>NC_057392.1:92773476-93133766 GCF_019320065.1 Cervus canadensis | reverse complement strand
AACTCATGACACTGAATTTCAAATGGGTTAGGCAAAATCAGAGAGTTTGTAAATGGTAGAACCATCATTGAAATGAAATGTATGATTTTCCTGATTCAAAATCTAGTTTGTCTTTCTGATTTTCTGCTCAGTAAAATGTTCCTATGCTGAGCAACTAGCAAGGAACTGGAAGTGGTTGCCATATCAAATGAAGTGTTGGAGACAGAAATCAGGGACCCAGACTCAAAATTAAGTCTGACATGTATGATGATAACAGTTGGCATTTGCAATAACTTTATGTGGCATTATGTGGCATTATATATTCATTAATTAGTCTACATAATACTTCATTATGTGAGTCTTCATTACTGAATTTAAAGTACCTCAGAAACAACACTGAATTAGCAATTAAACTCAGTCACATGAATAAACAGACACAGTACAGCATTCTATAGAGTCAAAATGAACATTCAGTTCTTGGAAGTAAGAACTCAGAGATCAAGCTTTTTTCATACTATTAAAAAAAAAAAGACTATTCTTTTCTTGTTTCTCTAGGGCATCATTTCTCATGAAGCAGACAATTCAATGAAAAGTCCAAGTTAATTGATTTTTATATTTAAGTTGATTTTAGTTATGTAATCAATTTTTAAAGTTTATTTCTGTCTTGAGGGAAATTACTTATGCACAATTTTATTATCCAGCTTATTTTCCATGTAAGATTTCTCTTCCTTGGCAATGGAAAAAAAAAAAAAGTAGAATCCTTAATATACACTCCTCAATTGTACTTTAGCTTTCCAAATTGAGAGTATAATAAATCCAATCAGGTTAGATATTTACCTCAATATAAGTATACAGACAAGGCCAACAAAAAAAAAGGTATGGATTTTAAACACTACATTTTAACAGAATATATACAGTAAATGAATCTTTTTTCCTCTCTTTTCATAAGGGAGGTGAACAGGAGGCAAACTTTAGAATAGCATTTGCTTTGTTTCAGAAAGAGATGTCTGCTAAAACAGGCATGTTCTAGTTAAAATGGGATTTTGGAAACTGAGAAGACTATTCTACATGTTTTTTCCCCCTGTAACAAAGGATCCCCAGGAGGCAATTGAGCCCAGGGTTAGAGCCTTAAGGTACTGACACAAACAACAATGGCAGGCGAATGGGATTTTCCTCTGTGAATTCTCATTTTCTCAGGGCTTTCCAGAAGCAGCATCTTTGGAAATGTAGAGAAGAGGCTGAGAGTCTGGCTTCTCCGGGCTGGTGTAGGAGGAGGGAGCCCGACAACAGGAGTTATGCAGGGCTCTGCCCCCAGGGGGATGCGCCCACTTCGTTCACTTCTCAGATGAGGCAGAATTATTTTCAAATGGTTGAATCTAAAACAGATGAAGTTAGTAGTTAAAAAAACCTTACTATAAATAGTTGTTACCCTTTAAAAGATATATAAAACATTCTGTGTATTAGTTAAGTAGAAGACAGCCAGGAGCTGTCGGGACCTGGTCTGGAGAATGTGAGCGTGCGTGTGTGCGAGGTCGCTCCAGTGTGTGCGACTCTCTGCAACCCTTGGGGCTGCTGCAGCCGCCAGGCTCCCCTGTCCTCGGGCTTCTCCAGGCAAGGGTGCTGGGGTGGTTGCCATGCCCGCCTCCAGGGCATCTTCCTGATCCAGGGATCTAACCTGCACCTCCCATGTCTCCGGCATGGGTGGGCTTCACCAAGTTGGAGAAGAACCAACTAATGGTTCTTCACCACTAGTGCCACCTGGGAAGGCTCAGAGAATGACTGGTACATTGTTATTTCAGGTCTTGAAGCCAGAGAACGTCTGTGCTGGGGAGGAAAGAGGTTTCTAGAATTCCCAGCAGTGCACATAGCTAGGTGAGGGTGAGCACTGCGGAAGATTGCCCAGATGGCATGAGAGAATGTGTCTCTTTTTGGTGTCTCCGACTCCAGCCTGAGATGGATGAAGAGACATCAGTGTGGCTTTGAGGACACTGTCATGTTGGCTATAATAGTGCTCATGAAAGCGAGAAACTTTCTCAGGAGTTAACTCTATGACATTGTAAATGAAAATGCAGTTACAGTCCTCTAGAGACACACTGAGGGAGATGGTTCAGTTGTGAAATACTTGAAAAAAAAAAAAAAAACCTTGAAACTAGAGGCACACATTTCTTCTCTTTAAAAATTGCCTGTCAAGTTAGTGGTGAAGAAGTGTGAATGAAATAAGCTAATTTGTAAGTAACTGATTCAAAACAGAGTTTGTAGAGCAATCAGATGCAACTGTGGTCTAGCCATATGTTTCACTGGCAATATAGTTGTGTTATTCCATTAAGGGCAGATTTGTGTGCCATTTCTGTAGGATTTTTTTAAAAATTAAATTTCAGAATTGCCTAGGCAAAATGTGCACCAAAAATTGCATTTTAAGACTTCAGGCAAAGAAATGCAGATGGATAGTATGCATGTGAAAAGATGATTAACTTTTTTATAAAAGAAAAAAATCAAATTAATAAAAAATGTTGACCATTAGTTTTAGAGAAAAACATTAAGATAGATTTTTTTTTTTTTTTTTTTTAAGATAGATGTTTTAAAGATCTGGGATTGACAAAGCCAAATATGAGAAAAACAAATATTGGGTATTAACACATATATATGGACTCTAGAAAGACGGTCTACTAATAGGTTCTACTAATGAACCTATTTTCAAGGAAGCAGTGGAGACACAGACATAGAGAACAGACGTATGGACAGAGGGTGGGGGGGTAAGAAGGAGACAGTGGGCCGACTAGCGGGAGTAGCATGGAAACATATACACGACCGTATGTGAAATAGCCGGTGGGGATTGCTACATGATTCAGGGAAGTCACACTGGGGCTCTGTGATAACCTAGAGGAGTAGGATGCGGTGGGAGTCGGGATGGAGGTTCAAAGGGAGGGGATAGATGTATATACATGTTGATGTATGGCAGAAACCAACCCAATATTGTAATTAACCTTCAATTAAAAATGAATGAATTAAACAAAAGCAAAACGTGTACTCTCCAGAGCTGCAGAGTGCATAAACTAGTGCAATCTTTCTGACAATCTATATACAAATTTAACTTTTGTGCAAAATTTGATCTAGCAAATTCACTTGTTGGAATTTATTCTCAGGAAATGACCGGACATGTATACAAAGATGATTTAATAGCAACACCATAGTTGGTGAAAAATAGCAAATATCCATTAATAGTCAAATAAATTGTTGTGTATTCATATACCAGAAAGCTATGATTACTAAAAATGATATTGTATATTTATATTTATTGATGAGAAAAACCCTCTATAAAATGTTCTTCTGTGAGTTATGTGTATTAAAATGTACCATAGATTAAGCTCATTAAAATTACATTTGTATGTATTGCTGGATGTTTAGGATCATGTTCCCCAAAATGTTGGGTGAATCTTCTTTGGTAATGGGATTATAGGTAATGTTTAATATCTTTGTCATACTTTTCTGTTTGAACTGTATAATGATATATATTTTAAAATCCAGGAAACTTATTTTATTTTTTTTGGAAACTTATTTTAATTTTGTAAAAGAAAACCTTCTTAAATGTTTTATATATATATATTTATATACTTTATTTTCTACATTAACAAAATTAAATTTCAACAAAATTGAGACACTTCATTTCCTCTCACTACATCTGTCCCCCCTCCAACCTACACTCCCTAGCTGTCAGTGTTTCCATGGGAATGTTGATTAGGCAAGCTATTTGATTTACAAAATTTCTATAGGATTTAAAAAATTACACCCAACTCTCAAGTGATGTAAAAGGTAAGTTAAATTGCAAACATTGCCACTTGCATGGCTTTTGTTCAGGTAATGATTTAAGCACAGATAGTGTTGTATGGGAAACTCATAGACTACAACTAGATTTTTTTTTTTTTGGCTTTAGCTTTTATGAAATTTAGTTTATTGCTTTGTCTCATTTCCTGAAGTAACAGATACAGTTATGTTTTCATTACTACAATGTCCTCCCTCAGTAAAGATCTATTCATATTGAAAACAAAGTACTTTATTTTTCAAATTGTTTACTCATACTTTTATCTTGGGAATTTATTTTTCATAAACAAAAGGGTAAATATTTTGAGTTATTGATGTACTGAAGTTAGTTTTTGAAGGATACTTATATGCTAAATAAAGTTATAAACAGAGGTTGTCTCTGACTGACTGCTTAAGTTTTAAAACAGGGATGATAGTAATAAATTACAAGAATCTTTGAACAGGTTGTAGCAAAATGAAAGTTGTGGTGAATTGCCCTTATTTTGAGCTCAAGATCTTTCAGTAGTTATATCTCTACAAGCTTCAAAATTAAACACATTTCTTATCTTGTGGGAAAAAAAGAAATGCCTAAAAATAGCAGAAAGTAGCATCATAATTCCCAAATTCTTTCCTTAAATTATTTCATCATGTGACTAAATGAAACTTACAAGGCAGCATAACAGTAGCTATCATTCAGCATGAATGCAATTCACTTCTAAGTTGTAAATTATAAAATTTTCATGAGTAGACAAAGAATTTTGAGTTTAGCTATGCTAGATAAATTTATTTTTTTAGGAAAAAAGATACAATGATTTATTTAATTAACTCTTAGATCTCTCTTTATCTTTTTTATTTTACAGATAAATTTATTGAGAAATTCTACTCCAAAATGAAAATTAGTCAGTTTAAGGTAGTTGCCCAGGAGGAAATGAAACTTTTGCAAGTAGCTTGTGAAAAAATTTAGAAAGTTTTAATATACCTTACTCTATTTATACCATAGTACTTCTTTCTATTAATAAACAGATTGCATTATTTGGGATATATCCTTGGTGGAAAGATAGTGAACTTTGCATGAAAAGAAGGTAACGTAGAAACTTTAATGGTGGGACTAAAGCAACAGGCCTTTATAAACAAAGGCCTTGAGTTGGAAGGAAGTTTGCTGTCATGTGAGGCGAATGATATAAGCATGTAAGGACTTAAATACTTTCTTAATCAGTGATTCTTCTTATTGGCAGTTGTTAGTTAATTAGCAAAAAGTTTTAATGATTTGTAAAAATTCAGTTGATTAATTGACATATAATTTGAATGGGCTAAATTAATAAAAGTTGCAATCGGGTCAGCTTCTTGTCTAAGGAATGACTTTCTTTTAGTTACAGCCACTTTTAGAGAATAAACTATCAGGGCTCTTTTGATCTGTCTCTCTTTCCTGCTTTCTTCCTCTTTTTTTTTTTTTTTTAATCAAATAACTTACCGCGGAAACTTATAAAGGGTTTTACTTTATGTGCTATTTCCATAGATCATAATATAACTTATAAGGTGAAAGTGTTAATTGCTCAGTCCTATCCAACTCTTTGAGACCCCACGGACTGAGGCTTACCAGACTCCTCTGTCCATGGAATACTCCAGGCAAGAATACTGGAGTGGGTTGCCATTCCCTTCTCCATGGGTCTTGTTGACCCAGAGATTGAACCCGAGTCTCTTGCATTGCAGGTGAATTCTTAACTTCTGAGCCACCAAGGAAGTCCTTATAAAGTAAAATGAATTGTGATTACACTTTAGCCAAAATCACAATAGTAACAATAGAATCATAACCACTAATTAATTCCATTCTAAGTATATCTATCTTATTATCTTATAAAGTGAAGGGGAAAATATGATTCTGTAAAGCTTTTATTAAGCAACTATTGATTTCAATTATATACAGAATATTCATGTGAACTTTAAAAAAAATTATTTGGCTGTGCTGGGTCTTAGTTGCTAGTTGCAGTATGCAGGATCTCTTTTATTTTCAGCATGCAGGATCATTCAGGATCTTTAATTGCAGCATGTGGGCTCTAGTTCCCTGACCAGGGATTGAACCTGGGCCCCTTGCATTGGGAGCTTGGAATCTTAGCCACTGGACCACCAGAGAAGTCCTCTTCATATGTACTTTTGATTTCATTGTAGTTTCTTTGAAATGTAAAGGAAAAGTTCTTGCTTCAGCTGGAAAACTGTATGTTCTCAAATGAAGCTTGATTTTACTTGGAAACAAAGACTGAAGGTTTTATGATGGAAATGTAGTGATAATGATGTATTCCAAACTTATTTAATGTGGATACGTAACTGAAGCACTTAGACCATTGTACTATTTGAAGCCACTAAGTATTCTGTCTGGAGGCTTTGGATGCTATTCTTTGTGGTTTTCTTGACAATAGTATTGAACTTTTTGGAATAAATCAAGCTACCAGAAAGACTTATGATCCACTTTTATAATCTTTTTTCCATTGAGTTTCCCTTTTAGTTTTACAGATGACAAGAACTGTAGGTATGCCAATCCAATAGTTTTATGGCTTCACATGTGTCTGATTATCTTCAATTTTGTGTTGGTCATTGTATTTGAAAATCTATTTGTAGAAAATAGTTCTGGTTTATATCTTCCTCCAAAAAGGATTTTCTTTGCCTTTTCTTGGCATTTGGGAGTATATGATCACCTTAATCCAAATTCAGATATTGATATATTCTGCAATGCAGGAATTACTTGAAGCTAGGCAGCAATGCATTGTAGAACTGATTTACTTCCAATGCAGTTCTTAGAGTGAAGCTCTTTGAGTCCCAGCCTAACTGTGAGTTAGTTTATCAAAATGTCTACCCTTTGTGAGCCCTAAACTATATTATCTCTAGTTCTAAGTGTCACCAAAAGCAGTTTAGCTAATTTCATACCTTTTAGGAATGACAAGTACTTTACAGGTGAAGACAATCCAAGGACAGGAATTACTTCTCTGAATCTAGGGCTGGTAATTGCCCAATATATTGTTAGCTCTTTAATGTTTTTAAAAGATTTATAAAATATGAGATCTAATTTTTTAGTTATTTTTAGTGGAAAAGTGATTCCAAATTACTTTACCATTAACAGAAGTAGAAGTCCCATATTCCTTTTAAATGTAAATATTCCATTGTGCAATTTCTCCTTGGTCATTTTTCCCTGTAAAATTATTGTTACACACACACACACACACACACACACAACCAGGACTATAATTTCTAAATCATAGATATAGTATCTTTAACTGGAGTAGATAGCAGTAAACAGTTTTCCAGCATGGTATACTATCAGTACTTTATACTCCCATTATAGTATATGAGAGTTCCCAGGCATTGCAAATTCTTTTAGTATTAAAGACTTAAAACTTTTTGTCAATATGATGGAATAATTGTATTTCATTAAATTTTAATGGGTGTTTCCAATTTTTAATTTGATTAAACCCCTTTGCATATTTTTATTTTCCATTTCAGTTTTTTCTTTTGAGGAGTACCTGTTATTTCTTGCTCATTTAAAAAAGTTGTATTTTAGTTACTTTCTTATTGTTATGTAGGATTTTAGGCCTTTTACTTTTTAATTGTGATGCAAATATCTCCTCCCACTCTGAACTCTTTTTCACTATTTTAATGGTATTTTGGGGGAGGAGAAGTTATTCGTTTTACAGAATTCAAATTTATTAATCTTTTCCTTTATTGCTAATGCTTTGCTATTTTATTTAAGAAATTATTTCCTACCCTGAGGTCAGAAGATATTGTCTGACATTATCTTTTAAATATCTTTTAATTTCGTTCAACTTTATTTATTTATTTATTAAAAAAATTTCATTCAACTTTAGATCTTTAAACATTTGTAATTAGTTTTTGTGTATGGTGTGATGCATGGGTTCAGTTTCAAGTTTTTTTTTCTAAAATAGATATCCAGTTTTCCTACTACTGTTTATTATCAAGATCATCTTTCCTCTCTGCTCTGTTGGTAAGCAGAGGAGTGATAAGGTGGTAACTTCTGTCATAAATCAAATCTTTCTATGTGTAGGATTCTATTCTGAGCTTTTTGTCCTATTCCTTCTTTCTGTTTGTCTATTCCTGTATAAATATAACACAATTTTAAATACTCTAGTTTTATTATAAATACTGATATACAGTAGAGTAAGTCCTCACAACTTGTTATTCAAGTGATATGTATTGATTATTTCTTACCCTTTGTATTTTCATATGAATTTTAGAATAAATTTCTCCAGGTCCATCAAAAATAAAACAAATAACCTTTGTTGGAATTCCAATTGGAATTGCATTTAAGCTATAAATAAATTAGGAAAGAATTGTCATCTTTGCAATATCCAACCTTTCAATCCTGAAACATCATATAAACTATTTATCCTGTAGGGTTTTCAGGCTGAGGAAATGCTAGTAGCTGAGCAACTCAATAAAATGTTCCATATATGTGTTAGATCATCATCATCATCACTATTAGTAGGAACATTTTATGATATATCACTCTGTTCCATAACTGTATCTTTGTGTGCATGCTCAGCTGCTCAGTTCAGTTCAGTTCAGTCGCTTAGTCGTGTCTGACTCTTTGTGACCCCATGAATCGCAGCATGCCAGGCCTCTCTGTCCATCACCAACTCCCGGAGTTTACTCAAACTCATGTCCATTGAGTCGGTGATGCCATCCAGCCATCTCATCCTCTGTCATCCCCTTCTCCTCCCATCTTCAATCTTTCCCAGCATCAGGCTCTTTTCAAATGAGTCAACTCTCCGCATCAGGTGGCCAAAATACTGGAGTTTCAGCTTCAGCATCAGTGCTTCCAATGAACACCCAGGACTGATTTCCTTTAGGATGGACTGGTTGGATCTCCTTGCAGTCCAAGGGACTCTCAAGAGTCTTCTCCAACACCACAGTTCAAAAGCATCAATTCTTCAGCGCTCAGCTTTCTTTGTTGTCCAACTCTCACATCCATACATGACCACTGGAAAAACCATAGCCTTGACTAGACGGACCTTTGCTGACAAAGTAATGTGTCTGCTTTTTAATACGCTGTCTAGGTTGGTCATAACTTTCCTTCCAAGGAGTAAGTGTCTTTTAATTTCATGGCTGCAATCACCATCTGCAGTGATTTTGGAGCTCAGAAAAATAAAGCCTGATACTGTTTCCACTGTTTCCCCATCTATTTGCCATGCAGTGATGGGACCGGATGCCATGATCTTAGTTTTCTGAATGTTGAGCTTTAAGCCAACTTCTTCACTCTCCTCTTTCACTTTCATCAAGAGGCTTTTTAGTTCCTCTTCGCTTTCTGCCATAAGGGTGGTGTCGACATGTCCAACTCTTTGAGACCTCATGGACTGTACTCCTCCAGGCTCCTCTGTCCATGGAATTTTCTGGAAAAGAATACTGGAGAGGGTTGCCATTTCCTTCTCCAGTGGATCTTCCTTGACTCCTGGGATTGACCAGGGATTGACCAGGTTCAATAACCTTGTCTCCTGTGTCTTCTGCATTGGTAGGCAGATTCTTTGCTATTGTGCCACCTAGGAAGACCATATCTATATCTTCATTGTTTCTCAAAAAGTTTGATAATTTTTTTGTAATGTTTTGATAGAGATTTTGCAATAATTTTTATTTAATTTATTCCTAAATATCTGATATTTTTATTGTTTTAAATGGAATCATTTGTACATTTTATTCTATATCTGTTCCTGATAGATAAAATTGAATTTACTTCCTATATTGATTAAAATCTAACAACCTTACTAAACTCTTTAATTAATGCTAATAATTAACCTATAAAATATTTTGGATTTTCTGTATGCTAATTTTTATCATCTGTTAACAACGACATTTTTTTTTCTTTTTAAGACTGACCTTACTATTTTCTTTCCTTTTTGTACTATGGGCTAGGGTCTCCTTTAAAATGTTGGATAGATATTCTGACTGCAGATATTTTAACTCTTACCCTCAACTCAAAGGGAAAATTTCCAAAGCTTCACTATTTAATATAATGGTCACCATGGTTTGTTTCTTTTTTTGTAAATATCCCTTATCAGGTTAAGAAAGCTCACCTTTGTTCCTAGAATTTGTGGCACAAATTCTTATCATCAATGGCTTTTACATTCTATCAGTGCTTTCTCTACATCTACTGAGCTTAAAATATTTATCTCCTTTTATTTCTGGATGTAGTAGTGAATTACATTATTTGATTTTTTTTTTAAGTGTTAAGCCAACACTTCATTATAGGGTAAAATCAATTGGTCTAATGTATTATTCTCTTTGTATATTGATAGATTTGGTTTAATAACTTTAAAAAACATTTTTGTATTCAAAGTAAGATTTGAAAATGGCTTTTAATTTTCTTATGCTGCCCTTCAGGTTTGTTATCAAGTTGATGATAAAAAGAATTGGACTATAACATGTTTCTCTAATCTCTGAAAGAATTTGTATAATTCTACATCTTCATCTGCCTGAATTTCCATAACAAATACCATAGACTGGGTGGCTTAAACAACAGACATTAATTTTCTCACCATTTCTGAGGCTGAACATCTGAGATCAGAGTGCAGTGTTGAAATAGGGTGAAGTCTCCTTTCCTGGCTTGCAGATGGCCACCTTCTCACTGTGTCCTCACATCAGAAAGAGAAGGAGAAGGAGAGAGCAAGAGAGAAAGACCGAGAGAGAGCTCTCTGGTGAATAACCTCACCATAATCCAGAGCATACAGTCCCATCGTTAGGGCTTCACCCTCATTAGTTCATCTAAACCTAATCACCCCCCTTAGGCCCCATCTCTAGACTCTATCACACTGGGGGTGCGGCTTCAACATACACAATTTGAGGGGACACGACTCAGTCCAGAGCAATCTGGAACAGTTCCTTTAGTGACTGCGTCATAAACTTACTCATAAAGTTATCTGGACCTGTAGTTTTTTTTCTTTGTGGGAAGAGCTTATTTACACTTGATTCAAATTCTTTAAAGCATTATTTAGGTTTTACATCTCTTCTTGAGCCAAATTTTGTTCAAGATGCACTTTTCTTTCCTGTTTCCCAGGTGGCACTGCTGGTAAAGAGCCCATCTGCCAACGCAGGAGACGAGAAAAATGCGGGCTCCGTCCCCGGGTCGGGAAGGTCCCCTGGAGGAGGGCATGGCAACCCACTCCAGTGTTCTTGCCTGGAGAATCCCAGGGACGGAGGGGCCTGCCGGGCTACAGTCCACACGTTCCCAAAGAGTCGGACAGGACTGAAGTGACTTAGCATGCACGCACACTTTCTAGGAACTTAAGCATTTGTTCACGTCCCTCCTTTTGACCTGGTTCATGTCTTCAGTATCTGCAGTGATTATTGTGTTCATTCCTGATAGTCTTTCTCTCCTTTTCTCCTTCCCTCCCTCACCCCCTCCATCTCTCTCCCCTTTCTTGGTTAACCTTACTACAGATTTATCTTTTCAAACATACATCTTTAGCTTTTTTGGTCTTTTCTATTTTATATTTTTAAAACATATCACTAAATTTTGTATTTATCTCCATTTCTTTCCTCCATATATTTTTGGTTTTACTTTTTGATGTCTTTTCTAACAACTTTAGACAGATGTTTAACAATTATTTATCAATTTTCAATATTTCTCTTTCTATTTATGCGTTTCCTGCTAATATTATTTTACACATTGCTTTATAGTCATCCTATAAACTTTGCTATTACATAGCATTTATTTACACAATTCAAAATATTTTTAATTTCTTTATGATATTTCTTTGACCCATGTGATATTTAGAATACATTATTTAATTTCTGAAAATTTGGGAAATTTTCTAGTTACTAGTTTCTGAATGATTTCTGACATAAATGCATTGTGGTTAGATAACATATTTCATGTGTTTCAGATTCATTTAAAAGATACTGTAAAGTATGAGTCACA
This sequence comes from Cervus canadensis, assembly GCF_019320065.1. NCBI lineage: Eukaryota > Metazoa > Chordata > Mammalia > Artiodactyla > Cervidae > Cervus > Cervus canadensis. The sequence goes on along the minus strand of NC_057392.1, from coordinate 93,122,071 downwards.
TATTAAAAAGTACATGACATAGTTGTATAGCTTAACAAATTATTATAATGTTCATGTTCATGTTACTACCATACAGGGTGAGCTATAAAACAATGCTAAAACCTTGTGCGCCTCTCCAACTTTCTCTGTTTCTAGTCCTTTGATATTTTTGTGTACTTTATATCACAATATACAGTCAATTTCCTTGGAGAAGGAAATGGCAACCTACTCCAGTATTCTTGCCTAGGAAATCCCATGGACGGAGGAGCCTGGTGGGATACCGTCTACGGAGCTACTAAACCACCTCTGTCTGTTTTCTGAATGTTTTGTGTGTGCTTGAAAAATATGTATTCTACAATTGCAGGCTATAATTTCCATAGGTCAATTTTGTTAATTGTGTTTTAAATGTCTATAGCCTTACTTATTTTTCTATGAATTTTATCAACAACTCAGAGAGGTATATTACAGTCTCCCACTATAATTGTGGATTTGTCTCTTATTTTGGTACTGTCAGTGTTTGCTTTTTGGGGGGCTATGTAATTAGATGCATACAAATTTAGAAATATTATTTTCTTCTGGAAGTTTTCACCAAATCTTTCTTGTCTTCGATAATCTCATCTATTCTTCTGTGTTTTTATCTCTACTTGCAGCCTTCTGTATATTTTTCCTTACAAATCTTCCAGTTTTCTACTTTTTACTATTTTAATGATGTTTGGTTTGCTGCCAAACATGACCACTGAGCATATTTTTAAATTTTATTTTTTATGTTTTTATAGTATTGAATTTTTATAATTATTTTATATGCTATGTTTTTACTAGAATTATTTTATAATACTTTTTATTCCTTTAAAGTATATTTGATTTTTCAAACTTGCTTTGTCACTGTTTGTAGCTTGCTATACTCTGGAGATATTTTACGGATAGTAAGCGTAGTCATATTGTAATGTTTGTGAGAACATCACTATGCAAATTCTTGTATTTTCCTTCTGTTCTTACTCATATTTTATTTTCGTTTCCATGTGTGTCTGGTTATTTTCAATTCTCGTTGCCCTTGAAACATTATTTTTGAGATTCTGCAAAGCATAGTGCCTAGGTACTTATCTTTTTGTGAGATAATTTGCTTATATGTACTCCAGTAAATAGTAACAGTCTAAGGCCACCTTAAACTGAACAAATTTGCACAAAAACCACAGATGACATTGTGGGTGATAGATTTCTTAACCACCATGACACAATTCATCCTTAAAAATAATTTTGGTGCTTGCTTCGGCAGCGCATATACTAAAATTGGAACAATACAGAATAGATTAGCATGGCCCCTGTGCAGGGATGACATGCAAATTCATGAAGCGTCCCATATTTTTTTAGCTTCTCTAAAATAATAATAATTTTTGATAAATGAAATGATGACTGACAGGAGTTTTGTGGTAAGCAGAGTTTCTTCCCAACAGGGAAAGCCTCATTCCCCATCAGGCAGAAGAAAAGTAAAACATTTCCATTATAGAAATAGTAATAATCATAATAGTTCTATGTATTGAGCAATTGCTCTATGCCAGTTACTGTTAAACACAATATAGAATATATTATTTAATCCTTAACCTATTTAATCTACCTTTTACTGTTAAAGAAATGGGCTCTATAAGGTCAAGCAACTAGCCTAAGGTACAAGTGACTAATAAATAGAGTTGAAATTCATCCTCTGGTTTCTCAAGAACATATGGGCAGAGAAAAAAAGGTCCGTAGTAGCATCTTTGGCATTTTCCCAAAAAGTACATTATAGTATGTTAGTACAGAAACAGTGGTTGGCAAGGGAAGGACCTGAGCATTAGCTTGCCTTCCTGGCTTGCTGAGACAGCTAACTCATTTCATCCAGTCTTGAAAAAATTCTCATGGTGCACAAAGCTATTTTTATGGGTGAAAGGTCGTAAAATACTTCTGAATACTTCTGGATTAAAAAAGAAGGAAAATACTCTTTTCTAGTTGATTAATGTTGCTGCTGCCTAAAGGATTATTGATGGCATTTGAACCTGATACAAGTGCCATTTTTATATTTTCCTAAAGAAGAAAAAAGAGCAACTGAGAAAGAAAAATAAAATTATTTTTTGTTGGCTTGTAAGTGAAGCCTTGAAATAGTTGATTCTCAGTTTTAATGGCAGGGTATAAGGACAAATAAACAAGTCAGCCTAAAAATATGAAAAATCAGGAAAGATATATGGTTTGTTAACAGGTACTGGCATTTTGTGAATCATAGTCTGTCTCCCTCTCTCTTTTTTGAAAGGCAATAATATAGTTTTGAAATCCTGAAAAGGCTTATTTATGTTACGGCATTGCCTTGTATTGCTACCACTTTAGTACCACTTTTCATGAGTGTTTTTATTGTCGTTTACCTGGATAATTTGTGACACTGTATTCAGAATTATCTTTACAGTTGTAAATCTGACCACAGAGTTCCCGGGCCTAAAATCCTTTAGCAACTTTTCTTTCCCTACAAGATAAGACAGAAATGCTACAGCTAGAATACAGCGTGTTTCATTTTTAGCCTCTAGCTAACTCTCCAGTCTCACTCACATCTCCTCCTTCCTTCCCCTGCTCTCAGATCATTTGCTGTCCCTCAGATGGGCCATGCTCTTGTCACACACACTGTTCTATCCGTAATGCTTCTTCCCCCCAGGTTTCCAGGCAGCTTTCTTCGTTTACAACCAAGTTCACCTATTACCGGTATTTCAGATGGTAAAGAATCCACCACCCAGGAGACCGGGGCTTGATACCTGGGTTGGGAAGATCCCTGGAGAAGGGAATCTCCAGGATTCTTGCCTGGAGGATTCTATAAGACAGAGAAGCCAGGCAGGCTATAGTCCATGGGGTCGCAAAGAGTTGGACACGGATGAACAACTTAACACTTTCATACATCCCCCCTGTCACTACCTCTTTGGAACTCTTAGGTTTATCCCACCAGAAAGCGGCTATATTCTAAGTTTGTTAAGCCTCCTGGGATCTTACCCTGGCTTCTACATAAGTGCTTCTCCACTGTATTGTAATGATTTACAATTTTGTTACTACTGTCCCAGTAAGCCTTAGAATATATTTTAAACAAAAGCAAAATATATTTTCTTGGATAAACAAAGGGGCATGGATGTAACCTAATTCATAAAGTTCTTGTAAAGCAATGTGAAACGATGGATAGGAAATCCTTCATAAGCTATCAAACACTAGAATTGCTATTTACATATTTATTTATTTTCTGCCCAAATGCTCAGCATGCAAGCCAGGTCAGACCACACCTAAAGACATTTTTTTTAAAGTGATGGAATCATGGGAATCTTATTGCTTTTGGAATATCCTTAGATATTGTTAGAATGCTCTTTTTTTAATATAATAGTTTAAGGAACTTGAATTTTATTTAGAGTCAGTGAAGGACTCACTGAAAGTGTTTGAACAGGGAGGTAGGAATTTGTTTGAACAAAGACTTCAAAAAAGCTAAAAATCACTCTCATTATTCTTTTGCAAAAATTTCTTATTCTTCCTGATTGGCTTCAGAGTCTACTTTTAAAAGAAATTTTAATCAAAGGATAATTGGTTTACAACGTTGTGTTATTTTTTGCCGTGCAACAATGTGAATCAGTCATAAGTATACATATGTCCCTTCCCTCTTGAACCTCCCTCCCACCCACCTAGAAACATTTGAAGAGGGTTGAAAATGATGTGTTTTTGTGACTGAGATTATAAGGTGTGCAAGACTACAAGCATAATTAGGGATTTAAAGAACATTATCTGCTATCAGAAAGCTTATTACCTATATTGTAAGATAAGACGTAAAACCCCCAAGTCTTTCGATAACAAGCAATGCTTATGAATGGGTGGGTCTTGGGTTCTAGAGGAGTTAGAGTGGTATGGGAAGGCCATTTGGAGGAAGCTGATTTTGAACTAGATTTTAGGGGAGATTGAAATTTGAAGGGCCATGACCTTTTTGTTGAGGAAGGGGATGTACCAAGCTAAGGAAGGAGCCACAGTGCTCTTCTATATTACATTTGTTCTACTGTGAGGGCAGCATTTTCTTGAGATAATCTCTTTCATGGACTTCTCTGGCATGGATCACATGATAAAATTCTGTACAGTCTTCAAGGTCTAGCTCAAACGTTGCTAGAAATACCCAGTAGAAGTATTCTTTTTTCTCTCTGAATTTCCAAGAGTGTATCTTTTAGGACCAAGTTCAACTTTATGTAACAGAAACCCTGCTTCCTTCTTAATAGCTTAAGCAATAGAGATGTTTACTTTTTTATGACTCCACAAGCATCAAAGCCTCAGCCTCTTTCTCATCTTTCTGTCCCTCCTGGCTTCCATTTTGGATTTCTCATCCTCCAAGGTGGCTGCTGGAGCTGTAACCATCTTGTTTAAGTTTCAGACGGCAGGAAACGAAGGGAACTGTAAAAGGAACGTGCTCCTATAAAGAGCTTGTAAAAGGAGCCAACTCAACTTTGGCTTTCATTTTATGAACCAGAGCATTCCATGGCCCCATCAGCAGCAAGCAAAGTTAGTAACAAAGCCAGACCTACTTCTAGGGTGCCTAGGAATGTTGAGAGCTAGAAGAAAAGTGGTCTCTTGTACTAAGAGGAAGAGGAAGGTGGATATTGTATGAGTGGCTGTCAGTCTTTGCCATGAGCACGTTGTTTTCATTTTTATTTTATAAAATTTGTGTAGGAGTGTAGTGGCTTCACCATGTCGTGTTAGTTCTGTTGTGCAGCAGAGCAAGTCAGCTATGTGTACACGTCCATCCCTTCGTTTTGGGGTCGCCTTCCTGTTTGGGGTGCCGCAGAGCACTGAGGGGAGTCCCCCGGGCTGTATGGCTGCTGTTCGGTCGCTCAGTCGTGTCCGACTCTTTGCGACCCATGGACTGCAGCACGCCAGGCTTCCCTGTCCTAAACCATCTCCTGGAGCTTGCTCAAACTCATGGCCATTGAGTCGGTGATGCCATCCAACCATTTCATCTTCTGTCCCCTTCTCCTCCTGCCCTCAATCCCTCCCAGCATCAGGGTCTTTTCTAATGAGTCAGCTCTTCCCATCAGGTGGCCAAAGTATCAGAGCTTCAGCGTCAGTGTCAGTCCTTCCAATTAATGTTCAGGACTGATTTCCGAATGGTTGGATCTCCCTGCAGTCCAAGGGACTCTCAAGAGTCTTCTCCAACACCACAGTTCAAAAGCATCAATTCTTCAGCATTCAGCCTTCTTTATGGTCCAACTCTCACATCCATATGTGACTACTGGAAGAACCATAGCTTTGACCAGACAGACCTTTGTTGGCAAAGTAATGTCTCTGCTTTTTAATATGCTTTCTAGGTTGGTCACAACTTTTCTTCCAAGGAGCAAGTGTCTCTTAATTTCAGAGCTGCAGTCACCATCTGCAGTGATTTTCAAGCCCAAGAAAATAAAGTCTCTTACTGTGCCCATTGTTTCCCCATCTATTTCCCATGAAGTGATGGGACCGGATACCATGATCTTAGGTTTCTGAATGTTGAGTTTTAAGCCAGCTTTTTCACTCTCCTCTTTCACTTTCATCAAGAGGCTCTTTAGTTCCTTTTCTGTTTCTGATATAAAGGTGGTGTCATCTGCATATCTGAGGTTATTGATATTTCTCTCAGCAATCTTGATTCCAGCTTCTGCTTCATCCAGCCTGGCATTTCTCATGATGTACTGTGCATATAAGTTAAATAAGCAAGGTGATAATATACAGCCTTGATGTAGTCTTTCCCAATTTTGAACCAGTCCATTGTTTCATGTCTGATTCTAACTGTTGATTCTTGACCTGCACACAAGTTTCTCAGGAGGCAGGTAAGATGGTCTGGTATTCCCATCTCTTGAAGAATTTCCCACAGTTGTTGTGATCCACATAGTCAAAGGCTTTAGTGTAGTCAATGAAGCAGAATTAGATGTTTTCCTGGAACTCTCTTGCTTTTCCTATGATCCAGCGCTCTATGGTAGGTTTCATTAATTACCTATTTTACACCTAGTAGCATATATATGTCAATTCCAGTCTCCCAGTTCATCCCTCTACTCCCCTTCCCCTCTCGTTATCCATATATTTGTTCTATGTCTAGTTCATATGTTGTTTTCATGTGTCTTGAAACATTTATCATTATTTTCTTTTCATGCCAATTATTTGGGACAATGTTTATTTCCCACCACCAAACCTTAATTCTTTGAGGGCAAGGGCCATAGTTCATAAATAGTTAATGGTAATTAGTTAAATCTCTGAACACAGAGAACTGGATGGAATCAGAGGGTGTATGCAGTGAAGATACTGGGAGATAAGAAAGTTACTGTAGATTAGAACTAGATTATAAAAGTAAAAAGTAAATAAAAGTGCCATTATTAAAAGTTATACATATTTACTTCAATTTCTATGAAGGATACTTAAGGAAATAGACCTCTCAGTTTACTTTGAAATTGATGTTAATGCAGTGACAGCTAACAACCTCGTTTTTTCTCCAAGAAGAATAAATGGCTATGATATTGAACTATCCAAAGTGATAGTGGGAAATAAAAAAATTTCCCAGGCAAAATTTGGTTATAGACAGTCTATACAGGGACTTCCTTGCGTGTCTGGTTGTTAAGAAAACACCTTCCAATGTGGGGAACATGGATTTGATCCTTGATTGGGCAACTAACCCTAACTAGAAGAGCCGCCATATCCTGCAACTGGGGAGAAAGCAAGAAAGACCCAGCAGAGCCAAAATTTAAAACAGGAAAGAAAGGAAGAAAGTCTACACAAAGAAATAACCCTTTGACATGGGAAGTTTCCTTCAAAAAGAAAGAGTGGAGAGCAAAGGATTTTTTTAGATTCCATGTATAAGTGACACTATATACTTACCTTTCTTTGTCTGCCTTACTTCACTCTGTATGATAATCTCTAGGACTATCCATGTTGTTGCGAATGGCAATATTTAACTTTTTTTTAGGACTGGGTAATATTCAGTTGTGTGTGTGTGTGTGTATATATATATATATATATCTCGTGTCTTCTTTATCTCTTCATCTTTTGATGGACGCTTAGGTAGCTTCCCTGTCTTGGCTATTTGTAAATAATATCACATGAACACTGGAATGCATGTATATTTTTGAATGAGAATTTTCATCTTTTCTGAATGTATGGGGATTTCTGGATCATGTGAAAATTCTGTTATGAGTTTTTTAAAGGAACCTCCATACTATTTTCCATAGTGGCTTCACCAATTTACATTCTTATGAACAGTCTAAGAAAGAAACCCCTTACACTCTTAAAAAACAAATAAAGACCTTAAAAAGCTTTTGTTTATGTGGATCTTACCTATAAATATTTATCATATCAGAAATTAGTACTGCATTTAGTCTATGGGATGTTTTGTTTAGGTTGAAGTATATCCAGAAAATCTGGCTTCACATGGATATGTCATTGGAAAAAGGAGGACTTCTTGGACCCCTTGGGAAGACCCTAATGATGCCCTGGGGGTCCTTAGTCCACACTGAGAACTCTTGAAAAGAAATAATAGGGGGAAAACACTAGAGTGGGAAAGACTAGAGATCTCTTCAAGAAAATTAGAAATACCAAGGGAACATTTCATGCAAAGATGGGCTCAATAAAGGACAGAAATGGTAGGGACCTTACAGAAGCAGAAGATATTAAGAAGAGGTGGCAAGAATACACAGAACTGTACAAAAAATATCTTCATGACCCAGATAATCACAATGGTGTGATCACTCACCTAGAGCCAGACATTCCGGAATGTGAAGTCAAGTGGGCCTTAGAAAGCATCACTATGAACAAAGCTAGTGGAGGTGATGGAATTCCAATTGAGCTATTTCAAATCCTGAAAGATGGTGCTGTGAAAGTGCCACACTCAATATGTCAGCAAATTTGAAAAAACTCAGCAGTGGCCACAGGACTGGAAAAGGTCAGTTTTCATTCCAATCCCAAAGAGAGGCAATGCCAAGGAATGCTCAAACTATGGCACAATTGCACTCATCTCACATGCTAGTAAAGTAATGCTCAAAATTCTCCAAGCCAGGCTTCAGCAATACGTGAACGGTGAACTTCCAGATGTTCAAGCTGGGTTTAGAAAAGGCAGAGGAACCAGAGATCAAATTGCCAACATCCACTCGATCATCGAAAAAGCAAGAGAGTTCCAGAAAAACATCTATTTCTGCTTTATTGACTATGCCAAAGCCTTTGACTGTGTGGATCACAATAAACTGTGGAAAATTCTTCAAGAGATGGGAATACCAGACCACCTGACCTGCTCCTTGAGAAACCTGTATGCAGGTCACGAAGCAACAGTTAGAACTGGACATGGAACAACAGATTGGTTCCAAATAGGAAAAGGAGTACGTCAAGGCTGTATATTGTCACTGGGCTTATTTAACTTATATATGCAGAGTACACCATGACAAATGCTGGGTTGGATGAAGCAGAAACTGGAGTCAAGATTGCCGGGAGAAAAATCAATAACCTCAGATATGCAGATGACACCACCCTTATGGCAGAAAGTGAAGAGGAACTAAGAAGCCTCTTGATGAAAGTGAAGGAGGAGAGTGAAAAAGTTGGCTTAAAGCTCAACATTCAGAAAACTAAGATCATGGCACCCGGTCCCATCACTGCATGGCAAATAGATGGGGAAACAGTGGAAACAGTGGCTGACTTTATTTTTCTGGGCTCTAAAATCACTGCAGATGGTGATTGCAACCATGAAATTAAAAGGTGCTTACTCGTTGGAAGGAAAGTTATGACCAACCTATACAGCATATTAAAAAGCAGAGACATTACTTTGCCAACAAAGGTCCGTCTAGTCAAGGCTATGGTTTTTCCAGTGGTCATGTATGGATGTGAGAGTTGGACTATAAAGAAACCTGAGCACAGAAGAATTGATGCTTTTGAACTGTGGTGTTTAAGAAGACTCTTGAGAGTCCCTTGGACTGCAAGGCTATCCAACCAGTCCATCCTAAAGGAGATTGGTCCTGGGTATTCACTGGAAGGACTGATATTGAAGCTGAAACTCCAATACTTTGGCCACCTGATGGGAAGAGCTGACTCATTGGAAAAGACCCAGAATCTGGTAATGATTGAGGGCAGGCGGAGAAGGGGATGACAGAGGATAAGATGGTCGGATGGCATCACCGACTCAGTGGACATGGGTTTGGGTGAACTCTGGGAGTTGGTGATGGACAGGGAGGCCTGGAGTGCTGTGGTTCATGGGGTCGCAAAGAGTCGGACATGACTGAGCGATTGAACTGAACTGAACAAAGTGTTAAAAACTAACAAACGAAACAGGTTCCCTTTTATTGTAGAGAGAAATACAAAATCTGTATAAACACATTATTATTTGTATTGAAAACTCAGTTCCATCAGCTTATGGAGCGTATTTTATTATACATGCTTGCTAATTTGCTTAATTGTATCCAGCTCTTTGCAGCCCTATGGACCGTGGCCCATCAGGCTCCTCTCTCTTTGGGATTCTTCAGGCAAGAATACTGGAGTGGGGCCTTGCCCTCCTCCAGGGGAGCTTCCCAGCCCAGGAATGGAACCTGAATCTCCTGTGGCTCCTGCACTGCAGGCAGAATCTTTACCGCTGTGCCATGGGGGAAGTCCCATATTTTATTGTACTAGCATCTATATGCTTCTGTTCAAAATGGGAATCCAGAATGCAAGTCTTGCTTGCACAATTCTGATAAAGAGAGTTCTGTTCAGTAACATCTATAAATCTGTTAAATGTCTATTGCCTGCTTCTTTTTAGAGAAGAAAATGTCTTTACTTAAAAGCCATTTCATATACAAATGAGATAATGAATGTGAGAGTGTTTAATCCCCCCTCCCCTCTTCTCATAGCCACTCTGGGTAAGGCCCTCAAGGAAGAAAAATAATCTTTTGAAAAAAGATTTTTCTTCTTATTAAAAAGATATGTAAACACAAACTCACACATCCACACCCAAAAATGTCTTAGGAAAAGTACATTTTCTGTTTATCTGACCTGGTAATCTTTTGAAGGAAGATATGCAGGTTTGGGCCTGTTTTCACTCTTAATTATGATTCATTGTTGTTTTTGCAGTTGAAGGAGGCTCAATATGGCATAAAGCAGAGTCTGGCAGAGGACACAAATTCTCATGAATTCTTTGGAATATTCTTGAGGTTTTTGGATATGGATGGCAACCTGCTAATTTTATGTCTAGGCCACCACCGTTTTGAAGGGATATGTGCTTTGCTTAGATCTGTCGAATTACATTCTATAGAGTATGGATGAGACTGTGGAAACCTTTCTCTCCCTTCCTTTGATTCATTCCTGCCTTTATGAAGTCACACCAATGTCACACATAGTTTATTAGTCTCCTATTTCTGCTACGTCAGACTAACACAAAGTCATAATTTAGTGGCTTACAACAGTACAAATTCACTCCATGAATTAGAAGCCTAACATGGATTTCAGTGGGCTGGTATGGATGTGTCAGTGTGGCTGCCTTCCTTTATGGAGATTTGATTTTGTTGCCTTTTCCATCTTTTGGTGGCCATCTACATTGCTTGATTCATGCCCGCTTTCTTCATTTTCAAAGTCAGCAATGTAGCATCACCCTAAACTTTCTCCTGTCATCATATCTTTTTCTGACCTCAGCTGGAAAAGGTTTTCTGTTTTCAAAGACTCATGTGATTAGACAGAGTTCACTCTAACAATTTAGGGCAATCCCTCTGTTTCAATATCTGTACCCTAAATTACTTCCACAAAGTCCCTTTTGCCATATAAGGTGGCACACAGGTCCAGGGACTGGGGCATGGACATCTTTGGGCCACTGTTCTGCCTAAAACACTGAAATAAATCTCAGTGCTATTTTGCTAGCCCCCATTTTTAAGCCGTCAAAGCAGAAAAGAGAGGCTAAAGAGGGGAAGAAATCTATGGAAAAATAATATTGATGTCATCAATTATGAGTTGGAAAACACATATTTAAAGGTATCTCATATATTAGGTTAAATCTTCAGGATTCATAATCAGTTTTGTTTGTTACACAGTCAGTTTTACTCTAAGAAAGACAAATATCTGCACTTCACAGTCAGCTCATGTACTGTTTGATTCATTGGTTGCTATGAAGATCACGCATTTTGAGTAAATATTAGACAGTATATAGATCTGCATAAGATGATGTGATGTGAATGGGCATGCATCCTGAGGTCTATTTCTTATTCCTTGAAAAGGTGTCTTTTCCATTTATTGTTTTTTTTAGCTTAACTCTTGCCTCATTTTCTTTTGCTTTGTAGAAGTTTTCAGACATTAGACTGATACAAACATTTTATTTACACATTAAAATGTCTCTAAGAAAATGGAAACTCCAATTTCCTGAACTTGTTCAAACTGTGAAATCCCTATAGAGACAACATTCTTGGACAAATTTTAGGTAGGTTACCTTAAGTTAATTAACATTTTTAAAGACTGAATTTAACCTGAAAAATATATATTTTATTTTTTTCAGATTTATTGAAGTATAGTTGACAAATACAGTTGTAGTATATTATGTGACATCATTCAACATGAGGATGATTTGATATCCATTACACTGTGAAATCCTTACCACAATTAATCAACCATATATCATCTCACTTGGTTACCTTTTTTTTTTAGTATATGTGCTGCTGAAGCTAGCACTGGTTACCTTTTTTAAAAAATGAGAATGTTTAAGATCTACTCTCTTAGCAGACTTCAAATATAGAATACAGTATTATTAACTATTAACTACAGCCACCAAGCTGTACATTAGATTCTCAGAACTTACTCATTTATAGTTGAAAATTTGTACACTGTGGCCATTATGCTCTCATTTTCCCCCATCCTCACACTTCAGAAAACTAAGATCATGGCACCTGGTCCCATCACTTCATGGCAAACAGATGGGGAAACAGTGGAAACAGTGACAGACTTTATTTTTTGGGGCTCCAAAATCACTGCAGATGGTGATTGCAGCCATGAAATTAAAAGACATTTACTCCTTGGAAGGAAAGTTATGACCAACCCAGATAGCATATTAAAAAACAGAGACATTACTCTGCCAACAAAGGTCCGTCTGGTCAAGGCGATGGTTTTTCCAGTGGTCATGTACGGATGTAAGAGTTGGACTGTGAAGAAAGCTGAGCGCTGAAGAATTGATGCTTTTGAACTGTGGTGTTGGAGAAGACTCTTGAGAGTCCCTTGGACTGCAAGGAGATCCAACCAGTCCATCCTAAAGGAGACCAGTCCTGGGTGTTCATTGGAAGGACTGACGCTGAAGCTGAAACTCCAGTACTTTGGCCACCTGATGCGAAGAGCTGACTTCTTGGAAAAGACCCAGATGCTGGGAAAGATTGGGGGCAGGAGGAGAAGGGGACGGCAGAGGATGAGATGGTTGGCTGGCATCACTGACTCGATGGACATGGGTTTGGGTGGACTCCGGGAGTTGGTGATGGACAGGGAGACCTGGCGTGCTGCGGTTCATGGGGTCGCAAAGAGTCGGACACGACTGAGCAACTGAGCTGAACTGAACATGGGGTTCTCAAGGCAAGAATACGGTTTGTCTGACATTTCACGTAGCACAGTGTCTTCCGGGTTCATGCATGTTGTTGTAGATGGCAGGATTTTCATCTCTTTTTAAATGAATTTTAAAGATTATATACTTAATTTAATATTTGTTGTTGCTTTTGTTTCATCTGCTAGGTCATGTCCCACTCTTTTGCGACCCCTTGGAATGCAGCCCTCCAGCCTCCTCTGTTCATGGGATTTCCCAGGCAAGAATACTGGAGTGGCAATACTGGGTTGCCATTTCCTTGTCTAAGGGATCTTCCTGATCTAGGGATTGAACCTGCATCTTCTGCTTTGGCAGGCGGATTCTTTGCTGCTCTGCTACCAGGGAAACACTTAATTTAATATATCTAAGTATTATATGTAGTTCATAAATCTAATAAGTACAATATTAATTTGCTAGCTGGATTGGGGTTAACCATGTGTAGGTCGGAAAACCGTCATTGTTTTATAGGTATATTAGAGTAATATATTGTTAGAGCAGAAATCTCCTGATCGTTGTCATATACATTGAAGAATGTGAGTAGGAGCAATTTGTCTAGGTTCTCTGAGTAGGATTTTATTTGCTATATTAAAATGCAAGTTAAACTGGCATGGATAAAAATACCACTCACATGTCTGTGAAAAGGGAAAGGATGATGCTGAGCTTCATGGATCACAGAACTTGGATTTGCAGGGCTCTGTTTCTCTGTTACAGCTTCTTTTCTCTGTGTCAGCTCAGGTCTCTTGTCCTGCAGACTGGTTTCCTCTTTTAAGATAAATGGTTACTGATATTCCTAAGTCTTGCCACCTCTGACACACATCCATCCCAAAGAACTGATCCTCTTAGTTTTAATTCAGGAAAAGCCCCAGGAAAGAATTTGATTGTCTCAGCTTGGGTCAGGTTCTCTATTAACTGAGAAACAAACAAAGGTTTAAAAAAAAATTGGGGAGAGGCTATAGAGAAGAGTAGATTCAGAGAGAAATGATTGAGTTGCTTTAAACCTGTTGCTTTTGGAGATCATCTATTTGATAATATTCAATAAGAGGGTGGTTGATAGCTGGTTAGCTAACTGATAGGTAACTCTAAGGAGAGATGATTATAGAAGTGATGGTGATTGGATTCATGGAAGGAGATAGATAACTTAGAGAATGCACGGCACTCACAATGAACAAAACTCCTTTCAGAGTCCCAGAAAGCAGATGATTAAAGGGAGCTTTTGGCTTGAATGCTCTTCCCATATAGACGTGCATAACTGTGAAGATTATCATCTGTGGAAAAGTGTATAAACATAAATGAATAAGTAAAAAATAATCCATTAATGTAACCTTCATTCAAGTACAAAACTGAAGTTTTGATTGTTTAGAAGCTCCTTATGTGTCCCTTCTTGGTTATACATACTAGAGGTCACCATTATTTTAACACTTTAAACAGTCAATCTTTTTTTAAGTTTCAAGATTTATACACAGAAGTCTGGATCAAGATAACAGAGTAGGAAAATCCTGAGCGCTCCTCCTCCCATGAACACACTAAAACTGCAGCTGCAGATAGAACAACTGTCTCTGAGAATGACCTGATGACTAGCAAAACAGATTTTCTACAACGAAAGACATAAAGAAAAGGCTACCTCAAAATAAGGAGGGGCAGAGATGTGGTTTAGTCAGAATTCACATCCCAGGTGCTGCAGCCCATAAGCAGGAAGTGTATCACAACCAGGGAAGTCCAGTTGAAGAGCAAGGGGTTCAAGCCCCAGGTTTGGTTCCCCAGACCAGGGAACCTGCGCTGGAAAATGAGCCACCTCAACGTGACTTTGAAAACCAGAAGGGCTTTTACATTCAAGAGAGCTGGAGGCCTGGATGAAACTGAGGCTCCATTCTTAAAGGACTTGCACACAAATCACTCATTCTGAGTTCCAGTAGAGCGGCAACAGTTTGATAAACACCTGGTTCCTATGAGGAGATTCACTGACAAACTTCAGTGTTTGTACCTGAGGGTAGGTATGTGTTGAAATTCTATGCAGGGATGGAACCATTTTGACTGTTAACTCTTTTGTCACCTAGCTGGTCCAGCATCGGCAGCCAACGTTTCTGTCACTCCCCATCCACTAAGCTAACACTGGGAGCCCCACCCCGATGTTACCCTGGATACCCGTTGCACCCAACCCACTCATCCTTGTTGGCCCTTTCAAAGCAGCTCCCACTCACCTCACTTGGAAAGTGGCTCTGGCTGACACTGGTGCCTTCCAAAGAGGCTCACACTCCTGAGGGTAAACACAGCAAACTAACGCACTCAGCTGACACAACGAGACCTGTCAGCAAGCTGGGCTTGTAGCCAGCTCCTTGCATTAGCCTGCTTACAAGAATCATGGCCTAACCACAGCAGGAAAGCACCCAGAGGCCACATAAGGGGTGCTCCAGAGACACAGATGACTGGGAGACATAGCTGGTACACCTAATACATAGAGACAAACACAGATAAAACCTCAGAAAAGTAGCTTAATAAAATAGGTATAAACAATTTACCAGATAGAATTCACAGGAATAGTTACAGTCCTCACTGAAGACGTAAAAGAATAGATGAACTCAGTGAGAACTTAAAGATAGAAAATACAAAAAGGAACAAATCAGAGCTAGAGAATACAATAATTGAAATTAAAAAAAAAAAACTAGAAGGAATCAGCAGTAGATTAGAGGGTACAGAAGAACAAATCAGCAGTCTGGAGAACAGGGCAGTGGAAATCACCTAATCAGAACAATAAAAAACAAAAAAATAATTTAAAAAATGAGAATAGTTAAAAGACCTCTAGAACAATAACACTAAACATAGTGGCATTCACAATGTAGGGGTCCCAGAGGAGAAGAGAGAAAAATGGACAGAGAACCTATGTGAAAAAATAATGGCTGAAAACTTCCCCAAAATGGAGAAGAGAAGAGATACACAAGCTCGGGAAGGACAGAGAGACCCAAGCAAAACGAATCCCCCAGAAAGAAACATTACAATTAAAATATCAAAAATTAGAGATGAAGAGAGGATCTTAAAAGCAGCAAGAGAAAGCAAATCGCTATGCATAATAGAATCGCTGTAAGATTATTACCTGATTTTTCAGCAGAAACTTTATAGATCAGAAAGGACTGGCATGATATACTCAAAGTGCTGGGGGAAAAAACTTACAACCAAGAATATTCTACTTGGCAAAGTTACCATTCAGAATTGAAGGAGAGAGAATTACTCAAGAAAATAAAAAGCTACAGGATTTCACTACCACTAAATCAGCCTCACAAGAACCTTACGGGGACTTACTTAAACGGAATAGAAAAAGCTTTCTTTTTTTCATGTAGGCCATAACTAGAAAAATATGATTTAAAAATTTCACTGGTAAAAGTAAACATGTATCAAGGGTGGTGGATCAACCACCTATAAATCTAGCATAAAGTTTAAAAGACAAAAGTAGTAAAATCATTTATAGCTAAGAGTGGAGCAACACAAAATTAAAACTTGGAAAATATGGCATCAAAAACATAAAACTTTGGGGGGTAGTACAAATGTGCACAATGTTCTCAAAGATAAATGACCATCAACTTAAAATAGACTGCTAAATACATATGTTTTTATAAAGGAACCTCATGATAACTGCAAACCAAAACCCTATAACATATGCACATAAACTGAAGAGAAAGGAATCCAAATGTAACACTAAAGAAAGTCATCAAATCACAAGGGAAAGGAACATGGGAAGAAAGGAACAGAGAACTACAAAAACAACCTGAGAATAATAAATAAAATGGCATTAAGTACATATCAATCAATACCTTAAATGTAAATAAATAAATGCTCCAATCAAAAGACATAAGGCAGCTGAATGGATAAAGTAAGACCCACATATATGCTGTCTACAGTAGTCTCATTTCAAGATTAAGGACATGCATAAACTGAAAGTGAAGAGATACAAAAAGATATTCCATGGAAACAAAAAGAAGGCTAGGTAGAAAACTAATAAGACAATACTCATATCAGACAAAATAGACTTTATTTATTTTTTTTAGTTTTAAAATTTTATTTTATTTTTGTTTCATTTTGTCTTATTTCATTTATTCTTTAAAAAATTGTCACAGTCATCAGATAATGTTTTCAAAATATCATAACAGACACCTGAGATTCCCAGACCATTCTCTGAAGATTCTAGTTTGGTGGATTGGAGCCAGACCTGAGAACTTACATTTAGGCTTTTCACACAATTCTTAATATTCAGTTCAGTTCAGTTGCTCAGTCGTGTCTGACTCTTTGTGACCCCATGAACCGCAGGACGCCAGGCCTCCGTGTCCATCACCAGCTCCCGGAGTTTACTCAAACCCATGTCCATCGAGTCAGTGATGCCATCTATCCATCTCATCCTCTGTTATCCCCTTCCCCTCCTGCCCTCAGTCTTTCCCAGCATCAGGATCTTTTCCAGTGAGTCAGCTCTTCGCATCAGGTGGCCAAAGTACTGGAGTTTCAGCTTCAGCATCAGTCCTTCCAATGAATACCCAGGACTGATCTCCTTCAGGATGGACTGGTTGGATCTCCTTGCAGTCCAAGGGACTCTCAAGAGTCTTCTCCAACACCACAGTTCAAAAGCATCAACTTTTTGGTGCTTAGCTTTCTTCACAGTCCAACTCTCACATCCATACATGACCACTGGAAAAACCATAGCTTTGACTAGATGGACCTTTGTTGGCAAAGTAATGTCTCTGCTTTTTATTTTTTTCTGCTTTTTAATATGCTCTCTGGGTTGGTCATAACTTTCCTTCCAAGGAGTAAGTGTCTTTTAATTTCATGGCTGCAATCACCATCTGCAATGATTTTAGAGCCCCCCAAAATAAAGTCTTTCACTGTTTCCACTGTCTCCCCATCTATTTCCCATGAAGTGATGGGAACAGATACCATGATCTTAGTTTTCTGAATGTTGAGCTTTAAGCCAACTTTTTCACTCTCCTCTTTTACTTTCATCAAGAGGTTTAGTTCCTTTTCACTTTCTGCCATAAGGGTGGTGTCATCTTGGTATCTGAGGTTATTGATATTTCTCCCGGCAATCTTGATTCTAGCTTGTGCTTCTTCCAGCCCAGCGTTTCTCATGATGTACTCTGCATATAAGTTAAATAAGCAGGGTGACAATATACAGCCTTGACGTACTCCTTTTCCTATTTAGCTAGCAATAAAATAGATTTTAAAGCAAAAATTGTAAAATGAGAAAAAGAAGGACATCGGATTATGAAAAAAGAGGTCAATTCAACAAGAGGATAGATAAATTGTAAATATCTATGTATCCAACAAAAGAGCATCTAAATATATAAAGCAAATATTAACAAACATAAAAGGAAGCACAATATTAGTAGGGAAGTTCACATCCCCCTTACATCAACAGATAGATTTTATAGACAGAAAATCATTTAGGAAACATTAGCCTTAAATGACACATCAGACCAGACACACTTATTAGACATATACCAAACACTCTACCCAAAAAGAATGGAATGCACATTCTTTTCAAGTGCCTATGGAATAAATCATAGACTAGATTACATATTAGGCCACAAAACAAGTTTCTTTAAGTTTAAGAAATAATTTCAAGCATATTTTCTGACCACAATTGTATAAACCTAGAAACCAACCACAAGATAACTAGAAAAACATAAACATGTGCAGGCTAAACAACAAGCTTCTAAACAGTCAATGGGTTAATGAAGATGTCAAAGAGAAAAAAAAAATATCTTGAGACAAGTAAAAATAGAAATATAACTTCCCCAAATCTGTGGATCATTAGTGGAGAAAAGATAATCTCTTCAGTAAATATTGGAAAATCTGGGCAGTTACATGCAAAAGAATGAAGCTGGAACACTTTCTTATGTACAAACACAATGTCAGAATGAATTAGGCTTAAATGCAAGAACTGAAACTGTACAACTCCCAGAAGAAATCATATACAATATACTCTTTGACATCAGTCTTGGCAATACTTTTGTCTCCACAGGCAAGAGCAGCAAAGCAAAATAAATGGGACTGCCTCAAAAATTAATTTGAAAAGATATGTGCACCTTTGTGTTCATTGCAGCATTATTTACAATAGCCAAGATATGAAAGCAACCTCAATGACATCAATAGACAAATGGATTAAGAAATGGTATGTATATGTATATATAGTGGAATATTACTCAGCTGTAAAAAAGAGGGAAAAGAATGAAGTCCTTTTTAACAATGTGAATATGGACCTAGAGGGTTCATACTCAGTGAAATGTCAACAGACAAAGACAAATAACATACGACTTCACTTACATGTTGAATCTAAAAATCAAAACAAAGAATACAAAATAGAAACAGACTCAGATACGGAGATAAAGTAGTGGTCTCTAGAGGGGAAGAGAGGGAGTTGGGTGAAATACATAAAGGGGATTAAGAACTACAAACTTCTAGTTATAAAATAAGTCATGAGGATGTAGTGGACAGCACAGGGAATGTAGTCAATAGTATTGTAATAACTTTGTATGGTAACAGAAGTTACTAGATTTATTTTGGTAATCAATTTGGAATATATATAAATGTAGAGTTATGTTGTACACCTGAAACTAATACAATATTGTATGTCAGCTATACTTCTATAAAAATAAAAAGGAAAAAGTTATACATTAATCATAGACAAAATATTCTAGCTTTGTTTTCCTGTTTTCAAACCATATGTGAATGTAATTATGCTCTTCTTTGGTGCTTTGCATCTTTTATCCAGCTTTATGTTTATAAGATTCCTGTGTGTTGTTGTGAGTAAATTTAAATTGTTCATTTTCATTGCTTTGCAATGCAGTGTTCCATCTCATCATACCACTCTTGATGGACTTGAGTTGTTTTTAGTTTCCGTACCTTTCTTCACTGGAGACACCAGTCTGGAATTGCTGTGTTACAATATATAGTGATTTTTTTACTTGATTACGTGATGCCTATGTATTTGCCAGTGTTTGTGTCAATTGTACTCATGATAGTTTCTATTGCTCCCCATTCTTGTTAACATTTGTCATGGTTTGGATTGTAATTTTTGAAATAATCTGATTTCAAAAATTATTTTTGAAATTTAATGTTTTCCATTATACTTATAATTAGCACTTTCCTATTTCTAAATAAGTTCTTTTGTTTATAAGGCATTCATATATCTTATTTTATGAAGTGGACATTGAGGTCATTTACCCATTTTCTGTCTAGTTTTTCATTTTCTTCATTTAGTTTGTAGTTCTTTTTATATTACTGAAGCTTTTATTTTGCCTGTTATGTTTGTTGCAGATATCATCACCTGTGGGTTGCCTTTTTACTCTTCTAATAGAGTTTTTGAGAAACAGAATTTGTTAATTTTAATGAAGTGCAATTGATCACTTTTTGCTTTTCTTGTTACTTCTATTTTTTGGTTAGTTTTTTTCTGAGTCAGTATGTTTTGTTTTAAAAAGTCTCCATCCCAATGTTGCAATGAGTTTGTACGGTAACAGATGGTAATTAGATTTGTCATGGAGATCATTTTGTAATGTATAAAGCATTGCATCGCTGGGTGATATACCTGAAATGAACATTATGTCAATTTTCTCTTCTATATGAAGTCTATAATTTGAAAAGGTGAACAATAAAGCTTCCAGGAGCTAAATAAGGAAAGTCTGTTTATGACTAGGAGATAGAAAGATTTCTTAAATAAGAGACAAAATATCTGTGACCTGCGTTGATTTTTATTTTGTGTAAAATGTAAGGTCAGGATTCACTTTTTTTTTTTTTAATGTAAGTGAGTGAAAATTCCTCAGCTGTGTATGATTCTTTGTGACCCCATGGACTGTAGCCTGCAGGCTCCTCTGTCCATAGAATTCTCCAGAATACTGGAGTGGTTACCCATTCTCTTTTTCAGAACTGTGATAGTGCAATTTATTGAATTTGATTCTTTTCCCATTGCTGTGCATGCTATCTTTGTCATGAAAATTTCATTCTGTTTTATTGGCCTATTTGTCTAATTTATGCCAATTAAACACCCTTTTAGTTGAGAACTGATGGAGCAAGTGCTTCCACCTTCTTCCTCTTCAAGAGTGTCTTAGCTATACATCTGTATTTTTGCATTTCCTTAAACATTTTTGGCTTATCCCTGGTGACTCAGATGGTAAAGAATCTGCTTGGAATACAGGAGACCCACTTTTGATCCCTGGGTTGGAAAGATCCCCTGGAGAAGGGAATGGCTACCCGTCCGGTATTCTTGCCCAGAGAATTCCATGGACAGAGGAGTCTGGTGGGCGACAGTTCATGGGGTTGCAAAGAATCAGCCACGACTGGGTGACTAACATTTTCATAAAAACTTTAGAATTAGCTTGTCAAGTTACACAAAATATCCTGTTGATATTTGATTGGGAATGTATTCAATCTGTAGAGCAATATTGGCAGAATCAACATAGTTTCTATATTGAGTCTTCCAGTATATAAACATAGACATGCATCCATTTTTTGTGTCTTCTTTTAATGTTTCTGAAAACATTTTATAATTTTTTCTTATACATGTTTCATTGGACTTATTCCTAAGCAGTCAATTTTTTGATGCTATTGTCCATGGATTTTTAAAAATTGTATTTTTTTTTTGTAGATGATGTATAAAAATGCATTTAATTTAGGTAGTAATTTTTTATTCAGCAAATTTATGAAATCTCATTATTTACAGTAACTGATGTGTCTGTTCTGTTTTCTATGTAAATGATCATATATCTTAGAACAATGACAGTCTTATTTGTGGCCCTAATTTTTTTCACTAGTTGGTTTTCTTTTCTTGTCTGATTGTACTGATTATGACATAATTAAAATGTTTAATGAAAGTGTGAGTAGAGAACATTTTTGTGATTTTCCCCAACTCAAAGTGAAAATTTGTAGTGCTTCATCCCTTATGATGCTTGCTGTAGGTTTTTTATAGATACTCCTTTTCAGTATTTCAAAGTTCCCTTCCATGTTGACCAGTTGTTTTTATTTTTTTTTTAAACCATTAACAAATCATAAATTTTACCAGTGTGCTTTCCCAATTTATTGAGGTGGTTGCATAATTTTTATTTATTAATCTATGTAGTGAATTGTGTTGAATCTCTGTTGTTCAGTTGCTCAGGTGTGTCTGACTCTGTGACCCCATGGACTACAGCACGCCAGGCTTCCCTGTCCTTTATTATCTCCTCGAGTTTGCTCAAACTCATGTCCATTGAGGCAATAATGCCGCCCAATCATCTCATCCTCTGTTGCCCTCTTCTCCTGCTTTCAGTCTTTCCCAGCCTCAGAGTCTTTTCCAGTGAGTCCGCTCTTCACACCAGGTGGCCAAGGTATTGGAGCTTCAGCTTCAGCATCAGTCCTTCCAGTGAATATTCAGGGCTGATTTCCTTCAGGATGGACTGATATTATTTTAATTTTTTTTCTTTCATCATTATCATATATGCCAGGTGATACACTAGGCACTGGGAAAATAAAGATGAGGAAGCTTTGTCCCAGCCCAGGTGTTCTTGTTCTAGGAGGACTTAATGAACAGTGCATACTTATACACGGTGACGCATGCTATGGGAGAAGCAAGGGGGCAGCTGATTCTGCGCCGGAGAATGGACTGGGTGGAGGATGGTACCTGGAGAGGAACCATTTCAAGATGGATTTCGAGGGCTGGAGACCCAGGCAAGAGAGGAAAATGTCATCCAAGAGAGATGGCATAGGCAATGGCATACTCAGAAAACAGTAAGGACTGCAGGGGTGTGGGAAAAGACAAGAGACAGGTTTAAAAGACAGTTTGCAGGTTGAATTGAAATAACTTGTTGTTCATTTGAATCTAAGGACTGACAAAGGCGATGTAAGGACATTGCCAAAGATGACCCTGTGTTTTGGCCTTCTGGTTTAGCTAATCAGAGGAGGGGATATTTAATTCTGAGCATAGTGCGCTTTTGAGGTGAGCCTGTCAAATTTACCTGAAGGTACTGGCTGGGCTACTAAAACTCTAGTTTGAGATTTAGGGCGTGGCTTCCAGTAGAGATTTGGGCTGCTTCAAATGGCCCTGGGCTGTCACCAGTTACTTGCTGTCATAAAGAGAGCATTTAAGTCTGATCTGTCGGTCAAAGAGCATGACAGAATGCATTTACACTACATCAATTTTAGGTTTTAAAGAATAGGTGCTGTTTTTTACTTTAGGGATTTTATTGAAGAGAAATCTGAGAGACAGAGAAAATTGTAATATATGTATTCTCTCTTAAGTATAATTTAAATTGAGAGAAGGAGTTTATAGTAAAGTTTTCTTTTCTGAGATTTAAGGTTGTTTTATTAGAGGGAATTATTTTGACAATAGAAAACTCATAAAAGCAGAGATCCCCTCCCACCCCCACCAGCCAAGGAAGTTTTCTGACTCTCTGCCTAGTTGTGTTTCTATAGAGTATTTTCTTTTTAATCCTTTTGTTTTGTATTGGGGTATAACAGAGTATCGATGTTGTAGTAGTTTCAGGGGAACAGCAAAGGGCCTCAGACACACGTGCACCTGTATCCACTCTGCCCGAAGCTCCGCTCCCATCCGGGCTGGCACAGAGCCCCGAGCAGGCTTCCCCGTGCTGCATGATAGGACCTCGTAACTTGTCCACTTGAAAACTAACTCCCCAGTTATCTCATTTCCCCAACCTTCCCCTTGGCAACCATCACACAGTAAAGTTCTTCAGAAGGAAGGGATAGAATAATCAAGACATCACCCCGTGTATTCTTTTACCACTCCTGTACTTTTGCAAAACTTCAGTGGGAATTTTAAAAATGGGCAAATTGAAGGTAATGGTAATTGGTGATTTCCCTGATTGTTGGAGGATAAAAAGAAGCACTTGCAGTTTCACAAAAGACACATAAAAAGAGATAGCTTTGTTAACTGTAAGAGGCTTGGTATTATCCATACTGTCTATTAAAACTTTAATTATTTGCTCAATATCACTTAAATGGAAATTTCTTATTGATTAAAATTTCTGATGTCAAATTTAAAAGCAATTGGTTGTTTCAGGGAGGTATAAAGGGGATTTCCGTGATCCTGATAATGTTCTGTACTTGATCATGACTGATTTCACTTTGCAAATTTCATTAAGCTGTACACTGAAAATCTATGGATATTTGGGATATATTTTATATATCAATAAAATTTTTGCTCTAAAAAGTTATGGTATATGTTTCAGATATACATAATGTGCTTATTTCTTGTGCTTTTTTTTTTTTTTAAACAAGCACATGCTCTGCAGTGAAATAACTTGATTAGAAATCTTATATATTTTTACTTGTTTTTGTCTGTTGGATTTGCATATGTTTTCAGGTAGTCACATTAAAATTGCATTACACCAAGAAAACCAGTTTGAAAAACACTGAATGTGCTCTATATGTGTCAGGTGATTTAAGGTTTTCCAAACAAGGTTCAGAGATTCCATTTATGTACCCAAACTGCAAACTAAAACTTAGATAAATGCTTCCCTGAGGTGAAGTTAACTTTCCTGGGACAGAAGCCTTTTTAAGGGTGCCAGTTTGCCCACTGTATGGCCAAGTGTTTATTCAGCTGAGGCTTGGATGAAAGCCACCACATCAATGTCACAGTCTCAGCACATGTGAGGAAAATACATGTGATACATAGCAAATTAGGTGTCATGCTCTTGGAAGGGTGGAATGGGATTGATTTGCCACTTTTAGCAATGCTCTTTTACTGTCAGCTGTGGCTTTGAGGAAAGCATTAGAGATTCTTGTCACAGATGTTTCTTTCATAAACTGTTGTGGGAGAATGACATTCTGCAAAAATGGTTTACTACTCTTCTTTCTTCTCTTGGGGAAACAAAGTATGCTCACCATCCTCGCCAAATGGGCTCAAGGAGCGTTCTTCATTTCTCCCACAATGGCATTAAGGTTCATGACATTTAGTTGATTTTAGAAGTTGATTTTAGAACTTAGTTGGCAAATGTGGTGTATAGAGGTATTTGTTCAAAGTATGCGCCATTGAGTGTAAGACTCATTATGGGGGAGGGTAGAAACCAGCCCATTATTCAGTGTTTAAAACTGAAATTAAAAAAAGTGTTTGTACAATTTTTATTTAATGGTTCGCAATTGATTAAAATAATTAATCTTTTTAGCATATTATACTCCCCACAAACTACTAAATTGTGAGAAGTTGAGTTCTCTATAGCTCAGCCATTGTTTATAAGATGATGAAATTTATGAAGTCAATATTTGTATGAAAAAAAATGATTAAAACTATTTGGTGATAATTTTAAACTTAAGGGACAAGAGCTGCTTATCCATGGAGAATTTTAATTCATAACTTCCACTTGGTATAATTTTCAGAGAATTTGGTGAGTAAATGTAAGCATTCAGTACATAAGTATCTTCCTGCTGAACACAAATACAGTTGCTATGGCAACTGCAACATCACATGGGATCTAAGAGATGAGAGAATATTTTACAAAAAGTGTGCTATCTATGTGTCGTATTAATTTTTCTGCTTTATACCATGTATAAGTCAGAATATTTTCCTCTGAAGCTATGTTGTTATCCAGTATTAAATTATTCATTAAATTTTTTTTTAAATGTTCCAGATTTCCTACATAAGTTTTTTTCTCTTTTTAAAATATAAATGCATACCAATTGGGGTATGCAAAATATCACTTGCCAATTTAAATAATGAAGGTTAAAATAGGGCAATTGCCTGTTTTTTAAGAAAATAAGTTGATTGTCTTTTAAAATTGATGTGAAAAAATAATGTACAATACTGTTTTCAAGGGCAGGGAAAGCAAACCATAATAAAACAGGTCATACTTGATGGTTGAAACACTTGGTTGTCTTCCACCAGGTTGCAAATATGAAGTCTTACATGTTTGTTTTGAAAGACTCCCATCCTTTTCGCTGACAGGGAACTTAAATTTTTGATTAATTGAGTGTAAATAAATGAGAAACAGATGGTGAAAATATAATTTTTGATACAGATGAGTTTAAAGTTATACTTCCCTAAATTGTGTTTTTTTCCTTAAACAAACACCTACCAATTTACTCATTCTGAGGTCTGGATGGAGTCCTCTGTGAAGCAGAAACATGTCATGGAGCTTTTCTGTATAATTACCTCCTAATTCTATGTTTCAAAGTATCTGTTCTCATTGCACTCTGGAGTCTGTTTTATGGCGGAAAGGTTTAAGAGTGTTTTCCTAAAATCATCTTTACAACTCTTGCTTATGTGGAACAGGCTGTGTTCCCTGGAAGTTTTCCTAGGTGACAAGTTCACTGAACTCTGATGGGGGGTGTGCGTGTGTTCAGTCACTGTCGTGCCTGACTCTCTGCGACCCCATCAACTGTAGCCTGAGGCTCTTCTGTCCATGGGATTCTCCAGGCAGGAATACTGGAGCGGGTTGCCACGTCCTCCTCCGGGGGATCTTCCCACCCAGGGATCGAACCTGAGTCTCTTGTGTCTCCTGCATTGGCAGGCAGGTTCTTTACCACTAGCATCTCTACTGGGAAGCCCTGAACTAGGGTGGAAGTAGCCTCAATTTTTTTTTCCAAATTTCATACTCTTCCTTTGTGAATTTTAAAGTCACTGAAGAGAGACTTCCTTTAAGAAATACTGTAATATTTTACTTAATAGATATTTAAACTAGAGTTATTGGAGCCATGAAAGACTTTTTTGGAGGCAATGTCAATAACATAAAGTGAGGGTTATTTTTGATGAAAAGTGTCTCAACAAAGTTAGAAAAAATTCAAAAAAATAAAAGCTTGTATGGTATTTATAAAACATTTGTTGAATTGAATTTCTGTGTGTATTATTTCAGAAATATGTTGATTCATACACCAAAATGACACTTTGACATGGTAGGTTAGATGTTTTTTCAGGTTCTACTCCAATAATAATTTACAGTCAATTGCAAGTGAGCTAGAGGTTAGAGTAAAAGAAGTACCAGCCTTACCATTACTTTCTTATTCCCCAGTATGAAAAAGGAATTGTTTTATTGAGAATTGGTACCTGACCTCCTCATTTAAGAGCTCTTTGATTGTTATAGGTTCCTGCTTTCTTCCACCACTTCCTTAAAAAAAACTCCAACCTAGTCTTAGAAATTCACATTTAAATTCTCTTACCTTATTTTTATTAAAGAGTTTTGGTTGGTTGTAATAAATCTTGAGATTAATTTCCATTTGAAATAGTGATAAACAGAAAGAGACTTGCACAAGCTTTCTCTTCCCATCATGCCATGCCAGTTGATTAAAATTAGGCTGAATTAAGTGAATTATTGGTATCTGTGATAGATCTTGTGTTAATCTCCATTTCAAATAATGGTGGAACAGCATGAACTTTGCACCATCCTTTTCTTCCATACCATGTACAGTGATGCTGAAAAAACATTGATTGAATTAGCAGACAAGCAGGTGTAGGTATTCTCAAGTTTTTAGAGGCTAATCATAACTTCCACAGAGCGTAAGGTCACCAGGGTGTGTGTGTGTGTGTGTGTGTGTGTGTGTGTGTTTAAAAGCAAAAGCTAATGAATGGAATGAAAGTGTATGCTGGTTGCTGGACTTGACTGATACTGGGCTTACTTACCACTTTACTGATGGAAATCTCTCAGACTACCCATATGTACAACAGCCATATTCAAGTTTGACTGGCCTTGAAGATAGAAATTTTGTTTCTCTAAATGCCTTGTCTGGAAGTAAAGGCAATGTATGACTCCTGAGCTGTGGTGGGTGCTATATTATGTCCCAGATCCTTATAACTTAGTCCTGCAAACACAGATGAATGAGATGCAGAAATTGGTTAATTAAAAAGGACATGTGTGCTCTCTTTAGCACTTCACTGCTTATGAAAATAAGAATAATTAAACAACTGCTCAGTAAGGCATGGTTAGTCATAACAAAATATAAAATATGAAGAAATAAGAAAACCAGACATCATCATTTTTTTTCTTTTGATTCCTATCAGCAACAGCAAACTTTTTTTTCCCCCCAATTATTTTTATTAGTTGGAGGCTAATGACTTTACAATATTGTAGTGGTTTTTGCCATACATTGACATGAACCAGCCATGGATTTACATGTGTTCCCCATCCTGAAGCCCCCTCCCACCAGCAACAGCAAACTTAAGCAAAGCCAGTGCCAGCTCATATCATTTCCTTTCTACGATTCATGAGGATTTTCACTCTGGGGCCAGTCAATTGATGTGTTGACTGTCAGTTGTCTCATCAGCAACCTGCCCCATCTTCTGTTCTGCCTTACGCTTGGGATGGTGAGGCAGTCAGTGTAGTCCTTCCTGGACTTGGCTGCTACTCCTAAACCGCAACCACCGAGGAAGAAAAGTGTGTTGATGCCAGTAGCATCTCTACCCTCAGTACTTTTTCCGCAGTTAGAAAAGACACCTGCTTCTCTTTACCCCTTCTGAGTCAACAGCTCAGGTCAATTTGTATCCACTAAGAAGTGGACCTAAACTTATGGCCCAGGATGGTTAGGACCACCCTGCCCTTTCCACCCCTAGATACTAGACACACCTTCTTCGGCAGTATTTCTCATTCTCCCTTTTCTTCATCTCTTTCTCCCAAACCCTAACCCCTGGCTGCTGCTGCTGCTGCTTTTTTTTTTTTTAAGAAAGAGTGGCTTTAAAAAGAATAATTTTACTTAATTAGTTTTGGCTGTGCTGGGTCTTCACTGCTGGGCGGACTTTTCTCTAGTTGTGGCGAGTGGGGGCTGCTCTAGTTGAAGTGCCTGGGTGTCTCGTTGCAGGGCCTCCCCTGTTAGGGCGCGGGCCCTAGGGCACGCAGGCCCCGCAGGTGCGGTTCCGCGGCTGCAGACCCCAGGTTGGTACGCGCCGCGCAGTCTGCGCTGCCCGTGGCCTGTGGGATCTTCCTGGATCGGGGACGGAACCCGTGCCTCCTGAATGGGCAGAAGGATTCTTTACCACGGAGCCACAGGGAGGCCCAACCTGCGGCTTCTTAAGGGGACCAGTTTTGGAAGTTTTGTTTATTCAGAAAATTTGTAAACTGTTTAAAGAAGTGCCTTTCAGCGTGTCCTTACTGGTTTAAAAGGAATTCAGATTTTTTCAATTAACCTGCCATCAGTTTAATTACTAGTCTACAATCCTGGTTTTTACAATTTCATATTGAAATTTTTTCTTAGAAACAGAAAATTAGAAAATTCTAGAGTAACAACAAGACAGTTTTTGCTTTGAAATTCTTTCAAGTTTTTAATGAATTATTTTCAATACTTTCTCACCACTGTTTTAAGCTATTGAGAATATATGTACTCTTAGTCTGCAAATAGTAAACTACAGCATGTATTTGTGAATTAAGAGACTTATTCCAAATGAAGTTGTTTGTCTATGTAAAGTCAGTTCACTACAGTCCCTTAGTCATGTCTGACACTTTGCGACCTCATGGACTGCAGCACGCCCGGCTTCCCTGTCCATCACCGATTCCCGGAGCTTGCTCAAATTCATGTGCATTGAATCATTGATGCCATCCAGCCGTCTCATCCTCTGTCGTCCCCTTCTCCTCCCACCCTCAATCTTTCCCAGCATCAGGGGCTTTTCCAATGACTCAGTTCTTCACATCAGGTGGCCAAAGTATTGGAGCTTCAGCTTCACCATCAGTCCTTTCAGTGAATATTCCTTTATTCACTGAAATAAAGGAAAAAAATCCAACCAATGGGCTGGTTGGATATCCTTGCAGTCTAAGGGACTCTCAAGAGTCTTCTCCGACACCACAGTTCAAAAGCATTAGTTCTTTGGCACCAGCTTTCTTGATGGTCCAACTCTCATATCCATCCACAATTACTGGAAAAACCATAGCTTTGACTATACGGACCTTTGTCAGCAAAGTAATGTCTCTGCTTTTTAAATATGCTGTCTAGGTTTGTCATAGCTTTTCTTAATGTAAAATGGTCAAACAGTACACAGATATTAAAGGAAAAATAAGTTACTCCACCTTTTCTCTTAATCCATTCTCCTCTCTGCATAGAAGAACAATGTTTACAGATTGGTATAATAATAAATGTCCCACCAACCTTTCCCGGGCATATGTACATAAACATACAACTCTATAAAATATGCACATTTTTTGTGTCTTAAAGATCTTTCTGTGTCACCATATATAGTTTTGCCTCATTCTTTTAAGCAGGCACACAACACAATAATTGAATTATCTGCTTATTGCTACATACTTATTGAAAAAAGCTTAATATTATAAAAGTACCATAAATAAACATTTTTCCCCAGTTATGAGGATTGCTATAGGATATACTAACAGGAGTTGAAATGCAAATGCAGTTTTAAAAAATTGTAAGTATTACAGTTTTATAATGATTCTAATATTTCCAGTAGACACAGAGGCTCTTATTAGAATTTTAATATATTATGTTCAGTCACTGAATTTTAAGAGGGATATAAGGAGATTTAAGAAGGTGGTTTAGGGAAGATGACAACAGTAAATAAATACAAAATGAACTCTTTGGAGATAAGTTGGGAGCAAGGGCAGTTTAGCCACAGAAAAGAAGGCTGTTTTAGGATCCTGCTCATTTTTTTTTTTTTTTTTTAACTTCTGCAGAAATTCCAATAGTAGATTTACATTCAGGTAATTGAAATCAACCAGACACAGTGAAGACTTTGTTGTTATATTTTGGCTTATGTTCTAGGACTAAGTAAAAATGGAGGTTATAAAATCTCTGATTTTTGAAGTCTGAAAATTGAATAGCATCTGTATTTCTTATGAGATCTGTGAGTTATTTATTTATTTTTTTCTTTTTATGTTCCCATCACTTTACTGGTGCTAATTTTGAACACAAACACATCCCTGTAGGAATTTACAGAGACAAATGTAAGACTCAATATTCTCCTCCAGAAACAATGATAGTTCCCCACTGAACGCTTGTGGTCCTGGTTCAGTCCATTCTTTTACTGTCTCTCACAAAAGACTGGAATTTATCTGTGCACCATGTCATCTCCCTTTAAAGATTTCAGGCATCTCAGTGGAAGGAAAATGTTTTGTTTATATTTATGTCCTGCCAAATATTTGGCACAGGTTTTCCCTGGTGGCTCAGACGGTAAAGCTTCTGCTTAGAATGCGGGAGACCCGGGTTCAGTCCCTGAGTTGGGAAGATCCTCTGGAGAAGGAAATGGCAACCCACTCCAGTATTCTTGTCTGGAAAATCCCATGGATGGAGGAGCCTGGTGAGCTACAGTACATGGGGTTGCAAAGAGTCAGACACAACTGAGCAACTTCACTTTCACTTTCTCTCATGTACACATGATGCCCAGTAAATACTTTATGAATAGTAAGTGGATAAAAGGTATTTTTGCCTCTGGGTACAAGGTCACTCCTGGTGGCTCAGATGGTAAAGAATCTGCTGCAATGCAGGAGATGTGGGTTCGATCCCTGGGTTGCGAAGATCATCTGGAGCAGGGACTGGCAACCCACTCCAGTATTTTTGCCTGAGAAATCCCGTGGACAGAGGAGCCTGGCGGGCTCCAGTCCATGGAGTCGCAAAGAGTCGGACGTGACTGAGCAACTAACTAACACTTTTACTTTCACAAGGTCACTCAGAAAACCTAACAGTGTTACTAGAAACATGGTGTAAGGAATGATCTGAATGAAAGGGAATCAGAAGCATCTTTCTCATACAGTCAGGACACTATCATTTTCTGAAAATCATTTTTAGTTTGAAAAGACAAAGTGGCATAAAAATCACCAAAAAAGTAAAACCATCTTCTTTAGAAATGTCATTAGTTTTATATACACCATATATACACATTGTAGGATGTTATGGTCAGTTTACTGTGATTCTGTTATTTTATAAGTTTAAATGTGAACTTTAGTTAATTGATTAATTAATTATTGGCTGTGTGAGCTTTCTCTAGTTGAGGCGAGCATAGGCCACACTTCACTGTGGGTCTCGGGCTCCTCATTGCAGTGGCTTCTCTTGTCGCAGGCCGTGGGCTTTCTGGCACTTGGGATTTGGTAGTTGTAGCGTATGGACTTAGCTGCTTCCATGTGGAATTTTCATGGACCAGGAATCAAACTTGTGTCCCCTACACTGACAGGTGGATTCTTAATCATTAGACCACAGGAAAAAGTGAAAGTGTTCGTCACTCAGTCGTGTCCGACTCTTGGGCTCCCCTGGCCTGTAGCCCACCAGGCAACCCTGCCCATGGAATTCTCTAGGCAAGAACACTGAAGTGGGTCGCCATTCCCTTCTCCAGGGGATCTTCCTGACCCAGGGTCAGGACCTGCGTCTCCTGCATTGCACGCAGATTCTTTACCCTCTGAGACACCAGGGAAGCTCCTAGACCACAGGGAAGTCTCCCTAATGTGAATTTTTGGTGTTTACCAACATATTATTTTTACGAGTGGTTTTATTTATTTATTTTTTTTCACTGTTCAAGCTTTATTTATTTAGTCGGTGTAACACTTAGTTGGCTGCATTATTTATGTAGTTTTTCCCTTTTACATTACAAGGCAGTGTACACTATCTGATTCATACAGTACATAAGATTCTTTAGAACAGTTTGCATGTGGCATGCAACACTGGATTTATACATTGAATCCCAGGATGTGATTCACTGGAGGGAAAAAAGTTGGACAAGGCACCTTGGCTAAAGGAACCAGAGGATATATAACACAGTAAATACACATCTGGTTTGAAGGGCAACTGCAGCATCTGCAACATGGGCAGTGGTACCTCTTGAGGAAGCTGAATTATTTGACAAACCAATTTAGGACCACACAAGGTAAGTGCCATCCAGCCTCAGGATACAGCTGCAGGGTTTTATGAACCATTCCTGTTTCTAACATTAGGAAATTGACTTTTTCCTGGGCTGTCTTAACATTACTGTTTTAATCACAGATCAGATATAAAGGACAATATAAGTTACAACCTCCAACTAAAATCCTGTGTAGCCTAGACAGTGAAGTGATACAACATTAGAAGACTTTGAAACTGCAGTTCTTTCTGGATCCCCCAAAGTGTATCTGCATTCTTCTTCAAACAGGCCTC
This sequence comes from Cervus canadensis, assembly GCF_019320065.1. Lineage (NCBI taxonomy): Eukaryota > Metazoa > Chordata > Mammalia > Artiodactyla > Cervidae > Cervus > Cervus canadensis. Next base: position 93,089,538 of record NC_057392.1, on the reverse strand, counting down.
TTCCTCATGAGTCAGAGTCACTTTCACAACGTCTGAGATTCCGTTCTGTCCCAAGATGCAAGGAACACTAAGGAAGACATCCTCTTTTATTCCATAGAGACCCTTAATCATGGTGGAAATCGGATGCACCCGCCTAAGATTCTTCATTATACTTTCTGCCAAATCGGCCACTGGCAGTCCAGTGGCCCAGGGTGGGTAGCCTTTCAGTTTGATCACCTCATAAGCGCTGTCAACCACCTGTTTGTGAACCGCTTTCCACTGTTCCTTATCTGCATCAGTGCCCAATGCAGGGTGTAGACTCTTCAGGGAGACACCAGCAACATTCACTCCACTCCATACAGGCACACTAGCGTCGCCATGCTCCCCAAGGATCCACCCATGGCAGCTTAGTGGGTGAACTCCGAGCCTCTCCCCCGTGAGATAACGGAACCGAGCTGAATCCAGATTGCAACCACTTCCAGTAACACGGTTCTTGGGAAAGCCGCTTATCTTCCAAGCCACATAGGTCAAAATATCGACTGGACTGGAAACAACAAGCAACTTGCAACTTGGGCTGTATTTTACAATATTAGGAATGATGAATTTAAAGATGTTCACGTTACGCTGGACCAAATTAAGAAGGCTCTCTCCCTCTTGCTGACGTGCCCCAGCTGTGATAATAACCAGCCTGGAGTTTGCTGTCACATTATAGTCTTTGCCAGAGACAATTTTTGGTGTTCTAAGGAAAAGGCTGCCATGTTGGAGATCCATCATCTCTCCCTTCAGTTTATCTTCCATGACGTCAACAAGAGCAGTTTCGCCTGCCAGGTCCTTCATTCAGATACTGATGGCGCAGGCCATGCCGACAGCACCAGCCCCGACAGCTGTCATCTTACTCTGGGGACACGTCCTTCCTTAAGAAGATTCTGAATCAGCTGATCCTTGACAGCTGCCATCTTGGACTTAGAACCTAAGGGAATGGGAGTGACCGTCGAACGGGCGGGCGTCGGAGGCGCGCGGCGTGGGATCCGGACCTGGCGGCAGCGGCTCCGGTACCAGTGGTTTTAATTAGAAAATTATCTTGAGTTACTATTCTCACAAGAAGGAACATTGTGTACTTTGCAGCTGACCTAAGGCATGAAGACAAGGCGTTATAACCTCAAGTCTGTCTCTTACATTACCTAACATTGTGTGTTAGACACTCAGTCCTGTCTGACTCTGCAACCCCATGGACTGTAGCACACCAGGCTCCTCTGTCCAAGGGATTCTCCAGGCAAGAACACTGGAGTAGGTTGCCATTTCCTCTTCCAGGGGATCCTCCCAGCCCACAGATCAAACCTGGATCTCTTGCATTGCAGGCAGATTCTTTACTGCCTGCACCACCAGGGAACCTCTTTTACATGATCAAACATTGCTACCAAAAATTAAATGGGTACATTACTGTTAGCTAGAAATATGGAGACAGAAATAGCTTTCAATAGACAGTTACAGCAACACCTTTTTTTAATATCAAGGTATTCTTTTCCATCAATTAATGGGCTAATTCAAGAAAACTTTGCTTTCATAGGGTTTGATGATATTGCAGCATCTTGTAACAATATAATTCAAAGACCTAAAGTGGTTCAAAGAACTCAGGGAAACACGTTTGCCAGCTTATTAAAGGATATGATGATGCTGGGAAAGATGGAGGGCAGGAGGAGAAGGGGGCGACAGAGGATGAGATAGTTGGATGTCATCACCGACTCAATGCACTTGAGTCTGAGCAAACTCCAGGAGATAGTGAAGGACAGGGCAGCCTGGCATGCTGCAGTCCGTGAGGTCACAAAGAGCTGGACGTGACTTAATGACGAAACAGCAGCAACAGCAGATGAACAGCCGGCTGAAGAGAGATGCAGGTAAGATCCAGGAGGGTCCAGGGCGCTGGAGTTTCTGCTTTCATGGAGCTAGATGCATCATTCTCCTGGTGGAGATGTGTTGGTCAACCTTGAAGCTCTCCAAACCCCATACTTTGGGGATATCATGGAGGCTTTATCCCAAGGCATGATTGATTATGAGCTCCATTTTCAAACCTTCTCTGTTCTCAAGAGAATGGGGGCATACTTTTACTGTAATTGGCTTGTTTGATATAAATCAGTCATAGTCTGGGACAGTTATTTATGTCATTCCTCATTCTCTTTGTTAAATTAAACAGAGATGCCTTTTCACTTAATAGTGAAAATTTATATCTTGCAGTCTCTCTCAGAGAAGAGGGGAGGGCCCGAGTGTTGATTGGCATGTAAATCTATGAGGTCATTTACTGGGAGAAAGAGCCATTTACTGGGTCGTTTACCGGAGCCTCCAGTCTTGGCACATCTGTAGCCTTTTCTACAAATGGATGATGTAGGGATGGTAGGATTTCCAAGCATCTTACTGGTCTTTTAACCCTGTGACTTCTACGAAATTATGGCCGTGGGAGAGACTGGAACCTTAGGTTGACCAGATTAGTTTCCCCAATTGATTGGTGAACTGTGAAAAATCTGTTGGGAGTCTTTTCCCTTACAAATCAAAAGGGAATGGATTAACTACCAGGTATTAAATTTTGAGAAGAGTGATACATTTTTTTTCCTTTATATATCCTTAATGTTAATATTTTTTTCTTTGGGTATACTTGTATGGAGATGGATGTATTAGCAAGATAGAGATTAAATTTTCTCTAAACCACAGCTTTAGTAATGTAATTTCTAAGGAAAAGCACAAATTGACATTAGGAAGGGACAGAACCATTTTTGCAGATAGTGATGAAGTCTCCACCAAAAAATACTTAATCGAATAGATTTCTTAAAAAGGCAAACCAAACACAATGGTTTAAGGTGATTAAAAGTAAAGTCATTCCCTGATTAAACTTGCTCTTGGTTACTGTTGATAAACATAGCAAAATGCTGACATACAAACAGGAGAGTTTTGAGACTTAACGTTAACAAGAATGAATATAAAGAGCATTAAACTCAGTGTTTGATTCATCTGGTTTCAGTCAGGAGATAGCTGAGGCATAAGCCATTCTATGTTGAGGTAGATGTGTTTTGCTGTGGGTTTTTCTTCTTTAATATAAGCTATCTGACATAATTTTGGATACGGGAGAAATGACATATATAACAATTGCAGCCTTTGTAATCTTTGTTTCTTTCTAATGGAAAGGCCCAGACTGCATCCAATGAAAGCTTTCTTTCTGGCCAAAATTTGGTCAGATTTTGGTGAATAGGATTTTCCCAGAGTGGGACTAGTAGCACTCAAATTACAGTAATTTATTAGAATTTGATCCTATAAGACACAGAAAACTATTTTCCAGTGCTACATTTATTTCCATCATCTCTTTCTTTGCCAACTATAATCATTTATGTTTTCAAAGCATAAATGGTATTCTGTCTAGAAATGGTTGGATGACCACATAGATGTGTCCTGTATTTTTGGAATGATTATGACATGAGTCTGGAAGAAATCTATGTTTTAGAGTCGTTATTCTGGGTAATGGAAGTGATGCTGATTGAAACAACAAAACACTTGTTTTGTTACATAATATAATAACACGTTCATTACCTAAATGGAAATAGTAGAAATGTTGATGGTGGAATGATCTTCTGCCACTTTTCCATGATAATTCAGTGTTGTGACCCTTGTCTTTTTTCTTAAAGTACAGACTTTTTATTCTGAATCAGGAGAATTTCAGACCATTTAAACTATTTTTTTCCAAACCTGATGATAAATGAATAAATAATGTCCATCAGATTGAAGGTCTCGTGAAGCTTGCAGTGACCTCCTTATAAAGCTGAAGTTCTGTTTGCGTGTTTATCCATTTGCTTGTTAATGGGCATTTGACTTTTTCCCACTTTAGGACTATTACTAGTGGATAATGCTGCCATGAATATTTGGATTGTAATGAATTGTTCAGTTCAGTTCAGTCACTCAGTTGTGTCCAACTCTTTGTGACCCTATGGACTGCAGCACGCCAGGCCTCCCTGTCCATGATCAACTCCTGGAGCTTACTCAAACTCATGTCCATCAAGTCGGTGATACCATCCAACCATCTCATCTTCTGTCATCCCCTTCTCCTCACGCTCTCAATCTTTCCCAGCATCAGGGTCTTTTCCAGTGAGTCAGTTCGTTGCATCAGGTGGCCAAAGTATTGGAGTTTCAGCTTCAGCATCAGTCCTTCCAATGAACACTCAGGACTGATTGTCTTTAGGATTGACTAGTTGGATCTCCTTGCAGTCCAATGGACTCTCAAGAATCTTCTCCAACACCACAGTTCAAAAGCATCACTCAGCCTTCTTTACAGTGCAGCTCTCACATCCATACATGACTCCTGGAAAAACCATAGCTTTGACTAGATGGACCTTTGTTGGCAAAGCAATGTCTCTACTTTTCAATATGCTGTCTAGGTTGGTCATAGCTTTTCTTCCAAGGAGCGAGCATCTTTTAATTTCATGGCTGCAGTCACCATCTGCAGTGATTTTTGAGGCCCCAAAAATACGGTCTCTCACTGTTTCCATTGTTTCTTCATCTATTTGCCATGAAGTGATGGGACCAGATGCCATGATCTTAGTCTTTTGAGTGTTGAATTTTAAGCCAGATTTTTCACTCTCCTCTTTCACATTCATCAAGAGGCTCTTTAGTTCCTCTTGGCTTTCTGCCATAAAGATGGTATCATCTGCATATCTGAGGTTATTGATATTTCTCTGAGCAATATTTTTTCCAGCTTCTCCTTCATCCAGCCCAGAATTTCTCATAATGTACTTTGTATGTGAGTTAAATAAGCAGGGTGCCAATATACAGCCTTGACATACTCCTTTTCCAATTTTGAACCAGTCCTTTGTTCCATGTCCAGTTCTAACTGTTGCTTCTTGACCTGCACGCAGGTTTCTTGGGAGGCAGATAAGGTGGTCTGGTATTCCAAACTCTTGAAGAATTTTCCACAGCTTGTTGTGATCCACACAGTCAAAGGCTTTAGCATATTCAATGAAGCAGAAGTAGATGTTTTTCTAGAACTCTCTTGCTTTTTCTATGGTCCAATAGATGTTGGAAATTTGATCTCTGGTTCCTCTGCCTTTTCAAAATCAAGCCTCAACATCTGGAAGTTCTCAGTTCATGTACTGTTGAAGCCTCACTTGGAGAATTTTGAGCATTACTTTGCTAGTGTGTGATGAGGAGTACAATTGTGCAGTAGTTTGAACATTCTTTGACATTACCTTTCTTTGGGATTGGAATGAAAACTGACCTTTTCCAGTCCTGTGCCTAGTGTTGAGTTTTCCAAATTTGCTAGCATATTGAGTGAAGCATTTTAACAGTATCATCTTTTAGGATTTGCAATAGCTTAGCTGGAATTCCATCACCTCCACTAACTTAGTTCGTGGTAATGTTTCCTAAGGCCCACGTGACTTCTCACTCCAGGATGTCTGCCTCTAGGAGAGTGATCACACCACTGTGGTTATCTGGGTCATTATGATCTCTTTTGTAAAGTTATTTTGTGTACTCATGGAGGAAGGAATGGCAGACCACTTCAGCATTCTTGCCTTGAGAACCCAATGAACAGTAACTGGATATAGTCCAAGGGATACCTTTGCAGTATGCTGATTGGAGTAGAACATGAAAGGGATGAAATAGATGTCCATCGCAAGGGAAATTCTCGGAAGAGAAGCTGTAGGTTGGATACCACAGAAGAGGTCCCAGGGAAGCATGCAGACACTGGAGGCCTTGGGGAGGGTATATCAGGCTTACGGAGAAAACATTCCAACATGTTGGTGAGAAGTTGTTATTCTGGAACTTTGCCCAGCTTGTAATTTAGCTTAAATGCTTTCCCTAGGTATTAAAATCACAGTGCTTACATCTGTAAGTATTTACAGAATAATACTGGAGTCAAACAGTGACTACTGTGTCTACTGGTATTGGTCAGATTCACTGACCCAAAGAGATGCAAACTATTAGAGGGACATTATGGGGAAAGCTAGCTTTTGGGTAATCTTAGAAAAAATGGGTGCAGGATGTCTCAATGGAAAACAATATATTTTTTTTTTTTTTTTGGAAAACAATATTTTTAAGTTTTATGCTATGGTTGAATTTCCAAGAGTTTCTATTGATTGCAAATAGGGCAAATATTTCAGTAATACAATTCCTTGGACTGTATAGTGAATTATGTCCCAAGCAACAGCATTTATGATGACATCTGTCAGTGTTGATTGTGGTATATTTTTTAAGATCAGAATTTATGTTCAGGCCAATTTTTTACTGAAGTTATCTTCCCATGGCCACCTGTTTTGTAGTAGATTATTTTCCCCCAGCACAAAGAAAGCCATCTCTAAATATTTAGCTGCAAGTCTCAAGTTTTCTAGTCTTCTATATTCAGTATGCCTGGGTTTTGATTAATAATTTTAAACCAAGCATGAGAGATTGTAGTGGACAGAGAATTACTTTTGTACAAGTCTCTCTGTTATTATTTCATTGGAGCCAAATGAGTATGGGGCCAGTTGATGAGTTATTCATGTAATGCAGGGAGAAGATGTCACTCCAGTCCCCGGAACCCTGCAGAGTTCCACAGATTTTACCAAAATATTTTGTAAATTTCTATTTTTTTAACTTAAAAATATGGAAGACTTGAATTAAATGGATAGGTTTCCTTCAAGACTCAAAAAAATTCAATTTCATTGCTCAGCATGTAACTTTTTTTTCCTCTGTGTTTCAAATTATGTTGTGAAAGTAGATCTCCATGTCTTTTTAATACAAAACTTAGTGCAGTAGATTGAAAAGAAAAACAGACAATACATTAGCTTTCTGTGATTATGTTTTCATATTTAAAAATAACTTTTCCTAATGCTTTATTAGTAACACATTTTTTATCTATTTCATAAGGAAGGTAACATTTAAGATAATATTTCTTTCTCACCTATGAGGAATGAGGAATCTATGCAAATACAGAGAAATTATATCATAGCTGTTTTGGCCTCTTATACCTAAATACCTTCTTGCAAGTTATCCTAAAAAGCATTTTAGGATAACTTTAAAGCATTTCCTGCTTTTAGGATAACTTTAAAGACTAAATGTTACTTACCAAAACATTTATCTGAGGCCTGATTGAAACCCTATTGGAAAATAGCAGCATACATGGAAGAGGTCCCATAAAAACACTAATTTTCTTTAGAGACAATTTCTAATAATGCATTATCACTGTAATGGATATATGAAACAAGAGAAGAAGTTTTTACATTTGATGATAGGTAATATCTGATAAATATGTAAAGTCAATTTGTGGGATCTAGAACTTTTAACTAATCCAAACATATCTAGAATGTGCTTTCAAGTCCATATTTCCACAACCTACCGATAGGAAAGCTATTAGACAAATACAAATCCTGTAATTACACTTTTTAAATAAAAATGACTCTCATTAGTTGCTAATGGCAAAGGCAATTCAGGTGAACATTTTAAGAAAGTGAAAGGCTAATGAAGGAGGTGTCATGTAAATAGCAGTAATAGCTAGTATTATTGAGCCTTTGATAAGTGGTAGAACTGTTCTAAATATTTCACATTTTTTTCACAGTTAATATTAAAAAGAACTTGAGGTAAATATACCTTTATTAGGAGTACCTGTTATTTACAGGTTTTCCTAGTGGCTCAGTGGTAAAGAACCTGGCTGCCAATGCAGGAAACTCAGGTTTGATCCCTGGGTCAGGAAGATACTATTGAGAAGGGAATGGCAACCCACTGCAGTATTCTGCCTGAGAAATCCCATGGACAGAGGACCCTGGCAGGCTACAGTCCATGGGGTTGTGGGGTGCTGGACATGAGTTAATGACTGAGCGTGCACGCAGATGGGGCAAATAAACAAGAGTGTTATTAGAGAGCGCGTGGTGTGGCAAATACTAGGATTGCCTGCCTAATATTTGTATCTGCCAGCAGAACCCTGATACAGTGGTGTTCTCAGATGCATGTAATGGATTGTTATAGTATAAATCCAGGACCCAGAAACTTACCACAAAGGATCAAAGAGTAAATATTTTAGGCTTTGTGGGCCAGCAGGTTTGTCTTGTAATTACTACTCAGCTTTGTTATTGTAGTGTGAAAGTGCTTATATATGAAAAATGGTGTGTCTGGTTGTTTCAGTAAAGCTTGATTTATAAAAACAGACAGCAGGCAGCATTTGGCCATGAGAGTGGGATGTAGTTTGCTGACTCCTGGTCTAGACCAATCATGGCCATTTTGTTTGTAATTTTTCAGCCTCTGATGCTGTGATCTTGTGATAAAACTCAGATAAATGAAAGTTGATATCTGCTGGGAGGATGTTCAGGCCTATACAACTGGAATTACCCTTCTCTCTTTCCTTCTTTTTACTGACTTCAGTGCTTTGCTGGAGCAAAAGCTGCCATTTTGTGACCGTGAGGCAACAGGGGGGTGTGTGAGGATGGAAGACAGAAAGGGAGTTTCCTTATGGCAGAGTTGAAGTTCTGGACCATGCCTGCAGATGCGCCTGTCTTTGGACTTATTGTTACACAAGAAAAAGTAACTATTTGTCTAAAACACTTTGGCTTTGTTGCAGTTAGTTGCAGAGGAATGGAATTCTGACACATTTCTCTAGAAATTTGAATTTAAATGTAAAATCCTAGAGAGTTAAATTATTCAATGTTATGCTTTTTCAAAGAACAGTGATATTTTTGTATTTTAAAATATGGTGATCTGATGCATGAAACAGGGCTCTCAAAGCCGGTTCACTGGGACAACCCAGAGGATGGGATGGGAAGGGAGGGAGGTGGGAGGGGGTTCAGGATGGGGACACGTGGACACCCATGGCTGGTTCATGTCAGTGTATGGCAAAAACCACCTCAATGGTGTAAAGTAATTAGCCTCCAATTAAAATAAATAAATTAATTTTTAAAAAAGCTAGAAAAAAGTATGGTGATCTACATTTGGAGCACATACGAACCTACAGTTTCTAATTTTAGAGAGCATGAATTTACCTTTGGAGAGTACGAGTAGCTCTTTTATAGACCTCAGTATTTCCTAAAAGTGAGTAAAGTTTCTTTCTCATCCTTTGTCTCACTGGTAGGTCTCCAACTTTTGAGACTAATGTTCAGGTCCCTGAGTTCCATTGAAAATTTTTCTGACATTCCTTTTTTTTGTTGAAAATTGTTTTCAACAATTGTTGAAATTTCAACAATTGTTTTCAACAGTTGCTCCTAGTGATTGTGAAACAGGCGGCTCTGAGGAACACTGCTCTAGAGTCTAGACTAATCTGGGTGACAAGGGCCTGGGTGGTGGCCGTTTTTATAAGGAGATGTGTTGCCACAAATCATGACTCAGACTCCTCTCTTATTTCCCATGTCTGTGCTAAATCTCTTCAGTCATGTCTGAATCTTTGCAACGCTATAGACTGCAGCCTGCCAGACTCCTCTGTCCTTAGGATTCTCCAGGCAAGAACATTGAAGTGGGGTGCCATTCCCCCTCCTGGGTGTCTTCCCGACCCAGGGATCGAACCCGCGTTTCTTACGTCTCCTGCATTGACTTATGGATTCTTCATCATTAGTACCACCTGGCAAGCCCCTCTTCTGTCCCACCAACAACCAAATGTCTGTCTTACACCAATAACTTTTAAATGGAATTTCCCTGTTTTGTTGACTGGTAATTTGATTCAGTTAGATGCTTCTTTTTGCTTTTGCCTGCATAATGTTGAGTGATACCCAGTAGAGTTAGTCATGAAATAGCACTGGATGGTTAGGCTGCAAACACACGGGTGTGTTTTTCTGGCTTTGGTTAGGAAGTCTCCGTGGGTGACGCCCAGTACTTTGAGCATACTAGGAGCCCAATAAATGTGTTTAACTGATGGTGGTTTTTTATGGTCAAATTGGCTGAGATACAGGTTTCACGAACATTTGCTCCTAATTCTTTTATGGTCATGAACCGTCATCCACTTTTAAAGCACTCTCTGAGGTTCGGGGCTTCCCAGGTGGTGCTACTGGTAAAGAACCCACCTAAGTGGGAGGCATGAAGTTTAATCCTCAGGTCAGGAGGATCCCATGGAGGAGGGCATGGCAACCCACTCCAGTATTCTTGCCTGGAGGGTCCCTTAGACAGAGGAGCTTGGGGGGCTACAGTCCACAGGGTCACAGCGGGTAGGACATGACTAAGAGACTCAGCACACCCACACACACTCTGAAGTCCAGGCTTACACTTTGGAACCTGAGACCATACCTGCTGGAGCCAGAGGATCTGAGCTCAAATTTTGAGTCTAAGTGACCTTGGGTAAGTTATTTAACCTCTCTGAATTCAGTTCTCTTATCTGTGAAATGCGGAGGCTTCTAATTTTCCCAATCCACGGGCTGGTTGTGAGGTTGAAATTGATTAATAGGTGTAAAGCAGCCAAGACAGTGCATGATGTGCCCTTGGTGACGTGAGCAAGCACTGTATTTATATACAGACACAGATGCTGCATCCAGGTAGCTGGTGGCACAAACTCACAGGGAAACACATGTTTATCCAAAGTTCTAGTCTGAAGCCCTTATGTGGGAAGCGCATTGTCTAGTTTGCCAAATTTCTACAGCTCTCTTTCAGTTGTCTCTGTACCTTTCACAAATTTCCACTGACCGCCTCGTCACCGAAGACTGAAATTTGTTCACAGCTTATGCTATAGTGTTATATGCTCACAACTTATGTTATAGCATAATTAACTTAAAAATTATAATGACAAAATTGATCTACATTTAGAAAGGCAGTTAGTGAGAGTCAAAAGTAAGATGAAAATATTCAACATTCAGGATACAAGGAGCCCAGCAAATGAGGTATTGTAATGGCAAATTCTAATTACAAGTCTTTAGTTGATTAATTAGCTATGTCCTGTCTGAATTTAAGGAGAGAAATCATAGGGCCCCAATGATAACTCTGATTTTAGCTCCTAGAATCTTTTACGTTTCAGTTCCCGCGTAACTTTTCAGCACCTCTCCCCGGCACACAGCAACTATCTCGGTTTAACTGTGTAATTTATTGTTCCTGCAACTGGCACCTTTGCCCAAGAGCATCCTTTTTACAGTGCTCCAAGCTGTCTTCCCCAGGGACCTATCAGAGTACCTCCTCCTGTCCCCTAAAATCTATAGCTTGGATCTGCCAATTTTATGTTTCTTTTGTTCATAAATGTCCTTATTGCTTTCTACTATGCAACTACATAGTATAGTGGAAAGGATTTGGGCTTTAAAGGCAGAAGAAAGAGTTTTCTCTCATATATTTGTTGGATGATCTGTAAGTCAGTTTTCTCACATATCATGAATTTAATATTACTACGGTCCCCCCCTCCCACCATGCAGCATTGTAAGAACTATTGGAGATATTCTGTGGTTCTGGAAGGAGACACTTCTCCCTGGTGACCTTAGTTTTCCTGCTGCCTGTCAGTCCCAGGTTAGCTTGATGATCGAGGCTCCGCAGAGTCATGACTTGGCTATCCGATCCGTGATCCTAGATGCAGGAACTTTCTAATTCTGAGTTATCCCAATGCTTCTTTTATTCTTACACCAGTGTTAGTTCAAGGCAGGAGACTAACAGAGTGTGTGACAATCTATAGTTCTCAACATCACGATTTGAAGACGGCCTTGAACTTATCTAACTTAAACAAATGACTGACGACTTAAACAAATGCCTGACATGTGCCTTCTGATTGATTCCTTTGCCACTTTCTTCTGAGCGGATGTCCTGGGCTGGCAGGGAGTGTGGCCAGAGCTACAAATGGCTTTTAATACATTCCTGTTATATTGTCTCTTTGTCTGCATGGGGTCATCCCCAAATAAAGTTACCGGTAGGGAATAGGGGAAATGAGAAGGTCAAGATAGGCTGGTTGCTGAGGGTTTGGCCTGTAAGTTCCTGCTTGCTCATGGGTATGTGCTGTACTTCACATCTTGTCTCAGCCGTATGTATATATCATCGAGAATGGTGACTGGCATGTGATATGTGTAAAATAGTTACTGCCAACTATTACTCCATTTTTATTTCTTAGTGAGAATTACTATTATTCATTTCTTATACTCTGTATGTAGCACAGTGCTTTAAATATAGCCAGGCCTTACTTTGTTTGTTAACTAAATAAAAATCTTGTAAGGGTTGGAAATAAAAGAAGGCCTTGGGTATATAGACAGCAAAAGATACCACTGGGGAGAAGAAAACATCAGAAAGGGAATGAATGGATGGAAAAGCAAATGTCACTGTCAGTTTTGATGCAGAAAGTACCTTGACCTTGTGTCTTTGGACATAAAGAAGCAGGGGACAGAGGTATTTCACACACTGCTGTGATTAGTAGGTCATCTTTATACAAGTTGTTTAACCATCGGATGGAAGTATTTATTGAATGTCTGCCATTTGTCAGACTCTGGGCTAGTTTCTAGATGTATAACATGACAAAAACAGATAAGATCCTTACCTTTCTGGGGCCTACAATTTCCTGGGAGAGTTAGAAACTCTCGTGAATAAATATAAAATTCTTATGTAAGTGCTAGAAGGACTTGCATATTACCATAAAAGAGTGGAAGATAAGAAGAGCTAACGTTAAGTAGGCTCAAGAATGGATTCTTTGTGATGCTTCTGGTGAAATATAGAGAATGGATAGATGTTAAGTTAAGGGAAGGGTTGAAAAAGGAACATGACTGAAACACACATCAGTTGAGGGAACATCATCTGCCAAAGACTGTGTGGCTCCTTTGTGTCAAAGGAGCATGACACAGTTAGGCTTCCCTGGTGACTGAGACAGTAAAGAATCTGCCTGAATGCGAGAGACCTGGGTTTGATCCCAGGGTTGGGAAGATCTCCTGGAGGAGGGCATGGCAACCCACTCTAGTACTCTTGCCGGGAGAATCACCCTGGACAGAGGAGCCTGGAGGACTACAGTCCATGGGGTTGGACACGACTGAGCGACTGACATGATACAATTGGCTGTAATGTAAACTCCAAGTGGTTGGACGGCTAAGAGGATGTGAGAGATGAAGCTGTTGGTAGAGATTTCTTGGGGCCTGGTAGACCCAGAATTATTTTGAGATCAGTGGAGAATACTTAATAGGTATTTTAAACATGGGATGCCATGATAAGATTGGCAATGAAAAAATTACTCTGGCTGCAGTAAAGAGCAGATTTTAAGAGTGGATGTGCTGGACCAGTTAGGTTATGGGTGGCAGAGATGAAGGCGTTTTGCTCAAAAGAGAAGTGAATGAATTTAGGGACACTTAAGCTGGAACACTGAGAGGAACTGGTGATGAATGGGATAGGGTGGGAGAAAGGGAAGTGTCGCGGATCATTTATGTTACTGGCCAGATGCTGACGCCCCCACTGAAGAAGGCGACACGGGGAGAGAATCCAGTTTGAGAAAGACCATGATTAAATCTGGGAGTCACCTGGTTTCACTGGACAGCTACGTAGTGTTGGCTTCTAAAATTAGTTTCTTATAACACACAGAATCTTTTTCTAGAGGTAAGTTAAGAGAAGGTGAGTTTGGACTTTGATCATAGCTGAGTTGGTAAATAATCTGCCTGCAATGCAGGAGACCCGGGTTCGATCCCTGGGTCGGGAAAATCCCCTGGAGAAGGAAAGGGCAACCCACTCCAGTATTCTTGCCTGATGAATCCCATGGACAGAGGAGCCTGCCAGGCTACAGTCCATGGGATCGCAAGAGTCGGACACAAATTAGCGAATAAACCACCACCACCAAGTTAAGAACCACGTCTTAAATGTCCCCCCACAACCATTCTCAAATCTATGGTGTGCTACACAATAAGCAAGAGCAACACATACTTAAGTGGAGGGGATATATCGTGTGCTATTATGGACAAGGCATACTTTTCACCGGTAAGAAAAAAGCATGCCAAAACCCAGAAAAATAACCCTGTCACCTCAGCATACTGTTTTTACTTCTTTCATGTCTTTTTAATTTTGTGTCTCCTATTAATCATATTTTTCTATAGTCATAATCAAAGTGTGTAGTCCTTTTTGAGTGATGTGGAATAACAGAAACAAATACTTTAGTGAGATGCGGACTTGGATGAAAATTGCTTCTCCGTTTCTTTCTAGCTATGTGATGTTTAGCAAAAGTTTTAACTCTTTGGACCTAAGCTCCTTCACCTGGAAAATAGGATAAGGCAAAGAGTTATCATCTTTTCCATTTATCATTGGGATAATGATTAAATACAATAATATTTCTGTAAAATATTTAGTGTCTAGAATATAGTAGATGCATAATAAATGTTAGACATTTTTTCTCCTATTTCTTGCAGGCTGTCTTTTCCACACAGCATTCATTATACTATAAATGTTGAAAGATTGGTATAATGTTTATATTTATATTTTCCTCCAAGCATTTCAATAAGTTTGTGTTGCTTAATTTTCTTTAACCCCTTTTCTACTGTGGGATGCTATTTGTTTTTCAGTTTTTGTTAATTATGGGTAATATTGCATCTGTGTATATATTTTGAATTATTCCTTAAGATTAAGCATTCAATATTATGATCACGTTTGGCCAAAATTATGATAATTTATACATGATATGGATGCAGGTTTCTTGTATTGTTTTAAAGAGCTACAGAAGTATGAATGCACTGCATCAAACCTTTGCACTAGTATGAGACGCTTCGTGGGGCTGGAAGAACAGCCCTGTGCTGGGAGCATACTATCACAGTAAAGAACTGAAGTCAGTCTATGAGTGGCAAACCTCAGTCCCTCCATTTATGTATGACTTTAGACAGCTAGCCTCTACAAATGTCCGTTTTTTACCTCTAAAAGTGGAGATAACAATAGTGCCTTCCATTAGGGTTTCTGTGATACATAAATCACAATAAATACAGAGTCTAATATATAGTATTAAATTTCAGCTTTTAAGTTGCTATGTATTGCAATAGCTGGTGTATGGGTTAAGCTACTATAACAAATAGGCTATCTTATTTTATTTTATTTTTTAAGACTATCTTAATATGATAGAAATGACAGACTTAATATGATACAAGTTTGTTTCCCTCGTATATAACAGTCTGGACCTAGAGGTTGCCTAGAATAAGTTAGTGGCTTTGCTTTGTGGAATTACCTGGGGACCCAGGTTCCTTCTATATTACTTATCTGCTATTCCATAATGTGTTACCCTCATTGGCAGGGTAGGCGCTGGCCTGTACGATAAACCAATACCTTGGAAAGGGAATAGAAGAATGGGGTAAGAGCAGAGGATTATGTTTCCTTTTTAAAATTGGGGCTCAGAAGTTGGATACAATACTTATAAACATATAAGTATATACATATATATATGTATATATACATATACATATGGAGTATATATATATATATATATGGAATATATATACATATTCCAGATATTACATTACTTTATTAAGCCTAATGTGCCACCAGTTGGAAGACAAAACATTATTATAAGTCAGTTCAGTTCAGTTCAGGTCAATCGCTCAGTCATGTCTGATTCTTTGTGACCCCATGGACCACAGCACGCCAGGCCTCCCTGTCCATCACCAACTCCTGGAGTTTACCCAAACTCTTGTCCATTGAGTCGGCCTCATCCTCTGTCATCCCCTTCTCCTCCTGCCCTCAATCCTTCCCAGCATCAGGGTCTTTTCAAATGAGTCAGTTCTTCACATCAGGTGGCCAAAGTATTAGAGTTTCAGCTTCAACATCAGTCCCTCCAGTGAACACCCAGGACTGATCTCCTTTGACTGTTTGGATCTCCTTGCAGTCCAAGGGACTCTCAAAAGTCTTCTCCAACACCACAGTGTAAAAGCATCAATTCTTCGGTGCTCAGCTTTCTTTATACTCCAATTCTCACATCCATAAATGACCACTGGAAAAACCATGGCCTTGACTAGACGGACCTTTGTTGACAAAGTAATGTCTCTGCTTTTTAATATGTTATCTAGGGTGGTCATAACTTTCCTTCCAAGGAGTAAGTGTCTTTTAATTTCATGGGTACAGTCACCATCTGCAGTGATTTTGGAGCCCCCCAAAAATAAAGTCAGCCACTGTTTCCCCATCTATTTGCCATGCAGTGATGGGACTGGATGCCATGATCTTAGTTTTCTGAAAGTTGAGCTTTAAGCCAACTTTTTCACTCTCCTCTTTCACTTTCATCAAGAGGCTCTTTAGTTTTTCTTCACTTTGTGCCGTAAGGGTGGTGTCATCTGCATATCTGAGGTTACTGATATTTCTCCTGGCAATCTTGATTCCAACTTGTGCTTCCTCCAGCCCAGCGTTTCTCATGATGTACTCTGCATATAAGTTAAATAAGCAGGGTGACAACATACAGCCTTTTCCTATTTGGAACCAGACTGTTGTTCCATGTCCAGTTCTAACTGTTGCTTCCTGACCTGCATACAGGTTTCTCAAGAGGCAGATCAGGTGGTCTGGTATTCCTATCTCTTGAAGAATTTTCCACAGTTTATTGTGATCTACATAGTCAAAGGTTTTGGCGTAGTCAATAAAGCAGAAATAGATGTTTTACTGGAACTCTCTTGCTTTTTCAATGATCCAGTGGATGTTGGCAATTTGATCTCTGGTTCCTCTGCCTTTTCTAAAACCAGCTTGAACATCTGGAAGTTCACCGTTCACATATTGCTCAAGCCTGGCTTAGAGAATTTTGAGCATTATTTTACTAGCGTGTGAGATGAGTGCAATTGTGTGGTAGTTTGAGCATTCTTTGGCATTGCCTTTCTTTGGGATTGGAATGAAAACTCACCTTTTCCAGTCCTGTGGCCACTGCTGAGTTTTCTAAATTTGCTGGCATATTGACTGCAGCACTTTCACAGCATCATCTTTCAGGATTTGAAATAATTCAACTGGAATTCCATCACCTCCACTAGCTTTGTACATAGTGGTGCTTCCTAAGACCCACTTGACTTCACATTCCAGGATGTCTGGCTCTAGGTGAGTGATCACACCATCATGATTATCTGGGTCATGAAGATCTTTTTTGTATAGTTCTTCTTTGTATTCTTGCCACCCCTTCTTAATATCTTCTGCTTCTGTTAGATCCCTACCATTTCTGTCCTTTATTGAGCCCATCTTTGCATGAAATGTTCCCTTGGTATCTCTTATTTTCTTGAAGAGATCTCTAGTCTTTCCCATTCTATTGTTTTCCTCCATTTCTTTCCATTGATCACTGAGGAGGGCTTTCTTATCTCTCCTTGCTATTCTTTGGAACTCCGCATTCAAATGGGTATATCGTTCCTTTTCTCCTTTGCTCCTCACTTCTCTTCGTTTCTCAGATATTTGTAAGGCCTCCTCAAACAGCCATTTTGCTTTTTGCATTTCTTTTTCTTGGGGATGGTCTTCATCCCTGTCTCCTGTTCAGTGTTACGAACTTCCTTCCGTAGTTCATCAGGCACTCTGTCTATTTGATCTAGTCCCTTAAATCTATTTCTTTCTTCTACTGTGTAATCGTAAGGGATTTGATTTAGGTCATACCTTCCCAACCCAGGGATCAAACATGGGTCTCCCGCATTGTAGGCAGACGCTTTTACCGTGTTAGCTTCAGAAGAAGTCAATTAAATGATGACAATGATTCATTATTCCTTATATCTTTTTATTTAAAGTTATGTAAAGAGTTCTTTGTTTTGTATCTATTTACTCATAGTTTAAAAGTATCATATATCATTTCTGTGCATTCATAGAAAAATAAAAGTAAAATAAGTTGATTAAGGTATTCTTAAAATTTCTTTATACTTGAATGTAGACTACTGAATCAGATTTTGGTTTAGAATTGTTGATGTCCGTATTAGTATTTTTTTAAGTATAGTTGATTAGCAATGTTTAGTTAGGGACTTCTCTGGCAGTACAGTGGTTAAGACTCCATGATCCAATGCAGGGGACATGGGTTCAATCCCTGGTTGGAGAATTAAGATCCTACGTAGCAAAAACCAATGTTGTGTTAGTTTCAGGAGTACAGCCAGTGATTCAGTTATCCACATAGATGTGTGTATTCTTCTTCAGATTCTTTTCCCACTTAGGTTATTATATAGAATTGAGCAGAGTTCTCTGCACTATACAGTAGGTCCTTGTTGGTCATCCACTTTAAATATGGCTGTGTGTCCATGTCAACCCCAAACTCCTTATTAACTTGCACAATATTGTTCTTTGTGCTGTCAGATCATTTGTCATGTTACCTTCCTTAAAAGTGCTCCACTGTTGTCCCCAGAATTATACTTGAAACCACTGACACCCATTTACTAATGTGGACACTTTCTAATTTCATGAAGCTCCTAAACCAGTGCTTTCTCAATGAGAAACCCCAGGCAAACAGGATGACTTTTTAACAGTAAGGCCTTCAAACATGCTTTTAAGAATTTCACTTCTCTCTTTTTGAGCAGTATCTCAGATGGAACTCCTAGCTTTCCAGTTATTGCTTAAAAAGGCTGTCTGAAACTTTTCAAGTTGTACACTTTATTTATTTAAATTTTTTTTTTTTTTTTTTTTTTTTTGGCTGCTCAGCGTGCAGAGTCTTACTTCCCTGACTGGGGATTGAACCTGCATCCTCGGCATTGGAAGTGCTGAGTCCTAACCGCTGGGCCATCAGGGAAGTCCCTCTAGTTGCTTTTAAGTTTTCCAGCGTTTGATCCAGTCAAGTCTAGAGTGAAATTTAGATTTCAGATTCATTTCCAGATTTACTCAGAACGCCTCTTGGTCTGAGAGGGGCACCCCCATGAGGGAGACCTCGCCTGCTCTGCGGTGCGTTCCTTTCTCCGGGCTCCCCGTCTCCGGCTGGTGTGCAGTGGTGAGGATGCGGGATGGAGGGAGAGCAACGCGCGCCTTACTCAGCCATCCTCCCTCGGAGTTGGACACCGTCAGGATGCTCGCGGCTGGGTTTACCTGGATGTCATGCAGGCGGTCCCCCTACTGCCCGCTTTCTGAACTGGGAGGACCGCTCCAGCGTGAACAGTTCCCTCCCCGCCTCTTTCAGCTTTTCTCCGGGCAGAGCACCTTGAGAAGCTCCTGAGACTTCTTCATGTAGAAGGAGCCGTCTCCAGAAGAAACAGCAAACTGGTCCAAATCCAGCTGTCCTCTGGGGTTCACTTGATCCGCGGGCCGCTCTCACAGGCTTCCCACGTCCCCCAGCGGGAGCGCGATCTCTCTGCCGCCTCGCTCCCGTCCGCCTTCCCCCGGGGCAGCCGTTCTGACCCCCCTAGAAACAGACGTTCAGATGGAAGCGAGAGGTCAGATTTCCCCGAGTCTTTGAGAGGTTTGCTCAGAATTGTTTTTATCTGGCTTCAGGTGAGAGGAGGAAGGAGCCACCCCTGCAATGATCCTCCTCAGTCCCTCTCACTTCGTTGCTAATATTGTTATTTTAATTTTTGCTCTGGTGTGCTGATGGTGGGTAAGCCTAGCAGTCCTGCCTTCTCGCCTCAGGTCCTGTGGGAAGGTACTTTGTTGACCTCTTTCAGTTTGTGAGGCCATTCAGCTTCCATTGTTCTTTTAGCCCTGGAACTTTAGTGGTGTTCTATGAAAATGGGAGAGACACTGGATTCCTTCTGGAGTTACAGAATGTAGATAGAGAAGTTTATGTAATTCTTTTTGTTACAATAGCCAAATCAGTTACTGAAATATGGAAATAACTGTTCTAGTTTATGTAGAACTCAATCTGTAGAAGGGATTTGTTGCTGTGCTAGCCCCATCTATATATGCTTCAAATATGTAACAACTAATCAGTAGCCTTTTAAGTCAGGTTTATTAAGATATAATTTACACGTAGTAATGTGTGCGCAGTAGCTCCGTCCTGTCTGACTCTGTGTGACCCCACGGACTGCAGCCCACCAGGCTCCTCGGTCCATGGATTCTCCAGGCAAGAAGAACACTGGCATGGGTTGTCATTTCCTTCTGCCTTCCTGACTCAGGGATCAGACTCATGTCTCCTGTGTCTCCTGCCCTGGCAGGTAGATGATATACCACTGTGCCATCTGGTAAAATTCCCCTTTTTTGTTGGGCAGGCCAAAAATTTGTTCGGGTGTTTTGTAAGCTATGAAAAACCTGAACAAGCTTTTTGGCCAACCCAAGAGATGCTTCAGTGCTTTTAAACATGCATATACACACAGCCGTATCTACATATGTCTACAGCTATGCTTTTTTGTAACACCACTGTCATATTTGAGTCACAGAACATCTCCATCATCTAAAGTAGTTCTCTCATGCTCCTCTGTATGCAGTCCCCTTGCATGACCCCCGGCACCTCGTCTGATTTCTGACCCTTTACTTTTTCCTTTACCGGAAAGGTGCCATGTATTAATAAATGGAATCATACGGTATATAGCCTCTTTGTTTCTGGCTTGTTTCACTCAGCATTATTATTCTGAGATTCTTCCATGTTGTTGCATATATAAGTGGCTTATTCTTTTTTTATTGCTGAATAGTATTCCACTATATATATATATGTATAAATGTAATCTTGTACTATAAAATTCTCTATGTTCTTAACAACAGAACAAAAATAACAACAGGAAACTCTGTATTGGTACTTCATCAGTAGTTTGGCAAAAGGAATTAAAAAATTAGTAAAGATTTTATTTGTTGATGCTCTGTTACCTTTGAACTAAAATGAAATTTAGTGATTAATTTTAGATTTTTAATTTTTTATTTCCCTAAGCTTTGAACAAAGGCAATGGGAATTCAATTACAGCATGAGAGATTTAAGTTGAAAAGAGGAGAGTCTGGTAGAAGGAGCATATCTTTATTATTGATCACTGACTCTATACTAACACTGTGCTAAATTCTTTTTTTGTATCTTACTTTATATAAAGTCAATCAGGGTCGACGTCTCAAACGTCAGTGTGCACACAGTTTACTTTGGACTTTTTTGGTTTTAAAAGCAGATTTTGATTCAGTGGTTCCAAAGTGGGACTTGAAATTTGACATTTCTGAGAAACTCCCAGCCATCTGCTGGCCCCCAAACCTAAATTTGGGTGGTAAGGAGATGGATATGTCTTAAAGATCGTGAAATGGTATGTGAGTGAAAGTCGCTCAGTTGTGTCTGACTCTTTGCGACTCCATGGCCTGTACAGTCCATGGGATTCTCTAGGTCAGAATACCTAGAGTGGGGTGCTGTTCCTTCTCCAGGGGATCTTCCCAACCCAGGGATCGAACCCAGGTCTCCCGCATTGCAGGCAGATTCTTTTACCAGCTGAGCCACAGGGGAAGCCCAAATAGGGTAGAAACTCGATTTAATCTGTACTTTAGAAAGTTCTGGACATAGGGTAGAATGCAAATGTATTGGAGGGTTGTCATTGAGATGCTTTATTCCAATGAAAGGGGAAGGTGGGAAGGATTGGGAGATTGGGATTGACATATGCACATACTATGTATGAAGCAGAAAATACTGTTTGACTCTACTTATACGAGGTACTTAGCACAATTAAATCCATAGGGTCAGAAACTGTATTGGTAGATGTCAGGGGCCGTGGGACGGGAGAATTGGAACTCAGGTTTAATCGGGACAGAGGTTCAGTTTAGGAAGGTGAGAGAATTGGGAGGTGGATGATGGTGAGAGCTGCACAATGTGAATGCTCGGAGTGCCACTGAACCCTTCAGTTAAATGTGGTCAAAATAGTAGGTTTCATATTACTTTTGTGACTATAAAAAATAAGAAATAAAACAGTAATTAGTATCTGTATGAATAAATTTAGGACAGTTGAAAATAAGTTTCACTAAAGACCAACTATTTCAAAAAAGATTTTCTGATACTGATATATTACAATTGAAGCAATAAGCTTGTTTCTAATATTTTTTGCCATCTTAAATGAAACAGCTAAGGGTAGACACAAAGTTAGTCTCTTTTTTTACGGCTACTTTGGCTTTCTTTCTTCTCACTTTTCCTTTTAATAATTGACCAAGTAATGTCAAAGTAGTATTGTGATGCATATTTGTCACCTCATGGGAAATAGATGGGGAGACAGTGGAAACAGTGGCAGACTTAATTTTTTGGGGCTCCAAAATCACTGCAGATGGTGACTGCAGCCATGAAGTTAAAAGATGCTTACTCCTTGGAAGGAAAGTTAGGACCAACCTAGATAGCATATTAAAAAGCAGAGATATTACTTTGCCAACAAAGGTCCATCTCGTCGAGGCTATGGTTTTCCCAGTAGTCATGTATGGATGTGAGAGTTGGACTATAGTGAAAACTGAGCGCCGAAGAGCTGTGGTGTTGGAGAAGACTCTTGAGAGTCCCTTGGACTGCAAGGAGATCCAACCAGTCCATCCTAAAGCAGATCAGTCCTGGGTGTTCATTGGAAGGACTGATGCTGAAGCTGAAACTCCAATAATTTTGGCCACCTGATGTGAAGAACTGACTCATTTGAAAAGACCCTGATGCTGGGAAAGAATGAAGGAGGCAGAAGAAGGGGACAACAGATGATGAGATGGCTGGATGGCATCACCGACTCAATGGACATGAGTTTGAGTAAATTCCAGGAGTTGATGATGGATGGAAGGCCTGGCATGCTGCAGTTCATGGGGTCACAAAGAGTTGAACATGACTGAGTGGCTAAACTGAACGGAACTGATTTGTTGAAAAAAGTGAACCAGCTCCTGGTCTCAGGATGCACAAAATCAGAAGGGGCAGCTGTTACGTTTATAAGACTGTAATAAACACAGCATCACAAACACTGCAGTGATATCAAACCCATTGAGATGATTATATTTTAGAAATGAGTATTCTCAGGAAGAGCTTATCAACTCTGTAACGTGTAATGATTATAAACCACAGCACATTACTTAGAAAAGAATCAAACAGAAGTCTCTTTGGAAGAATGTCTATGGTTAGGGCTGCCGGTTTGTGTTGCCCATTCACATTTGGTTATCTCAGTCTTATTTTTCCCTCTGGAAGAGGACAAAAACTTCTGAAGACACCAACTAGGTTTATGGTTCTGAATAGCTTGCCAAATATTAGAATCAGCTAGGGAACTTTTAAAAAATGCCAATGACCAAAGCTCCTTCCCCAGAGATTCTGATTCAATTGGTTTGGATTGGAGTCACAGCATTGACATTTTTTTAACCTGCTTCTTACTGAGGTATAATATACGCATTTAGAAGAGTGCGTATAAGTATGTAGTTTGATAAATTTTCATGAACTGAAAACACCCATTATTCAACACAGATGTCAAAAAAAGGGTATTACAAGTCCTCATTGTGCAGCCAAAACTGAGAACTACTGGTCTGGCTATGACCACACATATCTGTGAATTATCAAAAGATGGAGACATTTTTGCAGGATGCAGGGAAAGGATAGAGAGAAAACTTGCTCATTGTATGAAGAATGTGACATCTGATTTTGCACTTGAAAGATGGTGAAATTTGGAGATGTGGGTTTGGGGAAGTTTGTAGACTCACGGGAATAAAGGAAGATTGACGGGTAGTCAATGCAATGTTTAGGAAGCAAAGAATGGTTCAATTTGGTTGCATAAGAAAATATTTGAGGTCCTTCCCTGGTAGCTCAGACGGTAGAGCATCTGCCTACAATGAGGGATACCTGGGTTTGACCCCTGGGTCGGGAAGATCCCCTGGAGAAGGAAATGGCAGCCCACTCCAGTATTCTTGCCTGGAAAATCCCATGGTGAGGAGCCTGTTAGGCTATAGTCCATGGGGTCGCAAAGAGTCGGACATGACTGAGTCACTTCACACCCCCCACCTTAAAAGTTAAAAATAACGTGGAAATAAGGCTAAGGTAGCGTGGCAAAGAACAGCACACGTGACGTAGCATTAAACTGCTTTTTATATGGAACAAAGGTAAACTGCATGGCAGCATATTTATGATTTTGGCATTTGTTTCTGTAAGTCTGTATTTAACAATACAAGAAAAAACTGTAACATAAAATATACATATGATCTGACACATTCACTTGATAATATTTTATATGGTTTTCAATTCTCATTCATTTACTCATTCTGAATAATTTACATCAAGAAATCTTCAAAAGCATTACAAAGTTATTGATGTTAGCTTTCTTTTTTGGAAAGAGAGCCTCCAATCCTTATATTATGTGCAATATTTTTAGATCTTCCACTAGCATAAGAAGGGAGTGAAAATCATTATTATAAGCAAAGATTATCTCTTATTTCAGGTGTATATGTACTTTGAATATAAAATTCATCATAATATAAATAATTATTGCTATCACTTAAAAATGATAATTATCTCATTTACATGTCTATGACTGTTCAAATGCATCATATTCCTTCAATAAATTACATTCTGGATCATATCAGTATCTCTTCAAGAAAATAAAGTCAAATCTTTGTAGTAACCAGCAGCTTAATTTTCATTAGGCCAGCTATTTGATAATTAGTCATGCACCATAAATCAAATCCCCAAGTCTTCTTCTGGTTTCTTAATTGAAAATTATTGTTTCTTGGCTCTCTGGTTGAAAGTGCAGCAAGTGTGAGTGTGATCGATGTGGAATTGGGCACAAACAGTTTGAGACAGTCAGAACTTGATAGATCATCGCCCCGAAGGGGCTTACAATGGTGGGTAGGCAGAAATCTCTAAATTAAAGATTTACTCTTAAAAATTGCAAGTGCAAACGAAGCTTTGGTATATCCCACCCATCTTTACATTTTTGCCACTTTCATTTTTTCTTTTTTTCCTTTGCTTTCCTTTTTTTTAAGTCAGAATCTACCCATTTGCACCAGTGACTATGGAGATAATATTAGATTGTTGGAAAACTGAACTTTTTGTTTGGGATGAAAACATGAAAATATTCCTCATTAATGTCATGAACAAATATTGAATTCTTTGGTATTTTAAAGTAATTTGAAAACATTGACTAAGAACACTCTAGTCATCTGACAGCTAATCGGAGAGAACAGATGGCTACTGAGTATTGCCCCCAGTCATGAAATCATTTCAAATATGATACTGTTGAGGCTAAATAAAAGACGTTGCAAGTAATAAGGAAAATATTGCTTCATTGAATGGCTGCAGCTTGTTACCATTTTTCTTCTGACAATCTAGGAGGATTTGCAGGGAACTTTTGGTCATGTTTGCAGTTCTTTAGTTAAGAACAGCCACGGGGTGTTCCAGCATTCATTTCTTGTTTCCTAGTGGCCTGGCAGCCAGGACCTGATGAGGCCCACAGCAGGGAGCACTGTGAAATGCACCATAAATTTCAATGTGTGAAGTCAAAAGAGCTAAAAAAAAAATCTGGGCATAAGAACCAGAGTTAGAGTTTGCAAATTACCTGGGCAAATGCACCCTGAAATAAATATAGCATTTTACCAGTTCTGTGTATAAAGTGAAGTAGAGGGGAGTTAAAGAGCCGTGCCTTTTTTGCCAATAGTGTGTAAAGACTAACATTGATATTATTTATTGCATCATAATCACACCACTGTTATATGTTTTAGTTACATCAAACCTTCTAGATGGCATATTAAAAATTTTTGGTTGGTTTTGTGAAAGGAATTTAAATAAAGCTTTTTGATGAATTATGGTTCAGACTAAAATAAGATTGAGCTGGAAAGCCTGTGGAGCTGTGATACCTTGCCATGAATTATATCTTAGAACTCACGGAATCTTACCACCCTTCAAAGAAAATCCAAAAATATTGACATACTTATATTTTACTATCTTTAAGACTTTGAACAAGTTGTTAAATCTCTTTAGACATCAGCTATCTTATCTCTAAAATAATGAAGTTGTGGTCACTGAACTCCAATATTTTTTCCTATTCTAACATCTTGTGATTTTGTGGAAAATGGGTGTATGAAGATAAATTCCTCTTTCTTGATTGTATTGGATTCTGCCTGGAGGAATAATTAGATTTGCTTGCGGTATCTGTGTGTGTATGTTAAGGGATGTGCAGATGGGTTCAGAAAGTAGCCGTATGCAGGCCTGTTTCTATCAGTAGGTAAGTTTCATTGGACCAGCAGGGAGTGTTAAAAATTCTTAATAATTGCCAACATTTCAAAGTCCAGAAATATCACTTGGAAATCTCATTTCTGACTTTTTTCTATAAAACAGAAAATAAAGAAAAACATCTTTTTTGCAAGAATATAGTCACCTAGAACTAAATACCAGTTTCTTCTTCACATATTACAAGCTCTCCAATCCTGGTTTTCTAGGCTGGGTGTGGGTGTTACCTATGCAGAGACTGGGTGTCGATGATCATTACTCAGCGTTCGTGCCCTGTTATAGACCTTGGTCTGCAGTTTCCTCACTCATTTATATTACGTATTGTGGCCCTGTGACTGCTACCAAATCCGTTGAAATTTTGACAGAACTTTGAGGATCTGGGAAGGCAAAGGGAGCTGCGTCTACTGAGTTGTATCTTTAACCTGATGATTGTCCTTCGCATTTTTTTGTTTGCCAAATCAATAGTAAACTGACATTAAAACAATTTCAGTAGCGTTTGCGTCAGGGTTCGCGCCAGCCTGTGAACCCATGCCCACCATTGTAGACTGCTTCGACTCATTTCTTGGCTAGTGTGCCCTAGAAACTATCTGGAATTTTTCTGTTGCTATGGTAGCGAGGTTAATACTTTTCTCCAGATTTCCATGCTTCTTTCTAAAAGAACCTTCCCAGCTCTAGTAGTCTGAGAAGAGGGAGTTTTCATGGACCACCTAAGTCCCTCATGACCACTGACCACAAAGGCTGACTTGACCAGGCCAAGCAGGTTCATTCTTCCAAGTAATGGGGCTGAGATATGGAGATTGAGCCATTGAGCTGTGGGGAACCAAATTAGGGGATCCTATGAACCCAAGGCTGATGCTGCCATTTTGAGAAGGTGTTGATGTCGCCGTGGGAAAGCAGAGGGAGAGTCTCAGAGAAAGACGGGGATAAATCACCGTGCAGCTAGGTGGACCTGGAGTGTCTTTCTAGCAGTTGCGTTCTGGGAGATTTCCTGTGATCAGTTTCTTGGGGACTCACTCTTAAATATGAATGAAGAGCTAAGACTCTCTAGACATTTGAGGAAAGACTTAACTACCGTAATACAAAGGTCAAAAACAAACCAGAAGTGAACTATAGAAAATTCCTAGAGGAAAACGTAAGCAGAACACTCTTTGACTTAAATTGCAGTAATTGGTGGGGGGGGAATCTTCTCCAAAACGAAAAGAAATAAAAGCAAAAATATGCAAAAAGTGCATAGTTAGATTTAGACGCTTTTGCATAGCAAAAGAAACCAGCAGCACAAGGAAAAGACAGCCTACCGGAAGGGAGAACATGTTTGTTACTGACATAACCGGTCCATTCTGCATTTAAACAGTCCAGTGGTCACTAGCCGCATGTGACGACTGTGCGAATGCAATGCAGCTGGTGGAACTGAGGAAGTACACTTTTCATTTTAATCATTTAGATGTAAATAGCTTGAGAATCCTGAGAAGTAGACAGTGGAGGTGCAAGAGAAGAAGGTGGGGACCTGAGGAGTGAAGTTTTGAGTCAGTGCAAAAAATTGTGCCTAAGCCTGTGTAGAACAGGTGTAGAACAATTGGACTAGGAGGAAAAAATATATTTTCCATTGTTAGAGGAGGAAAAGGAAAAGATGGAGGCACATGGAGTAAGTTAGTAGATGAATGGGAAAAAGAGGGCATTGCCATGGCAATGAAGCAAGAGGCAAAGATAAGAGGAAGGAAAGAAGGAAGAGATGCATGTTTCAGAGGAGCTAAAGTGGTTGATTATATTTCTTGTATAACATAAAGACTGTGAAAAAAACAAAAATTATCTGTCTGGAGAAGAGAAAAATGGAAAGAGGGATAAGAAGAAGAATTTTCACTCCTTATTTAGCAGTTTGAACCCATGTAAAAGATTAAATGAATAAAAATTTAAAATACTAGACAGGAAGACTTAGAAATGAGTTTACCAAATAAAAATAAAAAAGAAAGTGTTGAGGACCCTGTGGGAACTTCAGCTTAATTGTTGTTCAGTAGCCCAGTCATGTCCAGCTCTTTGCAGCCCCATGGACTGTGGCATGCCTTGCCTCTCCCTCGACATCTCCCAAAGTTTGTCCAAGTTCATGTCCATTGCATCGGTGATGCCAGCCAGCCATCTTACCCTCTGATGCCCTCCTCTCCTTCTGCCCTCCATCTTTCCCAGTATCAGGGACTTTTCCAATGAGTCTGCTGTTTGCATCAGATGACCAAAATACGGGAGTTTCAGCTTCAGCATCAGTCCTTCCAACAAGTATTCAGGGTTGATTTCTTGGTTTGATCTCCTTGTTGTCCACGGGACTCTCAGGAGTCTTCTCCAGCATCAGTTCTTTGGTGCTCTGCCTTCTTATGGTCCAGCTGTCACAACTGTCTGTGAACACTGGGAAGACCATAGACTTGACTATTCAGACCGTTGTTGGCAAGGTAATGTCTGGTTTTCAACACACTGTCTAGATTTGTCATCTCTCTCCTGCCAAGAAGCAAATGTCTTCTGATTTCATGGCTGCAGTCACCATCCACAGTGATTTTAGAGCCCAAGAAGAGGAAATCTGTCACTACTTTCATCTTTTCCTCCCCTATTTGCCATGAAGTAATGGGACTGGATGCCATGATCTTAGTTTTCTTAATATTATTTTTAAGTTGGCTCTTTCATTCTCCTCCTTCACCCTCATCAAGAGGCTCTTTAGTTCCTCTTTGTTTTCTGCCATTAGAGTGGTATCATCCACATATCAAAGGTTGTTGGTGTGTCTCCTACTTATATTGATTCCAGCTTGTAACTCATCAAGTCTGGCATTTCTCATGATGTGCTCAGCATATAAATTAAACAAACAGGGTGACAGCAAACAGCCCGGTCTTTCCCCTTTGTCAATCTTGAACCAATCAGTTGTTCCATACAGGGTTCTAACTGTTGCTTTGGACATGCATACAAGTTTCTCAGGAGACAGGTAAGATGGTCTAGTATTCCCATCTCTTTAAGAGCTTTTCGCAATTTATTATGATCCACATAGTCAAAGACTTTGGTGTAGTCGGTGAAACAGAGGTAGATGTTTTTCTGGAATTCCCTAGCTTTCTCAATGAATGTTTCAGTGAATGTTGGCAATTTCAGTGAATGTTGGCAATTTGATCTCTGGTTCCTCTGGTTTTTCCTTCTCAGCTTTACAGGACACAGTAATCACATTTTTTTCTCTTCCTGTTTTTTAAAAATTTTGTATTTTTCTCAGCACATTATTATTATGGAAAACACTAATTTCGTATGCACACCAATGACAAAAGGTTTTATACAACAAAATATTTTGATGTAGTAATGCAGTTAAATAATTTTATTTAATAAACATAGACTTGTTACACATCTGTCATATTTAGTTATATATTATGTATATATTTATTTATGGACTTCCCAGGGGGCACTAGTGGTAAAGAAACCACCTGCCAATGTAGGAGACAGGTGGGATTGGATCCCTGGGTTGGGAAAATCACCAGGAGGGAGGGCATGGCAACCCACTCCAATATTCTTGCCTGAAGAATCCCATGGATAGAGGAACCTGGCAGGGTACACTCCGTGGGGTCGCAAAGAATTGGACGTGACTAAAGCAACTTAGCATGCAGGCATGCAGGCATATATTTATTTATGGCTGTGTGGTTCTTGAGAGGCACTGCTAGGGGTAAGGACAGGATAGTGATTGTAGTGGATCTAGTTAACATTAACCCATAAGTTGGTTATGGTTCTTTAGAAACTAGTTTTAAATAGTTTGGACAGAACAATTGAGTTCTACTGACAACTAATCATAATAGGGACATTCCATGGTATGTTTTGTATCAGTAGACGTTGTCTAAACCCCAAGTTTCTGGATAATGGTTGTTATCAGAGTACTTTACCCATCTAAAAAGAAAATCATCCTGATAAACTCTTAAAAGCAGGTTTGCTCCCCGCTTCCTGTTTCCTTTTTCCTGGTTGACAAATTTTGTTTTCTTTGACTCATGTTTGCTTACACTCATGACCCTGTTGTTCTGTGGCAAAATAGCCATGGTGGGCTCTCTGATACTTAATCTAGGAATGGGAATGTCACTGTTTCAAAAGCAAGATGACAAAAATAGAAGAGGGGAAAAAATCCTGCTTAAGTTTATAAACACATGTTTTGCCCCATTTTTAACACAAGGAGGCTGAATCTATCACTTTGCCTTCTCTTAGAGATTTAGTCCACCAACCAACTTTTCCTCTTCTTTCCAACTTTCTTGGAACCAAAGTCACCATCAGCCCATTCGTAAGAGCATCAAATGCAAAGCTCTGTAATACAGGATATATCTTAAATGCAAGAAAAATAAAGTCAAATGCCTTTGTGATCTCAATTCTGTATGTGTGGAATCTGAGGGTAAACATGTATGTGATATCAAAGAGGCTATATTACATATTAAATGTTTCTGTTAATATTAGATTTTCTGGTGTTCATTCTTCAAGTGTCTTCACACAAAAACCTCTGTACTGAGTGATAGACTTTGCTTATTAATCAAACACATGGGTTAGCCTGTCATGAGAAGCCACAACTCTACTGTAAATACTCTACATATGGGTTTTTTTCAGTCAGTAGAAAAATGTGTCAATAAACAAGCAGCAACAACTGTGTGTGATTTTAAAGGATAGATTGCTTGGTTGTTCTGGGAGGTCTATCTGGTTTAAGAGAGAATCTTCCCCAAACTCAGTCAGAGATTTCCTTCATTTTTGTTCACAACTCCTAACAGAAATGACATGACACCTTTTTGCCTTTAGACCAAATTACACACATCATGTTGAAAGAGTAATTCCAAATAAGCTATTGTTTTGAAGGTGAGAACATTTTGTCATTTAATATTTGACCTCCAACATACCAGAATATTAAGTAGAAATGTGTGGTGTTTTAAGGACTTGCCTTCCACAGTAACCCAGTAGCAGAAGGGGGTCCCTCGTCTACCCTAAGCTATTGGCAGAAGGCACTTAAAATGAGATTGAGTGTGAGAATGAGGCCTAACACGGGTGTCTCTTCTGACCGCTCTGCCTAATCTCATGTCCTTAAACTCTTCCTGCAAAATCCCGCTGCTTTTCTGGTGTTTGATATTCTGACCACCTTTGAACCCTTGAACTCTGACAGAGGAGGGCCTTGGAGAGGTTGTCATCTGAGCTGTGTGAGAAGCAAACGGAACGGCTTTCTCTCTAGTAGCGCTTCTCTCTGTTAAACAGTTGGTGGGAGGTTAAAATGCTCTAGGTGAAGAAGACTGGTGAAAGGTCTGGGGACATCGTTTTTTGGGGGAGGGCTTGTCTGCGTGTCACGAAAACAAGCAGGGTTTATTTTTTCCCCTTTTCTTTGCTGTCACACATTCATGATATTTCACTGCTTATTTATTCATTTTTTATGATTTATTCCAAGTCTTAAAGGAGAATGAATTCCTGCTATGCTCCTATCCGGCCAAGATTGTGGTTAGACGCTGACATTCTGAGTTCCAGCCATATTAATTGCTGGATAAAGGCTATAATCCTTCTCTCTTTGAAGCCCAAGGCTGATTTTTAGGCAACACTTCAAAAGCAGAGCACAACTGAAGAGGCATATTTCCTACCAGCACTGAATTACCGTGATTGACTCAGCCTGCCTTGGTCTCCATGTGCCTTACGTATTTGGCTACTCAACCAAACAATTTGATTTTGATACTAGAGAGTAAAAGAAAATGCCTTTTGTTATCTAAAGGGTGATCTATAACTCCACAGGAGGTATATTTCCATGGTTGCTTAAAACACCTTAGAAATAGAAACACCTAAATCACTCTTTTCTTACTCCAGAAAACATCAAGCTTGAAAGTTCTCTCCTCTCTCATGTTTTGGCATAATAGCATGGAAACCACCCGTCTGAGTCCACGATGATTAATGACAAAAACCCATGTGAATAAGGAATTTCACACATTCTCAAATTATATCCCTTGTAGATTTTTTTTCAAAATAATTTTCAACATCAGCTGTTTAAAATTCAACCCAATATATGTAAAACAGTTGTAACTGAGATTTTACAGTGAGGAAGTGTAAAATATAAATGCTCTGAAAAAGACCAAACCGACAAACCAAAATGACAACTACCAAAACAACAACACAAAAAATAAAAAATGACAAGTAAAATGGAAATCCATGGCCAATAGGGAACTTTTTATTGGTGTCTATTTCACTTACAGCTTGTTTCTCTCTGACTCTGAACTATAGGGACTTTCTCATATAGGATTTGCCAAGTATACTTAGTGGGCTATGTTTGAGAAAGATTAACAGTATTTCAGATCAAAGGAGGACCCTCTGCATGGTCTTACAAGATTGTCATTCACTCCCATTGTGGCTCATTTGCACAAGATTTTCATGTAATATGAGCCATTGTTTTGATGGCAGTGATTTGACATAAAGACAGGGCCGAACTGCATCTCAGCGTCCTCATCAGTCAGGCTGGGGGGCATCTTGGTCCCAAAGAACTTGCCAATCATAAAAGGCAACTGTTACTCAGTTATGGATCAGCTCTCCCCGCTGCTACTGTCCCCTACCCCCACCTCCTTGTTTTTTAAGGTGGAAAACTTCTTGAATGTTCGTGGGTACCATAAAAATAAGACAATGACTAGTTGTGCTAGGTTAGATACAGTCTAACCAGACCAAGTTTCAGATACCCTGTCCACAAGGGCAGGTTGCGAGCCATTTTAGTGAACTGCTTTTTCTTCTTATGCTTTCTGCCATGCTTATTTTGATTTTAAAATAACTTGAAGTGGTGAAAAGTTATGCCCGAGTTACATTCAGAACTTTTCTTTAAGCTATATTTATGCTTTTCTAGTGATTTCGTTTTATGGATATGCATGGAATATATATTTACGTATTCTAGTCACTCACATTCTCTCCCTCTTTTTTTCTGCAAGTTAAATTTCAAAGAAAAAGAGAGGTGTTACTGCTGCTTCAATAGTGCCTGATAATATAAATAAAAAAGAAATATTCAAAATCTGGATGATTTCAAATGTAATCTTAACTGGAGAGAATATCCTTTTCTTAACTCTATTCAGCATATATCACGATATAAAAATATTTTAAAAATACCTTTAGATGTAGCAAATATACAACAATGGAAAGAAAACTTGAAATGGTTAATTCTAAGTACATTACATTAAATATAAAGAATTAAGAATAAAAACTACATTAGAATAATATAATCTGTTTTTAGTGTCTGGCTAGAGTTTTCTAAGTTAATGCATTTTAAATCTGGAATTTTAATGCTTATATAATATTTGTCATTTCTGGTAAAGTACTGATTTGTTATGTGCAGCATTTATTCAATGCTTTCTATATAAAGCTGCATTCAAATTTTTAGAACTTAAAAACTGACTTTTTAAGTTATAACAATGGCTTACCTAAATTTTGTGTTTAGAACAAGATTGACTATGATTTACTTGCATTTTTAAATCTATTTTAAAATCCTTTACAGCAACCATATGTCATAGGACAAAACAAGTGAACTCAAATGATTTCATATTGGAGAAAATGTTTAAAACACAGAGAAATCACTATTTTATATACTCATTTAAAAACGGTTGTAAAAATAGGAGTGAATATAAATTTTTATTTTAAAATTGTTTTTCTCTGCTCAATCTCAATGAATAAATGAAAGAAATATTCTATTTGTCATATAATCAAAATAAGCTTTTATGTTTTAGGACTGCTTTAAAAGTTAACCAAAAAAAGAAGCTAGCATGCTCAGTGAAATACTTTTAAAATGTATGCTTACTTAGAAAAAAATTAACAGAAATAATCATAGAAATTAAAAATGAGCCAAGTAGTCAGAATATTTCCCCCAAGATTTTACTTTGAAGAATTTCAAATATAGAAAATGTTGGGAGCATAATTTAACAAACACTTGCATATTTTCCGCATTTACTTCTTTTTTTCTTTGAACTATTTGAAAATGACACCGCTAGATTTTTCAGCATGCATCTCCTAAGCACAAGATCATTCATTTATATAACTATGCCACTAAAAATGGAAATATTTGGATAGAATCTAGTAATCAGGATGTTTAAAATGGATTAAAGTTTTGTTAGAACTCAGGGTTGATTAAAAATACACATATCCTTAATGGCAAATACAACAACTTTAATGACTTAATATATGAACATTTACTTTAAATTTAAATTCAAGCTTTGCAGGTTAATACTTCCACTGTAATTTACAGGCAGCTATTGAAAAACAAACACTGAACTATTAGCTGAATGTATTTTGCTTTATGAAACACTTTCAAAATACATGAACAACAGCGCCCTCTACATTTGGATGGGAAATGATGAAAAAGATTTTACTGGTTGAGAAAGGGAGCGTTTTAACAATAATCACTGTGGGTTTGGGGACAAATGATGTGATTGTAATACATTACAAAATTACATGGTAATCTCTCATATGAGTTTACAGTATTTTAAACCATTGATTTATTATGGGAAATCAAAATCTGGAAACTCAGTATTGTACCATTCAGTAAACAAACTGACAGAAATAATAGTCATGAGGAAATAGAAAGCTCTCTAGGAAAGTATATAAACCTGTTTCAAAAATAGACAATCATATTATTTAATACGTTTTCAGAAATCAGTTGTGAGTAGTTAAAATTGTATTATTTTCCTTTCTTGCTTATATAAATAGGATGTTGGATGTTTTCAAATTTGAAAATGGATTGAAGTTTTTTTAAAAAATGCTTTAGAGTTTCCAGTATCCAAATATTGAAGAAAATACAGACTTAGAATCTAGCATTTAATATGTTTGCATGAAATAAAAGATAAAATAAATTTGTGTTTAAGTTCTTTTGAAAATTCTTTTTCAGGTTAAGTCATAACAAAGTTGTTTATGAAATTTTAAAGACATATAAAAATATAATCATCCATCTTATATGTAAGTCCTCATGTCTGTAATTCTGTAATTAATTAGCAAATATAACCCCCAAACAATTAGAATATCATCCTTTAAATAATTCAGAAGAGAAAAATTATTCACATATGTTATACATTTAAAAAATTACAACAGATTTTTATAACATGGAATAAAAAATTAAATATATGTTTGCAATTCCTTTTTCTACCTATAAACTCTTTATTTTATGACACCTAAATATTAATTCTCTCAATAGGCAACTCAGTTGAAAAATGTGCTTAATAGCAATAAAATCAACCTAATATATCGGTGTCTTAAAGGTTTGCTTTTCTGTCTAGTGTTGCTTTTTCAGTGCAACTTTTTCACTTAAGAAAAATGATGTTTATTTTAAAAACAATGTTTTCCTTAAATATATTCTCTTACACACAAGTTTGATATTGCTCAATTATTAAATGTTTAGGGCACCTTAGATACTAGTCTAAGGTAAAAATATTTCAGTAAGTTATTTGTAAGCTGTCAGTTGAGAGAAAAAAGATTAAGACAGGTAGAAAGCGGAAACATATTGTGTTACTCTCAGTTCAATGCAATCGTTTCAATGTCTAAGTCACTTCATTTAGATAGGGAACTATAACACAAAAATTAGAAATGAATAATTAACCAATACATATCTTAAGGTTTTAAAAAGAGTCAACCACTAAACTAGCTAAAATAAACTGCAGACTTCTCTGTACATTCAAAGTTACAGCAAACCTGAATAATTATATAGCTTGTGAGAAAAAAGAATGATTCCTTTAGTCTTTTCTGTTGCTTATAGTGCCATGAAAAATCCTAGAGCATGCCCTAAATTTATAAAGACAAAGTGCCAGTGACTCTGGGGATCATCTTGTTCATTTTAAGAGCAAATTAAAACAGGGAAAGAATGGTGCAAATAATTGTTTCGTATGTTCTTTGCTTGTGACTGCTGTAATCACCGGGCCTGATTTACAAATGGAGACTTGAAGGTTTCTCAGCTTCCTGCGGGGAGAACACTGTTCCTTTGGCACTCACCCTCTCGCCCCTGTAATCACCACTCAGCACTGTGCCCTGGTACTTCCATCCCCAGCCTCTTGATTGAACACCTCACTCTGTGCTAACAAGGTGTCCGAGGTATTCGAACGGGGGCTTCAGTCGGAAAATTGTTCATGGTTTTGCTCATTAAGAGTTGCTGTGCAGTTTGGTAATTTGGTAACTGTCTAAATTGCAAGTTGTTTTTTTTTTCTTCTGCTTCATCTTAAGGAATGATGCTGAATTTAAGACAGTAACAGCAGCCCTTCTGTTTCAAACTGACAAGGAAAGTAGTTGAGTGCTCTCTGAGTTATGACGCAATAGTTTTCACAGAATTAATAAAAGTATCTTGAATGCCTGGGTTTATTCCTGAGTTATTTTCAAAACATGATTAAAAAGTAAAGCTGAAGATAAAATTTTTTCACAGGATGCACCTCTGAGATAGCTAAGATTTCCAATTTGTGTAAGGCATGAAGAGCAACAAAATTGATTTTTTTTTAAGAACATGAGACACTGTAGAGTTATGACAGTGTTTCTACCTATTTTCTTAAAATTGATTAACTTTATTTTTGCCAGCTACTTTACTTCTATAAACATACAAATATGTCTTTCAAAAGCACATATACTCTATTTTATTTTTAAGAAAATATAAATAATATTGACTTATTTGCCACTAGAATGACTTTTTATGATCATAATTGCAAAGCCCATTTAATTCAAAGACAGACGACTTTAATAGATATATTTTCCTACTGAATGGTTATTTAAAAAATAATTTTAGTTGTGATCTGAATGCTTAAATTTGGCTTTTCCAGATATACATAAAAATCCTGAGAACATTTTTTCATGAATTTCATTGCATTCCCCTCTGTGGAGATGGCCCTGAAATGCCACACTATTTTACTAACATAATCCACTTTTTTTGGTTTCCATACTTCATAAAAAGATGTATTTCCCAAGAAGAATTAAGAAAAAAAAATCAGTATTTATATGTCTTCTGATTTAGTTTAAAGCCTGTGATTAACTTTATCAATTCAGATTTAAAAGGGAGACCATTTCTGAAAAGAGTTTTTCTTACACATCCTCTGTCTATCTGTTTCTTTCATAATTATGAAAGGCTTTACTAAGTTTGGCAGCAGTATCTCCAGGGATTTATTTTAAATTATTTTTAGTGATTTGGACAGTTGCCATTTTATCACAGAGATGAAAAGGTGGAAGATGAGAATCAGCTGAGGATGGAAGTTTTTCCCCTATACTGAGCAAAGGGCTATTTTAAAGTGATTTATGTGGCAGTTTTCTTCTGTGTCACCATTATGTCCCTGCTGCCTGAGTGTGACAACGCGGTGCTTGCTAACATTTTGGTAATAATTTATTGGGATGAGATTTTTTTGCCTGGAGTTCAGCCTGCAATCCTTTTAACACTCTGCTAAAAGGCGTAAGTTCTCTACAGGCGTATTTATTTTTCACTTTGGAACTGTGCACTCACACAAAAACCTGCCTACATAAATCTGCAACTTTTCTTTTTGAATTGGAAGTTGAATACAGACCATGACTTGTGCATATAAAAAAAAAATGCAGAAATAATGCCCCCCTACTGTGTAAGTATTTTTGTTTTTCATGAATCAAGCCCAAAGTTATTTAAATTAATTCTAGTCTCATCATGGTAATAGAATATCATTTTTTTGCCTCTTAAAAATACTAATGCATGGACGTAATTTTACTGTTATTCGACCAAGTTTTTCATGCATTTTAAAATTCTTTTACACAAAAAAACAGTTTCATGTAAACAAGCTTTAATCGATCAATGAGAAAATATAATTTCTGATGTTTACAAAGATATAATGAAAGTTATATTTTCATTATATCTTTGAAAATCTAGAAAACAAAGAATTTATGTTATTTTTTCTTTTTTTTCTATGTATTTACACTGAAAGTTGTGCAATTGATTAATCAACCAGGGATTCTCTGAAATCCTATTATTTGGAGCTAAGGGTTATGATTTAAAAATTCTATTGCCCATCTAAGCTGTATACATTTGCTTGAAAAATAAAGGCTCTGACTTCCTTTATATTTGGCCATAAACATAAACAGATTAAAATTATAGTTTATTTTTATAGACCTAGATTTGGTTATAAGTAAAAAATAAATTAGGGAATTTTTTCCAGTACTGAAATCTTCAACACCTAATTTGATTGCGTCTTCCAGTTGTTTGGCACTATACAGAGTCTTCAATATGCCCATGAATGTATTAGGATGATTTTTGTTAATATTAGTGGTAAGCAGTCAGAGATTGGATTTTTTTTTTTTTAATCTTGAGGGTAAAACAACAGATTCATGCTTGGAAAATATCATTGACTTTCATAGTCATGTGTCTGTAATTAGGATGTGACCAAGCCATAAATTGAAGAGATAAATGATAACTGTCAGAGATTCCAAGCTTCTAAAACTATTTTTGGAGCTTCTACTGGTAGAGTGATTTTCTTGACAAAACTAAGTACTGCTGCTTCAAAGAAGGTAAAATTGCTTTACATGGCTTTGGCCAAATGATATCAGAGCGTGTGGTCAATGTAGGTAAGTGGTTTTTATACCTGGTCCTGGGAAATCACTCAAAATTTATCTATGCTTCTTTTTTTTTTTTTTAATCTATGCTTCTTGTATGGAAAAAACTGTAATGGAATACAGTAAAAGAAACTATTATTTAGCTAGTTATTTAAAAAACATTGACCAGGCATGTTAGCATTAGTTCTAACTTTAAATTATGTTGAATTTATTTTACCACGGGGGCTTTCCTGGTGGCTGAGACAGTAAAGAATCCGCCAGCAAT
The DNA here is from genome assembly GCF_019320065.1 of Cervus canadensis. Lineage (NCBI taxonomy): Eukaryota > Metazoa > Chordata > Mammalia > Artiodactyla > Cervidae > Cervus > Cervus canadensis. The sequence goes on along the minus strand of NC_057392.1, from coordinate 93,050,917 downwards.
ACAGGAGACATGAGTTCTATCCCTGGGTGGGGAAGATCCCCTGGAGAAGGGAATGGCAACCCACTCAGTATTCTTGCCTGGAGAATTCCATGGACAGAGGAGCCTGGCGGGCTACAGTCCGGTAGGGTCTAAAAGAGCTGGACACGGCTGAGCGACCAACACTTTCACTTTACTTTTACCATAGGAAGCGGCAACCCACTCCAGTATTCTCGCCTGGAAAATCCATGGACAGAGGAGCCTGGTGGACTACAGTCCATAGAGTTGCAAAGAGTCGGACACGACTAAACGACTGAACACACATTATAAAATAGAGCTGGTTCCTCAAAGAGAAGGTAATTTTTTTTTTTTTTTTTGTGGAGGTAATGTGGGAGCCTAATTTTGCTTGTGTCTCAGCACTTAATGTACTGTTTTTTAAAATTGCTGAAGCGCATGGTCAGCATTTGCACTCTAATTTCTATGAGAAGGCAATGCACTTATTACTTTAAGGCTAGTGTCACACAGTGAAGAGACAGTGAGCACTTAGAGGCTTATTGTTACCTGTTTTGTTTATCTTATTGAAAATAATAAAACAATTATTACTCAGATGTCTTACATGTTAAGTCATGATTATGGTAAGAAATCTAATGATGTGGCTCACAAACCTACAGAGAAGACAAAATTTAATTTCAGTATAATAGTATTAAGAATTGTCTTTTAAGGAACTAAAATATGGTGTGTTTCTAGGCCTACAAACATTTTGTCTAGAGTGAATTTATTCTAGTGTTTGAGAAAGTTGGCTTCGAATTGAAGTTCAGGATAATTTGCTTTTATCACTGTTATTCAAAGGTAAAAATAAACATCAGTGTTGAAAATGATATTAAAGTTTGATTTGCAAATGGGCAAAATGACATACAGAGTTAAGGTAAACTTGCATTAATATTTCTTTATAGACATTGAATTTTAGAGTCAGGGAGACATTTTTTGTTAAATTATTTCAGACTTCATTTTAGAGATAAGGAGGTTGAAGACCTGAGAATTGCAATAGTTTCCCCAAAGTCCTATAGGCAGTTAGCATTCCCAGGACAAGAATCTGAGTTCCCTACATTCCAGGCCAGTATTAGTTCCATCCCTCTAACCCCGTTCACTCACATCAAAATTGATACCTACTTGAATGGTTGTTTAGGATAGAAAAATAGCAGTTGTGCTGACTTGATCCTACTCATTGTGCATTTGTTACTTGTTAAAACACATTTAAGTCATTCTTATGAAATAACTTTTGGTGAAAAGATTAGAAAGCAGCCATCTCTAGATGAGTTTTGCTGAAAAGTAGCAAATTCAGAAAACAGATTATTTGTGCTTTTTATTGAAGTTATCCTGAATATGAGGAATATTGAAGGAAGACATTTATATAAACTTCCACACCGAGCTGGTTTTTATGGCATCTTTTATGCCAGTGGAGGTGACACGCATCTCAGAGGAAAGATCTAAGTGTGAGTATGGGTACATGTGTAGTTGGAGTGTTTGGTATATGTGTGGTTGGAGTTGGTAGTCGGGGATATTGTTTTCATCTATCACTTTCTATGCTACTGCCTAGAAATAATCCATGCAAATTATAACTACAGAGGCAGAGAAATTGTAGTAGGAAACACGGGTTTGGGATCCAGCCAATCAATGAGGAATGTTATATTATTATGTAATATGTTGGCATGGTCTAAGAAATAAGAAATAAGACAGCATAGCATAGCAGTCCATGATCTGCTGGATCATGGGCCAGCAGAGGTAAATTTTATGAAAAACCTTGAAGGATGTATTTGGAGATCGTTATACTAACAAGGACGATAGAGAAGATTATCGTAATGAGAAGTCACCATATTTTCTAGCCTACTGGAATATTCTCTGTGTTTTTTTCTCATCTCTGTGGATTTTCTACCTAAAAGACACTTTTTTCTACCTGGAAAATGCCCTTTTATTCTTTAAAAACTGGCTAGAGCAATGCTACATCTTTAGCTCTCTTGGACTTTTTCATGCCTCAAGCAAAATTAAATGCTTTCTGACATACTACACATCACATTTTATTCTAAATTACAAGAGTAGTAAATGCTAATTTAGAAAATAAGCATGCAGGATCCTACCAACAGAAAACCATGTTCACATTTTGCTTTTTTTTTCCCACAAAAAAATACACACATGCTCATATATACATGCTTAGTGTACATTACATATATTCATACATAGTTGAAATTATACTAGTCATACAATTTATATCCAGTTTATATAGTTTTTAAAATGTTTTACTCACTTAATATCATATTGAGAACATTTACCCTTAGAATTGTCTTCTTTATTTTGGCAACTCCCAAAATCTTCTTTGAATTGAACAGATGTGGGTAATAGAAAGAAAACTGGAGGTGGTGGAGAAGACAGATCAGAGGGAAACCAGTTATTCAGTGTTCCAGCAAAGAGCCAATAAAGGATGAAGCCAGGGTAATGGGAGAGGGGAGCTGAGATGGGTAAGGACTCAGTCGCGTGGAATGTGCTGGAGAAAGGTCAAGGGATGTGAGGATCTTAAAAAGGTGCTCTTGAACTTAACAATTAGTAAATTGTTAGTGATGCTGGTGAAGATAGTTTAGGAGAAGTAGAGGGGCAGGAGGAAGATGGTCTGAAGTTGGGTGCGATGGTCTGAAATGAAAGATGAGAAGTTAGGTGCTACAGTATGGATTCATCCCCAAGAATTTTGGCAGAAGGGAAAGAGATAAATAAGAAGCTTGAGAGGGAGGCAGGGACCAGAGAGGTCTTTGCTATTGTGGTTCTTTAAGAAAAGAATAAACATATCTGGGTTCTAAGTGGGAGAAACTAATGGGGGGAAGAATTGGATGATGTAAAGGAGATAAAAGGTAATTTGCAGAATGCTACTCCAAGGATGTGGAAAGGATAGGACACAGAGGAAATCTGCCTATTCAATCCAAGTTTTTTATGCTTGTATCTATGTATCTGAGAATTTTGAAAGTGAACATATGGCAGAATTGTTTGTCATGAGAAATTTTTATTTGGCTGTGAATAAGGGGATGTGATTTGATTGAGCAGTCAACGTGGAGCTTCTGGTGCAAATACAGTGGCTGAATGAGACCTGGCGTGTTCAAGGAAGAAGGTGTCCAGAGAAACAGAAGCATAGTGAATGAGAGGGTGATAGAGAAGTAAGGAATTAACAGAGGGTAAAGCACTTTCCCGGTGGCTCAGACAGTAAAGAATCTGCTTGCAATGAGGGAGACCCGGGTGCATCCTTGGGTCTGGAAGATCCCCTGGAGAAGGGAATGGCTACCCATTCCTGCATTGTTGACTGGAAAGTTCCATGGACAGAGGAGACTGGCAGGCTACAGTCCATAGATTCACAAAAAGTCAGACACAGCTGAAGTGACTAGCACACAACACAGGCTCCATATCAGGCACCCCAACCTTTGGGACTTGCACCAGAGATTTGAGTCTCCAAAGGTTTGGTTTAGAAAACCAGTGGGGTCTACATCCAAGGCATACAAAGGGATATAAGGAACCAAGATGCTCCTTTTAAAGAGCTCACGTGTGGTTTCAGTCATCAAATGACCCAGTGCAAAAGCTTTAGTTTGAAAAACATCTAAACTATATAAAAGAGACTCATTTGTTAATCTTAAAACATCTGCTGGACGTCAGGGGATGATTGATTGCAACATATCTAGATGCTATGGATGTACCCTCAGGGGATTTATACAGGGAGACATCAACCTCGTGCTGTATGATTCCATTTGTATGTGGGATCTAAGAAACAAAGCAAATGAACAAAGCAAAACAAAACAGAAACCTGAGCTGTAACGAGCAGAATGATAGTTGCTAGAGAGGAGAAAGACTGGGGGGTGCGTGAAACGAGTGAACCGATCAAGAGGGGCAATTTCCAGCAATAAAATAAGCCGTGGGGATATAATGTACAGCACGCTGACTCTGGTCAATAATATTGTAGAGCATACTTTTCAGTCGCTAAGAGAATAAATCCTAAAAGCTAACTTTGTGTGGTGACAGATGGTAAATAGTCTTATCCTGGCGGTCATTTTGCAATGTATAGAAACATTGCGTCTGTATGTGGTACAACTGAAATCCGTGTAATATTATGTCAATTACACTTCAGATAAAACAGAATAGAGTTTAGAGTATTTAAGCCTAGGGAGGGTCGTGAAAGATACTTTTGCATTTCCTTTAATACTGTTTAGTATTTGAATTAGCTTATATGCACATATAGCTTTTATAATAAAGAACCTGTCGAATAAGTAAATGAGTTAAGCATGCTTGAGATTTCAAATTCTGTTCCTCGGAGTTCAATCCAGGTACATCAAAGAGCGTTCCGACTGTTCCGGACGGCGGACAAATCGGAGCGCTGCGCTCGCTACCCTCTCTTCACTGCAGTGGTCACGCTTGTTTCATTTTTAGAGTCATCGTATCAGATTTCATTTGAATAAAGGACTTTGTTTCTATTTTCCCTCGTCTTTCCACCTTCTCCATCTCCTTCCTCTCGTTCCCTCCCTTCATCCTTCCTTCCTTCCTTCCTTTTCTCTTTCTCCCATTTAATCCATGCAGGGAGCCGGCCTGAATGTACAGGCCCCTTACAGCCCTAAGAGAGATCAAAAGGTCTGTCTTTGTCCTGCCACCCCTTCTTGTTAAAGTATAGGCTGGCATTTGTCTCCTTCAGGGAAAAAACACACCGGTGACCTTTTTGCCTGTTTTTCTGGTGCTGATAAGCTCATCATGCTCGAAACCTGTTTTCCATCTAATGTTCTATTGATGAAGCCTGTTTTCTATCTAATGTTCTAATGATCTTAATCATGTTGGGCGCTAGGGTAATTAATGCTTTACTGATCTTGAGTGTGGGAATTTAAAACATCTGTAGCTCTGCACGTATGCAAAACCCTCGATCTATTCTTAGTAACTCCTGTTAGCATATATATAGGTGTGGTATTCTTCAATAAAGTTGGCGGAGTCAGACGCAAGCGGACTCCGTCCCTCTCAACCCCATCTTTCTCTTTCTGAGTCTTCTTTTTCCTAGGTACTCTGGTAATTGCGTTCTTGACCAGTTCGTTTGCCGGCAGGCTCCGGCAAATCCAGAATAGGTTTACGTTTTTTTCTGTGACTTCTTGTAATGCTGAATCTCTCAGCAATTCAATCCTCTTATACCGAATGACATAATATGGATCTTATAAAACTGTTTAAAGTAAAATATGACATAATTCATCTTAATCATTCAAATAAGAAAAAAATTATAATCATTTCCACAGATGTAAAAAAATCACAGTGGTACATTTTAATTCACCTTTGATAATAATGTCTTAGAAACAGAGAAATAAATATAACTTTTTGTGTGATAAAAATATTTACATTTCAAAATTAAAGCTTAATGGTGAAACACAAGATCATGACTTCCACAGTTATCATTTAAAGCTTTTCTGGAATTAGTGACCAATGTAATTAAGAAATAAGGAATGGGAAAAATTATCATTGTTTATAGATAATATGATGATATACTCAAAAATCTCTACCAACAGTCCCACTGCTGGGCATACACACTGAGGAAACTAGAATTGAAAGAGACACGTGCACCCCAATGTTCATCGCAGCACTGTTTATCATAGCCAGGACATGAGCAACCTAGATGCCCATCAGCAGATGAACAGATAAGAAAGCTGTGGTACATATACACAATGGAATATTACTCAGTTATTAAAAAGAACACATTTGAATCCATTCTAATGAGGTGGACGAAACTGGAGCCTATTATACAGAGTGAAGTAAGTCAGAAAGAAAAACACCAATACAGTATATTAACACATATATATGGAATTTAGAAAGATGGTAACAATGACCCTATATGCAAGACAGCAAAAGAGCCACAGATGTAAAGAAAAGACTTTTGGAGTCTGTGGGAGAAGGTGAGGGTGGGATGATTTGAGAGAACAGCATCGAAACATGTATATTACCATATGTGAAACAGATCGCCAGTCTGGGTTCAATGCATGGAACAGGGTGCTCAAAGCCAGTGTTCTGGGATGACCTTGAGGGATGGGATGGGGAGGGAGGTGGGAGCAGGTTCAGGATGGGGACTCATGTACACCATGGCGGATTCATGTCAATGGGTGGCAAAAACCACCACAGTGTTGTAAAGTGATTAGCCTCCAATTAAAATAAATAAATTAATTTAGGAAAAGTGAAATCAATTAGAAAAATAGGAGAATGTCATACCATTGTTTTGGTTAAAATACATATACTTGGGTTCTAGAATGTTTTTCTCTGTTAATGTTTATTTATACCACTCTTCCAATTAAGGATTTTGTAATTTTGACTCATTCTTTTAAAATTACATTTTACATAAAATAATAGAATATTTGGTTGCAGTGCATGTGGAAGAGAGGAAATGCTTATGCAAGTAGGTTAAAAAAAGACAGAGGATCAATCTTGCCAAAGGGAGAAGGAGCAATCATAAAAGTGGAAAGAGATTCATAGAATTTAACACTCTGAGAGTAGCTGACAGTCTGAAGAAAGAGAACATTCATAATAGAGAAAAACAGTGTGAGGAAAACAGGCGTTAGAAAGACTGGAGAGAGCGTAGGAGGTGGCATTTTGAAAGTCAGTGGTCATGTATGGCAGAGTAATTTCAGTAGAGAAAAGTGCTGAAATTAGATTGAAATGAGCTAGTGTGTCCTAAAACAACAGAGACAGAAAGCGAAATCTGAGCACTTAAAGGGGTAAGGCCAGTTAATTACTGTTATTTATTTAAGTTTTGTTAAGTTGGGAACTTTTGGAGGCAGAAAGTAGGAGGAGAGTTTTAAGATGATACTCTATCTCAGAGAAAGTGAAGTAAATGCAATCAACAGTAAAAATAGAGGAATTAGGCTTGACATCTGTTGATTTGTAGAGAGGTTTGCAGAGACGTGGGTGGACCTAGGGTCTGTCATGCCAAGTCGACTTTGTGAAAAAGTGAAAAACAAACACTGTCTATTAACACATAGATGTGGGATCTAGAAAAGTGGTACAGATGAGCTTACTCTCAAAGCAGGAAGAGAGACACAGGTGCAGAGAGCAAGCGCAAGGATACCGAGGGGGCGCAGGGAGGCTGGGCTGGGAGACGGTGATTGACAGGCAGACCACTGCGTGTGGAGTAGGTGGCTGATGAGAACCTGCTCTGGCGCAGAGGGGACTCTGTTCAGTGATGCGCGGTGCCCTAAACGGGAAGGAAATGCGGAAGGGAGGGGATGTATGTATATTATAAGCGATTCACTTTACTGTACTGCATAAACCAACGCAACCTCATAAAGCAACTACATTCCAAAAACAAGGGAGGCAAAGAGCAAACATACGACTCAAAATATTCGAGGTGGAGGAACCATAGTCAGATCACTGCGATCGTCAGTGTCAAACACGGGAAACGGTCATCTGTAACTGCCTGGGGGACAACCACTGGATTAGCTACTTAACGTGGTAGACTTTTGCCAATAATGTCATAGAACAACAAATATAAGGATTAGAGGATCTTTGAGCAGGTAAGGACCCAGTAGAGTCTAAAAAGGAATGTAATAATATGAAAAGAACCTAATCAGCTCCCTGCTGGACCTCAAAGAAGCTACTCAAAGTAATTAACATGCCCCTTTTGGTTTGGGCACCGATGTTTGGGCACCAGAAATTATGCCTTGAATCACCATTGGCAAACTTACTTCTGTTTTTCAGGAAGTTCCAGTTTACTCAAAATTGGAAAATTTAAAAATGGAAAAATTGTTTACTATTTTAAATAATTTTTGTCTCTCTTGGAAATTCTCTTTTCAAGAGAATTTGAACCACTCTCATGATTAAAAATATGTATGCTTAGGCTTGATGATTTTTTTTCTCTAATTCATTTAAAATGGCATTTTACATAAAAGCCTCTTCATCCTGAAAATGTCATCGTGTGTGACTCCTTTCAGTCGGATTTTGTGCCATCGAAGATCCCCTCCAGTGTAAAAGAGTAGTTTGAAATTGTTGATGTTTGAGTTATCTGCAGAACTATGCAAAAATCTGAGATTCCTTAATGACTCATAATGCATTTTATTTTTATGTAGAAGTGAAGGTATCTTAGCTTAAGTTTTCCTATTGCTTTGGCCATGAAAAGAACAAATTTTCACTTTACCTTTGGATAGACTCTACTCATTCTGCACTGAGAGAGTTCCAAATTCTTAGTAATATAGTGGGGAGTAATGGTTTAGAAAGATCCACATTTGAATTCATTTTCTATCAGTAACTCCAGAAAAAATTATTTATCCTTTCTGGGTCTCAGTTGCTACTCTTCCCAGCCTACAATGACTTTTCCTTTCCATTCAAAATTTCTTACAAGTGGAGGTCTGTATTAGTTTCTATTAGTGCTGTAACAAATTGCCACAAACAAAACCAAAATTACTGTTCTACAATTCTGGAGTTCCGGAGTCTGAAATAGGTCTCCCTGGACCAATACCAATGTGTCAGCAAGACTACATGCCTTCTAGAGGGTCTAGGGGAATATCTGTTTCCTTGCCTTTTCCAGCTTCTAGAAGCTACTCTCCTCCTGTCTGTGACCCCGTTCCACTTGGAGGCCATCAGTTCATCACTTTGAGTTTCACTTCACTTGCTGTGTCTATTTCTCTGATCCTCTTACCATCTTCATTCATACATAAAAGCCTTGTGATCACAGATAATCTAGGATAATCTCCCAATTTTAAAAATTTAATCAGATCTGTAAAGTACATTTTGCCATGTAAGGAACAGATCCTTATGGTATGAAATATAAGATTAAGAAGTGGACATCCTAATGTATTATTCTGCCATCACAAGGTCAGAAAGGGTACATACTATAGATTTATACCTCTTCACCCTGCTGTTGTTGTTCATTAGTTGCTAAGTTGTGTCTGACTCTTTGCAACCCCATGGACTGCCGCACACTAGACTTCCCTGTCCTTCACTGTCTCCAGGAATTTGGTCAGATTCATGTCGATTGAGTCTGTGATGCTATCTAACCATTTCATCCTCTGTTGCGCTCTTCACCTTTGACTTCAATCTTTCCTAGCATCAAGATCATTTCCAATGATTTGGCTCTTTGCATCCGGTGGCCAAAGTATTGGTGCTTCAGCTTTAGCATTAGTCCTTCTAATGAATATTCAGGGTTGATTTCCTTTAGGATTGACTGGTTAGATCTCCTTGCTGTCCAAGGGACTCTCAACAGTCTTCTCCAGCACCACAATTCAAAAGCATCACTTCTTCTGTATTCAGCCTTCTTTATGGTCCAACTCTTACATCCATACAAAACTAGTGGAAAAACCATAGCTTTGACTATACAGACTTTTGTCAGCAAAGTGATGTTTTTTCCTTTTAATATACTCTGTAGTATATTAAAAGACATAATTTTCATTCCAATCCCAAAGAAAGGCAATGCCAAAGAATGTGCAAACTACCGTACAATTGTACTCATTTCACACGCTAGCAAGATAGCGCTCAAAATCCTTCAAGCTAGGCTTCAGCAGTACATGAACCAAGAACTTCCATCTGGAATTTAGAAATCTGGATTTAGAAAAGTCAGAGGAACCAGAGATTAAATTGCCAACATCCGTTGGATCATAGAAAAAGCAAGAGAATTCCAGAAAAACATCTGCTTCATTGACTATGAAAAGCCTTTGACTGTGTGGTTCACAACAGGCTGTGGAAAATTCTGAAAGAGATGGGAATACCAGACCACCTTACCTGTCTCCTGAGAAACCTGTATGCTGGTCAATAAGCAACAGTTAGAACTGGACATGGAACGATGGACTGGTTCAAAATTGGGAAAGGAGTACATTAAGGCTGTATATTGGCTCCCTGCTTATTTAATTAATATGCAGAGTACATCATGTGAAATGCTGGTCTGGATGAAGCACAAGCTGGAATCAAGATTGCTGGGAGAAATATCAATAATCTCAGATATGCAGATGGCACCACCCTAATGGCAGAAAGTGAAGAGGAACTGCATAGCCTCTTGATGAAAGTGAAAAAGGAGAGTGAAAAAGTTGGCTTAAAACTCAACATTCAGAAAATGAATATCATAGCATCCAGTCCCATCACTTCATGGCAAATAGATGGGGAAACAATGAAAACAGTGACAGACTTTATTTCCTTTAGCTCCAAAATTACTGTGGACCATGACTGCAGCCATGAAATTAATAGGCACATGCTCCTTGGAAGAAAAGCTATGACAAACCTAGGCAGTGTATTAAAAGCAGAGACATTACTTTGCCGACAAAAGTCCATATAGTCAAAGCTATAGTTTTTCCAGTGAAGTTGCTCAGTCGTGTCCGACTCTTTGCAACCCCATGGACTGTAGCCTACCAGGATTCTCTGTCCATGGGATTTTCCAGGCAAGAGTACTGGAGTGGGTTGCCATTTCCTTCTTCAGTAGTCATATATGAATGTGAGATTGGACTACAAAGAAGGCTGAGAACCGAAGAACTGATGCTCTTGAAGTGTGGTGTTGGAGAAGACTCTTGAGAGTCCCTTGGACTGCAAAGAAGTCAAACCAGTCAATCCTAAAGGAAACCAACCCTCAATATTAATTGGAAGGACAGATGCTGAAGCTGAAGCTCCAATATTTTAGCCATCTGATATGAAGCACTGACCCACTGGATAAGATCCTGCTGCTGGGAAGGATTGAGTGCAAGAAGAGAAGGGGACGACAGAGGACAAGATGTTTGGATGGCATCACCAACTCAATGGACTTGAGTTTTAGTGGACTGGGAGATGGTGAGGGACAGGGAAGCCTGGCATGCTGCAGTCCATGGGGTTGCTAAGAGATGGACACGACTGAGCTACTGATCAAAAATACACTGTCTAGATGCTAGTGGTAAAGAACCTGCCTGCAAATGCAGGAGACATGAAAGACGTGGGTTTGATCCCCAGGTCAGGAAGATCCCCTGGAGGAGAGCATGGCAACCCACCCCAGTTTTCTTGCCTGGAGAATCCCATGGATATCAGATCCTGGAGGGCTACAGTCCATAGGATCGCAAAGAGTTGGACACAAATGAAGTGACTTAGCTTGCATGCACTAGATTCATCATAGCTTTCCTTCCCGGGGGCAAGCATCTATTATATTTATGGCTGCAGTCACCATCTGCAGTCATTAGGAGCCCAAGGAAATAAAATCTGTCACTGTTCCAACTTTCTCCCCATCTATTTGCCATGAAGTGTTGGGACCAGATGCCGTGATCTTAGTTTTTTGAGTGTTGAATTTTAAGCCAGCTTTTTCCCTCCCGTTTTCACCTTCATCAGGAGGCTATTATTTAATTCTTCTTCACTCTCTGCCATTAGGGTGGTGTCATCTGCATATCTGAGGTTATTGATATTTCTCCTGGCAATCTTGATTCCAGCTTGTGCTTCATCCAGCCCAGCATTTTACATGATGTACTCTGCATATAAATTAAATAAGCAGGTGACAATATATAGCCATATATATATGTAGCCTTTCCTAATTTTGAACCAACAGGAGTAGATGTTTTTCTGGAATTATGTCGCTTTCTTTATGATCCAATGTATGTTGGCAATTTGATTTCTGGTTCCTCTGCCTTTTCTAAATCCAGCTTGTACATCTGGAATTTCTTGGTTCATACACTGCTAAAGCCTAGCTTGAAGGATTTTGAGCATAACCTTACTAGCTTGCAAAATAAGCGCAATTTGTATGGTAGTTTGTACATTCTTTGGCATTGCCCTTCTTTGGGATTCAAACAAAAACTAACTTTTCCCATTCTTGTGGTCACTGCCAAGTTTTTCAAATTTGCTGGCATATTGAGTGCAGCACTTTAACATCATCATCTTTTAGGATTTTAAACAGCTCAGCTAGAATTCCATCTCCTCCACTAGCCTTGTTCGCAGTAATGCTCCCTAAGGCCCACTTGACTTCAGACTCCATATTGTTAGGCTCTAGGTGAGTGACCACACCATCGTGGTTATCTGGGTCATTAAGACCTTTTTGGTACAGTTCCTCTGTGTATTCTTGCCACCTTTTCTTAACCTCTTCTGCTATTGTTAGGCCGTTACTCTTTCACCCTACTACTGACAGGGAGAAACATCACTGTTATGAAAATTCTCCATGTGAGTGAGAAAAACATCTCTTTTCTTTGTGAGTTTATTTGTATAATGAATTATCTCTCTAAAAATGCCAATATGTAAGAGTTCTATTAGTATGCTTGAACATTAATTAACAGGGGCACTTCTTATCTCATTTGACTTTCATAGTTTTGTCCATCTACACTGTGGAATGGATGATTCTTTCCCAACATTTTAGTTTGTTACTTATGTATGGCTTCATGCTAGCCAAAGGTTAAATGTTACAATTATTTATGCTAATCTCAATTTGCTTTCGTGCTGTAGACAGTACAAATAAACCCGCAGCAGTTGATTACACATCACTGACAGAAGAAACATACAGTTTCATCAGTAAAAAAACTGAGTCATGTAGCAGCTCGATGGCTATGTGCAGCCTCATGAGAATGACAATCAAAGCCAGGTCATAATGATATGAATATTTATCGGGTACCTCATGCTGCTTGGTGAATTCAGCAGTCCATAAAAAATATGTTTAAAAGGAAGCATTTCCATCTTTATTGAATACTATTTTATAAAATACAGGGTATTATATTGATGTTTTAAGTATTTTTACGTTGACTCTCTTGTTTTTAAGTTTTATTATTTTATAGTCATTTGATTTAAATTTAAAATGGATGAATATCACATTTAAATATCTATGTTCACAAATATTTCTTTGTCTGACACAGGTCCATTGTTGTTTCCTATGGATATTATTTTGGTAAATTAGACTGAAGAATAGTTAGAAATGATACAAATGTATAAAAATAATGTCTTAGTTAAAATAAACATCTATAAAATTTGTTCATCAAAATAATTGTCTAAGACTTGGTGATAAATTACTGAAAGAATGAAAATAGAATGCATGACTTCCAAACTGTTAGAGGGAAAGTAAAAGGACGATAAAGAAAACACTGTCAACTAAATAGAAATCAGGAAAGGAAGAGAAAAAATAGGTCAAATATTCAGCAACTATTTAATGAACATCAGCTATAGACCAGAAAATTTTCTGTAAAGATGTTATTTTAGTATGTTGGTAAGCACAATAAGTGTAAATAGATTAAACTCTTCTATTAAATGTCAAAGACTTTCAAGTTGGATACATTGGCTTTTTAAAAGACTCTAGAAAAAAATAATTGAAGTTCAGAAATTGAGACTATAATGCTATAATGCTTTGTAAATTGACATTATTTAAAAGATTGGTAAGATAAAATGCTAGTTAAGTAAAGTTATTTAAATAAAGATCTAGTTCTTAGATGAAAAAAAGACTCTAGATATGTGTGACATACTTAAGCAAAACATGTGGAAAGACTTATGACAAAGGAATGGGAAAAGATATGTAATATAAATGTGTTTCACCTAATGATATAATCTTAAAATATGTAAATTCAAAGATATACAGAATTACAAGGTAAAGCCAACATATGCAAAATCATAGTGGGTTTTAAAAAAAAAATCTCAGAAATGAATCTATCATAGCTAAATTTTGTAGAGATTAAAAATCCTAATATGTAGATTAGATTTAAATAATTAAAATTTACCTTTAAAATTAGTAGCAGAATGCACATTACTTTTGTTTCTGGTTGTCATTAACTTGACTATCAGACCATGTGATCAATTATCAAATTATAAACCAAAATCTTATGCTCTTCTGATCCTGAAATCAAAGTCCTCTGGCAATCTGGCTAATTAGCCTTAACAGAACTCTTTTCTGCTTCCATTTGTTCCTCCCTTCCCCTGTGATTTTATTAAAGAGTATTAAATCTTAGACCACAAGGAAAGGAGGACACAGATAAGCAAGTATCTGCTTACTAGAGCATTCTCTATGAGTGAGGGAAACTGCTACTTTCTAACTCTATAGAGGATAGATATCCTTTGCATCTTTTAACACACTCAGATTGCCTAGATGAATGAAAAAATAGCACAAAAGTTTTGAATTCTACAACTATGCATCCTAGTTGCCAAGAAGAAAATTACGTGATAGGGGCATTCTAAATTTATTTTGGTAAGTAATCTTAATGAGGAAATCTTGTTAATAATAAATAAAATGAGATGCAATATGAAAAAGTTATGATATTCAAAGCTGTATTTGGTTGTTTAAATTGGGTTACATTATTTTGCTCTGAAGCTTGGTGGATAATGTGGTACTATGTCATTTAGATATCTATTCAGTGAAACACAGATTGGATATTTAAACACAAAGGATGCCTACAACACCCTGTTATATCCTGTCTTCTTGACTCAGGGTGTTCTTTTTTTAGGCAGGAAAACTAGTGAATACAATCAGCTATCCTAATGGTTAGCATATATCCAAGAAAAGATCTCTCCTTTCAGATGGGAATGATAAAACAGATCAATCAGAAGAGATAAAACTATGAAGTTAACATTTCAAATTATTGGGATTTATATATATATATTTTAATTTTTTTTTTATTTTGGTGTTTGGGTTAACTGCTTTACTTTCCAACTGCTTCTTCTGGCTGTTATGTGTGAATCACTAATACTTTTGCAAAGTAACAGGGATTGCATGTAGAAAATAAAATGTGGTCTCCACCTCAGTTCAGTCGCTCAGTTGTGTCCGACTCTGCGACCCCATGAATCGCAGCACGCCAGGCCTCCCTGTCCATCACCAACTCCCGGAGTTTACTCAAACTCATGTTCATCGAGTTGTTGATGCCATCCAGCCATCTCATCCTCTGTCATCCCCTTCTCCTCCTGCCCTCAATCTTTCCCAGCATCAGGGTCTTTTCAAATAGGTCAGCTCTTCGCATGAATAGCCAAAGTATTGGAGTGTCAGCTTCAGCATCAGTCCTTCCAATGAACACCCAGGACTGATCTCCTTTAGGATGGACTGGTTGGATCTCCTTGCAGTCCAAGGGACTCTCAAGAGTCTTCTCCAGCACCACAGTTCAAAAACATCAATTCTTTGGTGCTCAGCTTTCTTTATAGTCCAACTCTCACATCCATACATGACCACTGGAAAAACCATAGCCTTGACTAGATGGACCTTTGTTGACAAAGTAATGTCTTTGCTTTTTAACATGCTGTCTAGGTTGGTCTTAACTTTCCTTCCAAGGAGTAAGCGTCTTTTAATTTCATGGCTGCAGTCACCATCTACAGTGATTTTGGAGCTCAGAAAAATAAAGTCTGACACTGTTTCCACTGTTTCCCCATCTATTTTCCATGAAGTGATGGGACCAGATGCCATGATCTTAGTTTTCTGAAAGTTGAGCTTTAAGCCAACTTTTTCACTCTCCTCTTTCACTTTCATCAAGAGGCTCTTTAGTTCCTTTTCACTTTCTGCCATAAGGGTGGTGTCATCTGCATATCTGAGGTTATTGATATTTCTTCTGGAAATCTTGATTCCAGCTTGTGCTTCCTCCAGCCCAGCATTAATCTAAGCGTAATCTTTGGTTTAAAAGGTTTGGTCTTGGTATCTCCTTGGGGGTCCAGTGGCTAATACTCTACCCTTCCTATGTAGGGGGGCCGGGTTTTGATTCCTGGTCAGGGAACTAGATCCCACATGCTGCAATGAAGTTCAGTGATCCCACATGCTGCCACTAAGACAGGCACAGCCAAAGAAATGAATGAATAAATAAATATTTCAAAAAAGGATTTCAGTCTTCACTACACACCCCTAAACTTGGCTATGCTTTGCTAGACCCAGGATTTTTAACATTTTTGGTGATATTTGATTACTATAGGATAGGACAGGTCAAACTGGCCACAAATGTGAAAGGTGTCTTTGAATAACTCCAGAAATTCCTGGCCAACTTGAACCAAGTACAAAAACCAGAATTAGGATCTCTTCCTGGTCTTGGAATTTATTGTTCTTTCCATATTCTTTAATATTCTTTCTGAAAATATTCTTTAATAATCTTTATTCCTAATTGTTATTACTGTATTTTTAAAACCTAATTTAATTTTTTAAAAAAATTTAAATTAAACTAATTTAATTTTTCTGATGTGCCTGTAGTTTATACTTTATTATACATGATTATACAACTAATATAAAGTAAAGGTTAAACCCTAATCTAAGATAAGTTGAGGGAGACTGTGAGAAAAAATAAGGCAAACTTTTGTTTTCATTGTCTTGGTGGGCCACTGAATAATTTTGATTACAAGTCTCTTCTATGACAGAGAAACCTGTTCAAATAAGTTTGTATGTTTCAACTTTAGCTAACTGGACCAAAATTTTTTATCAGGTCAATAAAAAAAATTTCTGAGAGTTATCTAATATCTTCTAAATTTTAGTTGAAAATGTCGTGTAACTTAACTTCATCATTAAAAGATATCAACATTTACACTAATAACTTGTCATGTTAGGCTGAAAATATAAATTCTCTATTAAAATATTTTTCTTGTCATACAATATAGAAAAGTTAAATAAAATATCCCATATAATGTTATTTCTTAAGTTTTTAAATTAATATTTATTTTTTTAAACTCTGAATGTCTTTAAAGTATTATTGAAATGGATAGTCTATAGAATTTTTTTTCTGTCAGTTCTTTGTTTTATGGGATGAATTCTATGACCACATGTACTTCATAGATTAGAAACGGAAATATATTTTTTTATTTTATGAATATAAGTAAAGCTTTAAAAATTTTGTGAAATAATCACAGTATAAACTTACTATAAACTTTCACAGGCCTTTGTGTAGCTTGGAAGAAAAAAACTCTGTGCTTGACAATGGCATGATTGAACTGACAATTGAGTCAGTATATTTTGCATTCAATAAAGTTTTAGTCCTTAGGACCAGGGAGGTAGTAGCCCAACTCTTCCCTGCACGTTTATTTTATTGTCTTTATTTCTGGTTCTCACTAAAAGGAATGCAGATCAACATGGCGGTGAGACAACAAGAGAGAAAAATTATAGGATCAGGGCATGTGAGGAGCCATTGGAAGGAAAGAAAAATGGAAGACTCTTAGACTGTGTGATGATAATCTTAAATAATTTATTGAAAAGAAAAATGGATTTTGCATTTTTATTTGTACTATAGAGAATATGTTTAGGATTAAAGTGTGAGATTATATGGAAATAGAATTAGATTCAATCAATAAGAAACAATTTTAAGTTACATTAAGCTAGAATGAGGTAATGAATTTCCTCCATGGAAGTCTGAATGATTTATGGAAGGTATTTATAAAGCATTTTGGTATGATTGAAGACCTGAGTTATTTTACTTCTGAGGTTTCTCTCAAACTCTACATTTTACTTTTCTATATTTAAAGACAAAGCGTGGACTAAATTCTCTGCCAAAATTCATCCTGGACATGTAGAACATCGACCTCATGCTAACTGTGCTCAGAAGCCAGTTGTTGCCTTTGAACTGTGGTGTTGAAGACTCTTGAGAGTCCCCTGGACTGCAAGGAGATCCAACCAGTCCATCCTAAAGGAGATCAGTCCTGAATATTCACTGGACGGGCTGATCCTGAAGCTGAAGCTCCAATACTTTGGCTACCTGGTGCAAAGAACTGACTCATTGGAAAAGACCCTGATGCTGGGAAAGATTGAAGGCAGGAGGAGAAGGGGACCACAGAGGATGAGATGGTTGGATGGCATCACTGACTCGATGGACATGAGTCTGAGCAAGCTCTGGGAGTTGGTGATGGACAGGGAGGCCTGGTGTGCTGCTCTCCAGGGGGTCGCAAAGAGTTGGACATGACTGAGCGACTGAACTGAACTGAGCTGAATTGTACTCAAATAATAATAACAATAGATAAATAGTATTGCCACTTCCATTTTACAGATAAATAAGCTAGGACAAAGTGACGATAAACACTACGCCCATTCACAGAGCTAAGGAGACTTGCAACTGGGATTTTAACCCAGAAGGATCTGATATCTGAGCCTGGCCACTTAACACATGTTATTCTGCGGCCAGTTTACAGAAAACAGCTTCAGTGGCCAGTGTGCTCTTAAATCTCTGGAGAGTACTTCACTGATAGAAAATCAAGTGGCAGAATATGTATCTTGAGATTTCTTATGTCAGAATATCGGGGGATAAGATGATCATGATAGTGGAATCAAGAATTGCAGTTTCTCCTGAAGCAGTTACTGCTATCCTAATTTATTGGTACTTTCATAGTACTAGACATGGTGAACACATTATATCACTTGACTCTTAAAACCATCTGTCTTGTAAAGTAGGTGCAATGATTTCTGTTTTACAGATGAAGAAGTTGAGGTCCAAAGTTATTCTCCAAGAAATGAAAGATGTGCTACACAGAGCAGCTATGTTTTACTCCGTTTAATCTTTTGTTCTATAGAACGAATCTGTTCTCATTCTGTAGAGAATCATTATTGCTTATCTAGAAGTTTCTCCATTATGCAAAAGGTGGCATGCTCTCAAACCAGGATTAAAGAATATTGTAAACTAACATTTAACAGCTATAAGCAATACAATTCCTGTAGTTTAGGGAGAATAGTCTATTAATCAATTAATTATTGAATTGGTCAGCAATCAGTATGCTAGACTCTGTGAAGGATGCAATAATTCGTGCAGTTAAGGAGCTTTCACTTTACCTGAGGAGTCAGAAAATGGAAACCTAAATCTCAGTGCAGTTCAGTCGCTCAGTCGTGTCTGACTCTTTGCGATCCCATGAACCGCCACACGCCAGGCCTCCCTGTCCATCACCAGCTCCCGGAGTCCACGCAAACCCATGTCCATCGAGTTGATGATGCCATCCAGCCATCTCATTCTCTATCGTCCCCTTCTCCTCCTGCCTTCAATCTTTCCCAGCATCAGGAGTCGGCTCTTCTCATCAGGTGCCCAAAGTATTGGAGTTTCAGCTTCAACATCAGTCCTTCCAATGAACACCCAGGACTGATCTGCTTTAGAATGGACTGATTGGATGTCCTTGCGGTCCAAGGGACTCTCAAAGTCTTCTCCAACACCACAGTTCAAAAGCATCAATTCTTTGGCACTCGGCTTTGTTTATAGTGCAACTCTCACATCCATACATGATCACCAGAAAAACCATAGCCTTGACTAGACAGACCTTTTTGGGCAAAGTATGTCTCTGCTTTTTAATATGCTATCTAAGTTGGTCATAAGTTTCCTTCCAACCTCAATCTATTTCTGCTTTATTGACTATGCCAAAGCCTTTGACTGTGTGGATCACAATAAACTGTGGAAAATTCTCAAAGAGATGGGAATACCAGACCACCTGACCTTCCTCTTGAGAAACCTGTATGCAGGTCAGGAAGCAACTGTTAGAACTGGACATGGAACAACAGACTGGTTCCAAATAGGAAAAGGAGTACGTCAAGGCTGTATCACTCTGCTTATTTACCTTCTATGAAGAGTACATCATGAGAAACGCTGGGCTGGAGGAAGCACAAGCTGGAATCAAGATTGCTGGGAGAAATATCAATAATCTCAGATATGCAGATGACACCACCCTTATGGCAGAAAGTGAAGAAGAACTAAAGAGTCTCTTATGAAAGTAAAAGAGGAGAGTGAAAAAGTTGGCTTAAAGCTCAACATTCAGAACACTAAGATCATGGCATCTGGTCCCATCACTTCATGACAAATAGATGGGGAAACAGTGGAAACAGTGGCTGACTTTATTTTTCTGGGCTCCAAAATCACTGCAGATGGTGATTGCAGCCATGAAATTAAAAGACGCTTACTCCTTGGAAGGAAAGTTATGACCAACATAGACAGCATATTAAAAAGCAGAGACATTACTTTGTCACAACGGTCCACTGAAACTCCAATACTTTGGCCACCTCATGCAGAGAGTTGACTCATTGGAAAGACCCTGATGCTGGGAGGGATTGGGGGCAGGAGGAGAAGGGGATGACAGAGGATGAGATGGTTGGATGGCATCACTGACTCAATGGACATGAGTTTGGGTGACCTCCAGGAGTTCTTGGGGTCGCAAAGAGTCGGACACGACTGAGTGACTGAACTAAAACACTTAACAGTAAAACAAAGTCAAATGATAGAAACAGTAAAAAAAAAAAAAAAAAGACAAGTAATGAGAGAAACTCGTTTGGTGCAGCATAAATAATAGGGAAAACTTCATGGGATTTACCCTGTGTGTCGATGAATGACTGATTCAGA
Organism: Cervus canadensis; assembly: GCF_019320065.1. Taxonomy (NCBI): domain Eukaryota; kingdom Metazoa; phylum Chordata; class Mammalia; order Artiodactyla; family Cervidae; genus Cervus; species Cervus canadensis. Next base: position 93,030,740 of record NC_057392.1, on the reverse strand, counting down.
TGCGTGGAGAGAATCAGAGATAACATTGACATAGAGAGAAGGAAAGAATGAACACTGACAAGTAGTTTGTAGTATATGTTGGGCTCCAATGAATAGATGTGTCTGGTGGGTATTTTGCTTGATTATTTATGTTACCTTAGTTCTTTATTTTAAGAGTAATACTTTTATATTTTCCTTAAGAACATGTACAAATATCAAAAGCAGTGGAATCTGACTGAGAAGCATGGTACAAAGTAAAAATTAACTTGTTCAAGCATCTTATCTATAGGTTGGCCTCCCAGAGAAAAAGTCCCCCTGTAAAGCTCCGGTGAATTTGTCTGTGTCCCTCTGGTTAGTCATTCAGCCCTGGTGTTGTCATTTACAAATTTGGCCCCAATCTGTGACATCTTCCCATCAGGGGGCTGGGTCTAGGTCCCAACTTGGGTGGACCCCATGACTGCTTTTACCGATAGAGCAACATGGGTATGATGTCATTTTGTCTCCAAAACTAGGTCATGAGAATCATGCAATTTTGTTCTTATTTTCTAGAACACTCACCTTTGAAGTCCTAAGCCATGACGTAAAATGTCTGTCAACAATGAGGCTGCCACGTTCTCCTTATGGAGAGGCCATGTTTGGGTTCCCTGGTCGACAAAATCAGCCCCATTGTCCTTGCCAAAGAACCAGATATGTGGGTGAAGCCCTGTTAGACCCTCCGGATCAGCCCATCTGCTGGCTGAACACAACTTAAGCTCTTTCAATGCCAAATGAAACAGAAGAATCATATGGCTGAGACTTGACTAAATTTCTAACCCATGAAATCATGAGGCATATATACAGTAGACACCACGTTTTGTGATTGTTTTTATGCAATAATAGATTACTACAAGAGCCAATCAACTGTAAGTCTTGAATTCCAGCCCTGACCACTGAACTCTGTCATCATGCTAATAGTGTAGCTTTCGCTTCCTAGTTAAGAAACAAATGACATGGCAAATACTTTCACTGTCCTACATGGCTGTGGAGCGTAATAGGCTGGGAGGGAACCGGGTCTCTTCTACTGATGCAGTCTCTATGTTTTTTCCTGGTGACTATTGCCAAAGCTGACCTAGACAAGGGTACAACCTCTAGCCCTAGTTTGCACAAAACATGGGTTTTTCAACATTCCATGAGGCACTGTGGGATTCCTTTAGATAATCTAGAAGTAGGGTGGGTACCAAAACACTGGAGAAAAAAGATATTCAAAAGCAGGGGACAGATCACACTCTACTATTGTGAATTTTCTGGGGCAGTCCTGATTCTAAATGTTCTATCACCAAAAATTATTGAAACATCTTAGAATCACCCATATTTTTGGTGTCTGACATTTATTCCAGACTATGTCTTTCACTGGACAAGCCACAGAATCTTTTGTCAGACTATATGTCCCAATTTTGTGTTCAGAAAAATAGGCCAATGTACTTTTAACTCAAAGTTACTGTGTGACAAATTTGGTACTGCTTATCAGAGTATAGAGGCTGAAGGCCTCCTGGACACTATAAAAGGAGAAAGTAGAAGAAAAACAGTTTCTGTATGAGGTTTATATTTAGTTCATATATACAGATAGCTTGCCAAAAGTAATAATTTAGCCTAGTTTTTTAATAGTTGAAATGGTCATTAAAAGCCTTCCTGGTAAATGTGCATTTCTCAACAAGATTTTCTTGTGGATTTTTAAAGGTGTGCTTTTAGTATCGTAAGAGAGGGAAACTTTTGTCGCAACAAAAAGCTGTTTAAATTCCTTACCCATTTTGTGTTTTGCCTTTTCCCCTGATCGTATACTGAACTTTTAAAACTATGGTAGACCACAGTCATTGCTATAGTGCACATTTTACCTTTATTTTTTGTCAGAGTTGGGGGGGAAGCCAACAAAACTTAATGGCACCCTAACTCAGCTGGGTTCTGGACACTTCAGAAAGAGTCCGTCTGGAGCTAACACTGCCTGGACATAATTGCTTACCATATGTGGCTGAATTTGCAAGAGGTGCCTCCTTGCTACAGATGGTCAAGTGGGCTTCATGTACTAATCTCCTTAATGATAATCAAATTAAAATAGATTTTGATCAATGGAAGCAATATCTGTCAACTAAGTTCTTTTCTTCTTTTCTAGGATGTCAATGTTATATAAGCAATTCCAACATTATTGGTGTACATAATTAAGAATTTTTTTAAAATGTAGCCTTGATATTTCTAATTATACCATGGAGTAAATTTTGCTCTATCTTTCAAAAAGAAAAACTCCCATCTTTCTTCTAATCCATTGTACTTTCCCTTAAATATCTTTACATTATCTCCATAAATTAGGTTATCTTACTGATCAGTAGTAGTCTTCAAAATAAGAGTATATCTGTATCCTTTCCTATTTAAAAAGATGTCTTAATGATTAATGGACACAATCCTCCATAGGTAAAATTTTAATTTTACTTACAAAGAAACTACATAGTAACTATTGGGTTGACCAAAAAGTTTGTTCAGCGATTTATGTAACATCTAATGGAAAAACCTGAATGAACTTTTGGGCCAACCCAATATACTTTAAAGCTTTTTGATAAAGTGCTAATTAAAAAAAAAAACATTCTTAAAGGGAGTGTCCACTTTAGGAAATAAGAAATGATGGCAGAAGAATGCAGATAACAAAAATGCATGATTTGGTCAAAGAGTGATTCAAGTAATTGACTACATATAAAATAGGCAAGGGAAAGTCAATTAAATGAATGAGTTACTTAATTGCCAAACTTCTTGATTGAAAGTGACATCAAAGGGTCTGAATAAAAATTTACATTGATTAGGTGCAAATCATTTGGTTATTTCCCCAAGTGTTTTGTTTCTGATGGAGAAAAGAGAAAAGATTTATAGAAACTGAGAAAATGGTGGAAGAGACAATTGGAGGCCTGCTTCAATATTAGCAAGACGGCCTCTTTATTAGAACTTCATTGCTGAATTAAAGCTAAGTGCCAGGGTAGAAGATGTCCATCTCTAAGTGATCCTAAATTAAAGCATAATGTAGGAGAAAGTACTCTAAGACATTTCATAGCTGGTCGCTTGCTTAAAGTCATAGACAGGAAAAGAGACAAAGTATTTCAGCTCTTGAGAGCTCTGTCTTGAGAGCAAGGGCATGACTGGAATGGAAGGGAGCCTAGCATTTAGTTAGGGAGTGGTTCACTGACAGTTAGTGAGGCGAAACTCTATATGCAAGAATTTGCATTTGTTTAACTTGACACTGTGGCTTGCCTTAAATACAATAGTGATAGTCCTGGTGTAGTAGAGAACATGTGAGGTTACAATTGAATGACTACATAGATGTGGTACATATACACAATGGACTATTACTCAGCCATTAAAAGGAATGAAATTGGGCCATTTCTGGAGACATGAATGGACCTACAGACTGTCATACAAACTGAAGTGAGAAAGAGAAAAACGAATATTGTACATGAATGTATATATGTGAAATCTAGAAAAATGGTACAGACCAATATATTTGCCAGGAAGGAATAGAGATGCAGATGTAGAGACGAGTGGACACAGGGTGGCAAAGGAGAGGAGGGATGACCTGGGAGACTGGGGTTGCCATATATACACCAGCGTGTGTAAAATAGCTAGCTGGTGGGAACCTGTTACAAAGCACGCACATCTCAGCTCAGCGCTCTGTGGTGACCCAGAGGGGTGGGATGAGGGGTTGGGAGGGAAATCCAGGAGGGAGGGGATATACGTACACATATAGTAGATTCATGTCATTGTACAGCAGAAGCTAACATAATACTGTAAAGCAAATATACCCCAATTTTAAAAAGAAGAAGAAATCCTAAATATATAGGAAAAGCAACTTCGTACAGAGGAATACTTTTTCCCTTTTAGTTTTCAATATAGTTGGAAAGAGACATACCTTAGTTCCGTTTCTCAAAGGACAAGTATATTCCCTCCTGAACCAGTCTTTCCTCAGCAGACTGATTTGGATGAGAAAATGAAAAAGAGCTAACTGAATGGATCCCCTAACCTTGTGGTTCAGGAACGGGGCTGGGCCCCCTTGGGGTTGCAGAGCAATTCTGAAACTGCCGGAGGTCTCTGAACAGCTGTTTGGCAGTGGCTTCCAGAGAGCCGGTTAGCAGAGCTCGGGGCTGGAGCCGTTACTGCGGCTCCTTGGTGTCCTCAGCACACTCCCGCCCACGCCTCTCCACGGTCACTTGCCCACCTCCCAGCTTGCCCTGTTATCACTTCTCCCGTCCTAGGAGGAAAGGGTTCTCTATCATTCTCCCCCCCCTTCCCCTTGACTAGTTCTTTCTCACCTCTCCCACTGTTCATGTCTATCCGACTGCTGCCTCTTTTCCTTTCTTCCTTCTCTCATGGCTATTTCTCCCAAAACAAAATGCATAGGTTCTTTCTTCCCCTTCATCAAGCACTACTGTCGACTAGCTTCCATGCTTTTGATGGAAAGAGCTGCTTGGATACCTTATATCATCAGACTAGAGGAGTATTCTCTTTCTTTGGGAGGGAGACAATATACAGAATTGGTGAAGAACACTGGCTCTGAAATTTGATTAGAACTTGACTTACATCTCAGTTCTGACATGCTGCGGAATGCAGCATCCATTCCTTTCCCTCACTTCCCATTTCCACATCCGTTAAATGGGTATAATAGTATCTGCCTAGAGTTAAGTACAGGGATTAAAGAAGTCATTGTTTTAAATGCCCTTTACACGGTAATTGGAACAGAATCAGCCAGCAATAAAAAACAGGTCCTGTTAATCATCACGATACCTGTTGCTCATATAGGACTGGTCTCGAGTCTTTGGCTTTGCTAAAATCTCTAAGTCTTCCCTTTTTTCCCACCCAGGAATGCCTGTCCAGCTACAGGCCCTTCATTCACTTCTTCATCGTTCATTCAGGAGCCTCCTTAGAGGATGTGTTGCATCCTGACATGTCCCGAGGGGGTACTTTCTGTCACTCTACTACGGCCACAAAACAAATCCTGCTGAGTTATTAGTCGATAAACTGGAAGACATTATTCCTTCTAGACACTTTAATGATCTAGAGGAGGGGAAGAGGAAGAGAAAAATGAGGAAGAGATAAGGAAGAGATAAGGGAGGATGGTAGGGAGCCCCTTTAACTTCTAAAGGGTCTTCTGTTCCCAAAGAGTAGATTTCTTGGTAATGGACCAGCTGCGTGGGCAGGAGAGCTAATCTTCTCTGTCTGCTCACTGGCAAACTTGTTTCTAATATCTCACTCTTTGGCTGCAAATAACTGCCATTTTTGTTGTCTGTGTGTTGAGTGGGTGAAGTATCAGGAAATTAATGTGGTCTAGACATCATGCTGAATGTATTTAGTTCTTGGTAAATCCTTTGTAACCTCATTTGATCCTTGTAACTTTTTCAGTAGGCATTTTTTTTTTCAGTAGGCATTTTTGTTCCTACTTTACAGAAGATCAAATTGACCTTTAGAGGGGTTAAACAGCTTGCTTTCAGTCATTCAGCTAGCACATGGCCGGTCTTTCTGATGCCTGAACTCTGGCATCATTTGCTTACTCCACACTCAAACTCAAACTCAGATTCAAGCTCATGTGTGTCTGTGTGCTAAGTCGTTTCAGTCATGTCCAACTTTGCGCCTCTGTGGACTGCAGCCTGCCAGGCCCCTCTGTCCATGGAATTCTCCAGGCAAGAGAATTGTTGCAGAATACTGGAGTGGCTTGCCATGCCCTTCTCCAGGGGGTCTTCCTGCCAAAGGATCGAACTCGCCTCTCTTATGTCTCGTGTTTTGGCAGGTAGATTCTCTGCCACTAACACCACCTGGGAAGCCACCCAAACTCATACCCAACTTCAAGTTCACACTCAAACTCGTACGCAAATTCATAGTCATATTTGTCCTATCTGTGAGTCCAGAAGTTCTGAAACATTGTAATTCACTACATTCTTCCCCCACTCCCAAAATATTTAATTTATGTTCAATGATAGAGACTTCTTAAAGTACCAAACAGACTGTGATTCTTCTAAGCAGTTCTTAGGAACCACTATTTCCTCACTAATGAGTAGGAAAAATTCCAGGGAAGTGCTAGATATTTCTAAATTCTGCACTAAATTCTGATCTTTCCTAAGCCTCTCTTTGGGAAGTGATGCCCTGTTCTTCTCTTCATTTTGTATAAACGAGGAAGTGGCACGTATGTTTTGTTTCCACTATGTTTAATCATGCTTTTAGTATATATTTTAAAAATAATTGCCCAGATTTTTTAGGTAAAAATCCTAGACCAGAGTTTATATCAGAGTTTCATTAAATCAGAGGCAAAATGAACACCAATTTATGGTTCCATAGAATAATATACACCATGCATGTTTTAAAATGGGTGGGAGAAGGAATCAATTTATGATCTCTAACCTTAAAACATTATTCTTTTTTCTTGGCCACATGAATGCCAACTATTTGGATTTGTAAGATGAGTTCAACCCATCTGATTATATCCAGGGTATACAGTTCTGCAGCATTTTGTGTCCTTGTGAACTGATGAAATTACAACAGCCATAAGCACTGAGTTCTTTACTTGCACTATTTAAGTCAAAAGGGAAAGCACAGGTTCACACCTCACCAGAGAAGAATGAAAATTTCAAATCTGAAGCTGCAAGCTAATGGACTTCAAGGTGAATCATACTCATAGACATATGTAGTTTGATTCGTGTTTTGATTTTGGTTTTTCTTGAGTTAATTGTGAATATTTAGGAATTAATAGATTTCACATACAGATACAGATTTCTAGTGTTGCCTGAAAAAGTAGATGACTTCTTAATGCTGAGCTGAAGAACAGCAACTTCTGTGGGGCACACAGCCTCCAGTCCTGATCTATTTTATTTGCTTAACTCCTATGGCATTTGCAGTTTTGATCATAGCCTTAGGTACTAGTTTTCAGATGATATTCCAATATATTTGTTTTTGATTTGCTTCCAGTTCAGATCTCTTACTGGTGGGTGCCTACACCTTATTCTCAGAATGGGTTCTCAAGAGATCATACCAGTGGGCAGCTGGCTTCCAACCACCAGGCACCAGCCCTCTAGAAAAATGTGCAGCTTGAAAAGACTCCTGCTGGGTCAACTTCAGCCCTATTGTTTCTGAACATCAGAAAGGTTGGGGGAGGGCTTTCAGCAGCTTAAGTCAAAGGAAGAGACTCCAGTATGGAAATGCTATACCGTTTAAACAAATAGAACCGCTATGCTGGTGCCTGCCCCGGAGGATCAGCCCTGCCTATGTTTGGGGCAAAGTGCAGTGTCTTTGCCCTTGAACACGTCCTTCACAAGCCTGACTCTGTGAATTAGCTGTGTATGTTGTGTGTGTGTGTGTGTGTGTGTGTGTGTAAGGTTCACTTACTAGATTTAAGCTTTACAAAGGTAGTATGGAGTCTTGGGCAGTGTAGACAGGTCATAAGCGTGTTTTAAGTGGAGTGGATTGAATTATCAATTATCCCATAGGCTCTGTAATGTTCATCGCCATATGATAAGTGAAGCCATGGCTTCCTTGTGCATATTTGATTTTCATGCACGTGTATTTCATATCAAGAAGAAAACTAATCCACACTATCATATAGAAACATCTCTGATCAACACATAAATTGCTTAAATAAACATTTAAACTCTGAAACTGAAGTGTAAACAGGAGAAGAATTCATAGATTTTCTTCTTGTCTTATCTTGCTGTGGACACTAGCAGGCATTCTGTCCATATCTACAATGGTAATTGCACACAATAATTAATGCAGAGCTAGGAAAATTAGTTCAAAAATATAAGGTCATTTTCAGATCATTAGATATTGATAGTGCCTTTTATTTTATCCTCTACTATAATTTTAAGCTTTAGAAGATTTTAATACAGATAGAAACAATGAGAAGAGATAATTGCTAGAGGAAATATTTCTATTAAAATGGTGGATTACAGAGAAGGTAAAAATTTTCCTGGCTGAATACAAATTTTCTGTATAATTATAATACAGTCTTAAATACTGTCTTAAAATAATAGTAAAAGATTCTTCCAATAAAAGCTGTTAAATGACAGTGTATTTGATATAGAAGATTTGGCTCAAACATTCCATGTATAGTAGCACATAATACTTTCTAACTGAAGCTTTCTGAGTCAAGAAATTTCTCTCTGTTTAGACAGTAGTGTGAATAGTAATTGATACTTACCAGGGTTTAAGAGACTATTTCTCTTTGAAACAATAGATTGTCTTCTAACCCCATTGCCTTTTGTAAAAAGATGTCTTTGGAGATATTAGTAAGACACACAGTTACTGAACTGACTTTATTGAATGAATCTGATGTGTTATTTTACACCAAAAATAAAAAAAATGTTCACGTGCATTCTGAAACCTAAAAGTTAATTTTAAGAGAAAATGCAAGTAATTGATGTAAAAAATGTTTTCTTTTAATGCTCAGAGGATTTCATCTTTAGTTAAACATACATATACACTCATTTTTATCGTAATGTGAATAAGAATCTTGTATTTGTTCTGTTAAAGTGATCTGTGATTTCAAAGTCTAGATTACATTTAAAAATGGACATTTGATTTGCCTTTAAAACAACTATATAGTGGCACAGAAGTGTTAAAAAAATTCCTAACCAAATTAGAATTCTGTCAGTGAAGGGTGAGGGTGGGACCCTGACAACAGTGGCCTGGTTTGGCTCCCTACTCATCCTGCTCTCCAGGTTTCTGGGCTGATTTGAGTCTTCAGACGGCAGAGCTGACTTTGGGTTGCTTACCAAGAGCTGTCGGTGCCAAAATGACAGTAACAAAGCTGAAACCAGAGGCTGTCTGTGGTCAGTCAGATGCTGAGTCACCCAGCAGGGGAGACTGGAGTCCAGGAGGCTGAGAGTCTGGAGGGATGGGTGAGTCCAGAATCTGTGGGTTCCGTCATGGGAGCGTTTCTTTTGTAGACTTCAGGACTAGCCACTGAGATCATGGCTTTGGCAGTCTTAAAGGTAGCATAGTTAGAAAATGGGACATGACAAACAGCCTCAGAAATGTGGACTTTTCTCTTCAGTGGAAGAAAAAAATGTTCTTATTACTCCATACCTTGCAAACTGACTGGCCACAGATTCACGTGAGAATTTCGTGACTATGCCAAGTCAAGTATTTTACTCTGCTTTACTAAGACTTCTGGGTCAAACTGACACTTCACTTGAGTTCTTTGAAATTTTAAAGGGTCTTTGTAATACTATGGTGAGTCTTCAACAGACCCTCTTAAACCTTATAGTATATTGTGTTATTGTCCAAGTGTCATTTCTGCTGAAAAGTTATTGTTTATGCTAAAAGACTGAACCATAAAAATGCAATTTAAACAATGCATGGAGTTGCCAGCATGCAAATCAGCTTTTTTTTTTTTTAAGAAGTCAAGTTGTTTTGGATGAATGAAAGATTTTTATTCCTTGGACTCTGGGTATAATATTGGTAAACTCAACATGGGCTCAGTCAGAAGGCCTGGGAACTTTTCTTGGATTGGTTACTTGAACTTTGAACCTTGAGTTTCTCCATTTGAAATAAGTTCTTTCTTATAGGCTTGTTGTAAGAAATAATAAACTGGATACATGTGAAAAAAAACTTTATATACAGTAAAACAGTATACAAATGTCAAGGGTATTTTTTAAAAAACTTATTTGCCTATACATAAAATTTGGAGCCAGTGGGCACCAGCCTCAATGGCAAAAATATTTCATTCCCTCTGCTGCTGCTGCTAAGTCACGTCAGTCGTGTCCAACTCTGTGTGACCCCATAGACGGCAGCCCGCCAGGCTCCCCCGTCCATGGGATTTTCCAGGCAAGAACACTGGAGTGGGCTGCCATTGCCTTCTTCACTCATTCCCTCTAAGAAAGTTGATTTTCGTTTTACACTTCTAGTCCGGACAATCAAGATATCTAACTATATAAAACATGTTACTGAATGCAGGTTCATGTACCCGCCACACAGTGAGACCAAACAATACCAAAACATCTGAGTTTGGAGCTGAAAAATGTTTATTTCAGGGCCATGCAAGGAGGTGGGTGACTTGTGCTCAGAAAACCCCTGAACTCCTCAAAGGGTTTCAGCAAAGCTCTGTTAAATGACAGGTGCGGGAGGAGCATGGTTAGTTATTGCAAACTTCTTGCTGTCACAATCCTTTGCTCTTGTAGTTGTCCAAGTTGGCCAGGTCAGGTTGTTCCTATAAACCTCCAATAAAACAAATGTTATTCTCTGTTCCACAACTTTCTACCTTTTTATGAATGGACTTTTAAAGATCAAAGCCCTGAGAAATGGCAATCCTGTATCTTTCAGGCTATAGGCAATATTCTTTTACAAAGGTGCAACGCCAGCATTATTAAGTGCGGTTGTGTCTCTTAGCGACCCTTTGGACTGCAGGCCACCAGGCTCCGCTGTCCGTGGGGATTTTCAGGCAAGAGTACTGGAGTGGGGTGCCATTTCCTCCTCCAGGGGATCTTCCTGACCCAGGGCTCAAAGCTGTGTCTTCTGCGTCTCCTGTTTGCAGGTGGATTCTTTACTGCTGAGCCGTTGGGGAAGCCCCAAGCACAGGCAATGGAATAGATGTGATGTGGAGTCAGATTCGTTCTTCCCTATTACACATATGCTTACTTTCTGAAGATTTCAAATTGTGGAAAAAAGGAAGGTGGATATATTTATAATATAAATAAATTATCTCCTGGTTCTTCTCATATGTCTATGCCCATTATTTCTCGTTTTCTTTTCCTGGGTTCTTTTTCTCTTTATTCTTTCTGTTTCTCTAAATTCTCTAGTTTTTTCTTATCATAACTTTGTCATATGTGTGCATGCGTGCTTAGTCTCTCAGTCCTGTCCAACTCTTTGAGACCCCCATCTATTGCAGCCTGGCATGCTTTAATGACCACTTATATAACAAATACCCCTCAATCTGCATTTTTAGCTCAGAAATTTCTCTTTCTCTCAGAACTGTAGAATACAATAATGTACACCTAGGTACTCACAGATACCTGAGCTCCCAATCTCCTAAAACTGTTCCTTTTTCTGTATTACATTCCTTGGTCATGCTCTATTAAAATCTATTCTCCACTATTAGGGTTATTTTTCTTAAATGCAAGTCACTTTAAGCCCTAATTCATTCAGACAGTCAGTTCAGTTGCTCAGTCATGTCCACATCTTTGCCACCACATAGACTGCAGCACACCAGGCTTCCCTGTCCACCGCCAACTCCCAGAGCTTTGCTCAAACTCATGTCTATCGAGTTGGTAATGCCATCCAACCATCACATCTTGTGTCGTCCCCTTCTCCTCTGCCTTCACTCTTTCCCAGTATCAGAGTCTTTTCCAATGAGTCAGTTCTTTGCATCAGGTGGCCAAACTATTAGAACTTCAGCATCAGTCCTTCCAATGAACATTCAGGACTGATCTCCTTTAGGATTGACTGGTTGGATCTCTGTGCAGTCCAAGGGACTTTCAAGAGTGTTCTCCAACACCACCTTTCAAAAGCATCAATTCTTTGGCACTCAGCTTTCTTTATAGTCCAACTCTCACATCCATACACGACTACTGGAAAAACCATAGCTTTGACTCGACCTTTGTCAGCAAAGTAATGTCTCTGCTTTTTAATACGCTGTCGAGGTTGGTCATAGCTTCTTCCAAGGAGCAAGCATCTTTTAATTTGATGGCTGCAGTCACCATCTGCAGTGATTTTGGAGCCCCCAAAGATAAAGTCTGCCACTGTTTCCCCATCTATTTGCCATGAAGTGATGGGACCAGATGCCATGATCTTAGTGTTCTGAATGTTGAGCTTTAAGCCAACTTTTTCACTCTCCTCTTTCACTTTCATCAAGAGTCTCTTTAGTTCTTCTTCACTTTCTGCCATAAGGGTTGTGTCATCTGCATATCGGAGGTTATTATCATTTCTCTGGACAGTCTTGATTCCAGCTTGAGCTTCATCCAGCCCAGCATTTCTCATGATGTACTCTGCATATACGTTAAATGAGCAGGGTGGATGTATAGCCTTGACATACTCTTTTCCCAATTTGGAACCAGTCTATTGTTCCATGTCCGATTCTAACTTTTGCTTCCTGACCTGCATACAGATTTCTCAGGAGGCAGGTCAGGTGGTCTGGTATTCCTATCTCCTTAACAATTTTCCACAGCTTGTGGTGCACACAGTCAAAGGCTTTGGCGTAGTCAATAAAGCAGAAGTAGATGTTTTTCTGGAACTCTCTTACTTTTTTGATGATCCAATGGATATTGGCAATTTGATCTCTAGTTCCTCTGGCCTTTTCTAAATCCAGCTTGAACATCTGGAAGTTTATGGTTCACATACTGTTGAGGACTGACTTGGAGAATTTTGAGCATTACTTTACTAGCGTGTGAGATGAGTGCAATTGTGCAGTAGTTTGAACGTTCCTTGGCATTGCCTTTCTTTGGGATTGGAATGAAAACTGACCTTTTCCAATCCTGTGGCCACTGCTGAGTTTCCCAAATTTGCTGGCATATTGAGTGCAGCACTTTCACAGCATCATCTTTCAGGATTTGAAATAGCTCAACTGGAATTCCATCACCTCCACTAGCTTTGTTTGTAGTGATGCTTCCTAAGGCCCACTTGGCTTCACATTCCAGGATGTCTGGCTCTAGGTGAGTGATCACACCATTATGATTATCTGGGTCTTGAGGATCTTTTTTGTATAGTTCTTCTGTGTATTCTTGCCACCTCTTCTTAATATCTTCTGCTTCTGTTAGGTCCTTACCATTTCTGTCCTTATTGTGCACATCTTTGCATGAAATGTACCCTTGGTGTCTCTAATTTTCTTGAAGAGATCTCTAGTCTTTCCCATTCTGTTGTTTTCCTCTGATTCTTTGCATTGATCGCTGAGGAAGTCTTTCTTACCTCTTCTTGCTATTCTTTGGAACTCTGTGTTCAAATGAGTATATCTTTCCTTTTCTCCTTTGCCTTTCACTTCTCTTCTTTTCACAGCTATTTGTAAGGCCTCCTCAGACAACCATTTTGCCTTTTTGCATTTCTTTTTCTTGGTGATGGCCTTGATCACTGCCTCCTGTACAATGTCACAATCCTCCATCCATAGTTCTTCAGGCAGTCTGTCTATCAGATCAGATCTAATCCCTTGAATCTATTTCTCACTTGCTCTCTATAATAATAATAGATTTGATTTAGATCATACCTGAATGGTCTAATGGTTTTCCCTACTTTCTTCAATTGAAGTCTGAATTTGGCAATAAGGAGTTCATGATCTGAGCCACAGTCAGCTCCTTGCCTTGTTTTTGCTAACTGTATAGAGCTTCTCCATCTTTGGCTGCAATCTGATTTTGGTATTGACCTTATTTATTAAACCTTTCTATTTTCCACCCCCTTTAGAATTCACATCTGTTTATCTTTCCAAATTCAGCTCCTCACAGACTTGACTTATTGTTCCCCAAACGTGTTAGGCAGCTTCTCACCTTCACACTACTGCCGATGCTGCCCTCTGTCTGGAAGGGCCTCTCTGATCTTGTATGTTTAGCAAGCTCCTATTTTACATTCAAACAGTCAAAATGTCTTCTGTAACATCTGTCAAAATATCCCCTAAGATATCTGCCCTGCCTCCCAGGTCCTCCAAATAAGATTAATTACTTCTATTACTGTAGTTTGTCCACTGTATTGTAATTACTTGTTTATGTATCTTCTCCTTTACCAGACTCTGAGTAATTGGAATATAAGGTCCATGCCTTATTCACCAGAGCACATGGCTCAGAGCACAGTTTCATACACACATGTGAAAATTGCTCAGTCGTGTCCGACTCTTTGTGACCCTATGGAGTGTACAGTCCATGGAATTCCCCAGGCCAGAATACTGGAGTTGATAGCCTTTCCTTTTTCCTAGGGATCTTCCCAACCCAGGTCTCCCACACTGCAGGTGGATTCTTGACCAGCTGAGCCACAAGGAAGCCCAAGAATACTGGAGAGGGTAGCCTATCCCTTCTCCAGCAGATCTTCCCGACCCAGGAATCGAACTGGGGTCTCCTGCAGATTCTTAACCAACTGAGCTATCAGGGAAGCCCTCATATACACAGAGATGTTTAATAATGTTTGTAGAGACCAATTTAATGAAGACGGCAACACTGTTACACAACTAATTTTTGAACTGGTTTGAGTCTCTGGGCAGTGGGGCAATACGAATCTGGAGAGGTTATTACTTTTGTCTCTTACCTGTTCTTGTATATTCCTCTGGAATTTCTGTACTCTGTTAAGAAGATTCTTTCCTGGGTGGAAGAGAACAAAAGATTGTTTTCAGTAGATATTATCAATTGATTTCTTTTAACATCAAGAAGTGATAACTTAGGAAAGTACTCATTGAATGTAATTTACGGAGAAAAGCATCATTCATTCAATGAACACATGTTCTCTGATCACCTACTGTCTGTCCAATACTGTTTTGAACATTGGAAATACAACAGTGTAAAAGGCAGACACAAATTCCCACCTTCATATCCAGAAAGAAAGAAGAAAAAAGGGAAAGGAATGAAAGGAAAAAGGAAGGGAGGGAGGGAAAGAGAAAGAAAGACAGAAAGAGAGAAAAAGACTTTATTAACAGAGAGGAAGCACTTACTTATTTTTCCACAGGTCTTATATCATGATTTCTTGTTTCCAAGCCCTCCTTCCTTCCTTCCTACTTTCTCACTTTAAAACATTTTACAGGCTTAAAATAAAAGGCAAGTACAAAAATGGAAATATTCTCAGAATATATGAGTTCATGATAAATGTTGGAAATGGAGTGTTCATGCGTACTTTGTAGAAAGAGTGAGAAAAGTCATCATTTTGTTAAGGTTTATTGGGATGCAACGCATAGACAATCAGTGTGTTCTGCAATGCAGATTCCACCACCAATCTGTGTTTCAGTCTAGTAAGTTTTAAAAACTATGTTTTGCTGAATTCCTGTACCCTTGTTTCTCAGCCAGAGTGAATATATGTGCGTGGTTTGTGTCAGCGCACTGCTTCAAAGGGAAGCTGGTCTGATGCTCACACTATTGGAGTGTGCTCGGCTCAGTAAGTTTTCACTCGAACGGACAGTATGCAATATTCAGTCATCCCAGGGCAGTAGTAACTCATACTCTCCACTTTTGATGATTCTTTCAAAAGATTTGATAAATATGTATATCATATGACTGTAAGAAGTATGCTTGCCTATCTTCCATCTTTTCTACTGGAGGCAGTTAGTTGCCTAAAACTAAAGGTTTTCAGTGCATAACCACACTGGAGTATGGGAACCAAATTTTAATGGATGTCAAACAAGAAAAGCGGCAAACATCTAGAGCAAAGTGCTCTACACCCGCCCTGAGTAATGATAGCTCATTCACATGGGTGGGCGCCAGCTCTTCTTGGCTTGGAGGCAGTTTTTAATAGCGTATGTTAGAGACACAAACCAAGTTTTCCACGAATCCTCACAGAGGAGGCTCACATTCTCCAAGTAATGATTAATGAAGTTTCTGTACTAGAATCTTAGTCACATGGATTTTATTTTCTCCTTCGTTTAGTCACAGCTTGTCTCATTCCCCTTTATGGCCAGCTCCTGACTTTGGAAACCACACAAGCACACTTAGGCAAAAGCACATGAACAATAGTTCTGGAAAATGTAGGCCCATGTTGCTGAGAGCCCGTGCCAGAAACTAATTTTAGTTAAGGAGATCTGACTATTTTCAAACCATTCACTTTCCACCCTTCCTACCAACCCTGGAACATTACAAATGAAAGTGCATCACAGAATTTGGAATTTGTGACAAGAGAGTTCTTTAAACCTTCTTTCATCATTTCATACCAAATTCAAGAGTTAGGCCAGGTCAGGGGTTGATGACCTTTGGCTTGCACACCAAAAGTGGGCTGAGGATGAGGGGCAGCGTTTTGGATACAGTCTTCTTTTCTGACAAATATTCCTTTCCTTCCTACAGGTATAACTCAGCTCCAGGAGGACTACATACTCACCAAAATGCTCACCCAGTTAGGTTTTTTAGGTTGTTTTCTAGTTGCTGTGGTATTAACTGCCAGGTAAAAGGAGTGAATTAAGGAGAACCCCTCCCAAATCATTTGCATTTAAAAGAAGACGGTGAGAGACAGGAGCGCCTAAGGCAGCTTTGGTCCTGGAAGGAGGAGCAGGGGGTGCTATTTTTAGGCGGGGCAGCTAGATTTTCTACCTTGTACTCGCCCCTTGAATTTACAGCCAGGATTATCAGTGATGGTTACAAACAGCATCCTTTGGTCCAAACTCCATTTTCAAAACCATTTTTTTCTATTCATAGTTTCAACAAAAGGAATCTTAGACATATTTTATAAATATCAAAATCCTTACCATGTTATTTTTCAGGCATCCTATTTTTCAGTTTGAAAATTTTAATTCCTGTTAAGATTTCTTTTTATGGTCACCTAATTCTAATTCTTTGACCAGGGTCACTGTTTTCTTTTGAATTGTCTCCAAGTTATCTTTTTTCTCTTAATTGTGCAGTCAATAACCAAATATATCTCTATAGTGATATTCAACACATGGGAAGTTTGACAGAAATTATTACAGCTGATACTGTTGCTGTTTAACTGTTTCAAATTTATTCTATTAATTTCAAGCATAAAATTATCAAATTTTAAGCTTTTTTTTTTTTTAATGTGTGTGTGTGTATACAAATTCAGCAAGATTCAAAATGACTTTTGGGAAATAAAAAAGCCAAGTTGAAATTATGGATGTTTCTTGTTCAATTTGCGGCCCTGCTCTAGACCCTTAAAATTTATTCACAACAATGCACAATATACTTTTACTTGATATTTCAATAATTTAATTTAGAATTGTACTATTCAATGTATGTCTCAGATAACTCAGCCTTTTCCTGATTATTTTCCCAAATTATTTAGACTTTCTTGAATTTTAATCAAATTTTCCAAAGGTTGAGCAACACCTCCTTCCAGGATTTCATCCTTAAAATGGATAAACATGATCCCTGTTTCATCATTCAAGTTGTGGATAAAATGTGTAAAAGCTTTTGGCTTAAGTACCTTCTGGCTTGAAACACATCCAAGCAGTCCTTCTTAAGTGATGTCTTGGATTATATACATAAGAAATGCTATTTCTCTAATGCTTGACCACTGCCACGCAGTCTGGGAAATGAACACTGAATTTCCAACCCATTTGCCCAACTTGAACATTTGCCATCACTGAGGCAGAGTTTGGTATACCGGCAGAGGATGGATGGATGCCCTAGGCCATGCTGTTAGGAGCCATTAGAAAGTGTTTTGGGGCATGAGGTGGAATGGGCACAGAATGGGGGAAGATAGGTTCCTGAAGGGCAAGAGCTCTAGTTGGTATTAAAAGAATTCAGATTGGTCAGTGCATTAACCACGCAATAGCTGAAGAATATATTCAACATTAATTTATAGAAATTATGCACCCTGGAGGTGGAATGGTAATTTATTCTTTATGACAGATATCAGAGTTGATTGATTGAGAAAGAGAGGGAGAGAGAACTCAAGAGTCAGTCAGATGATTGGCTCTTGGCCTAAGTGCATGGCTTTTTTAGCAGCGAGGAACCACAAATAGCCCAGTGTCACCACTGGTTGTGAGTGAGCTGGGCTCAAATCCATGTTTATTAAGCCCTAGGACAGTGTTCTTTCCGCTACACCATCACCTACATCATAGCTTTCCTAGTCGCTATTTATCAGCCTACAGTTCTTTTTGGTGACCCTCATTTTCAGTATAGTTGAAATGTATCTATCTCAATTGCATCTCTTCTGAATGAATTCCTGCTTTTGTTATGACCTAATAGAAGTTTTATTAATAGTAGCTATTGATTTCTATTATTTTGTTGCTCAACTGTTTACCTTGATATCATTTTTCACTTATTTTTATCTGACTTTTCTCAGTTTTTTACTTAGATAAATGTAAAGTGAGCAAAAGAAGGTAACGTTCATATACCCCCAAGTCAGATAATTATACTTTTTCAGTTGTTTTATTCAAACACTCCAAAAATTTCCAAGTTGCAGTTAAAATGCTGAATTCTAGCTTTATTAAATATGCCATTTCCATCAAGAAAGAAAAAGAAAATATGCTGCAAGAGGTTTCCTTTACAGATTGTTGCTCCACCCCACTCCAATTTTAAAAAGTTGCTTTCTAAATCAAGTTGTGTTTTTTTTTTTTTCTTAAAGTATGGTGTATTTCTAATTGTAAATCCTCAAATATTGTGTGTGATCTTGATGAGGGAAAATTTGGGATTTTACAGTATGTCAAAGATATTTTAATTATCTGCCAATCATTTTCCTACCTGATAATCTGAGGAATTTTCCACAGACTAACTGCTGGCTTTTGTTTCTTGGCCATAGCCCATGCATTTTCACCACTGGGCACCACAGGATATATTCAGGTCACAATACAATTTCTGATCCTGTACTTTGACATCATTGTCCTAAGTTAGCTGAGTAGGTAGTTGAAATATTTATAGAAGACTTTCCTAAGTGTGTATAGCTAACAGTAACTTAGCTACACAGGGAAATGACTGCAAACCTCTTAAATCTATTTTACTAAGCCAAAGTAAATGTGTCCTCAAATTAGCTTCCCCTGAGCCAGACCTCAACTATGTCCACAGTTTCTCCAATACGATAGTATATGCTGCTTCTGCCGCCGTGGCCACTGCGCAGTTCCTAAGTCATGGTCAGCTCTTTGCGACCCTGTGGGTGGTAGCCCGCCAGGCTCCTCTGTCCGTGGGATTCTCCAGGCAAGAATGCTGGAGCAGGCAGCCATGCCCTCCTCCAGGGGATCTTTCTGACCCAGGGATAGAACCCACATCTCCTGTATTGCAGGTGGATTCTCTACTGCTGAGTCCTCCAGGGAAGCCCACATGTGTGTGTGTGTGTGTGTGTGCGCACGTGCATATATTTATTGTAGACTTTACACATATAAAGGACTCATATATAATTTATAACTATTAGTAAGAAATACAGTACACCACTGTAAATTCCTGATATAGCCAATTGATTTTCACAGAATGTTTTCCTTGATTTTTGCTGAACTCTTGGATTGGTGATCACTTATTTTTTCCCTTCAACCATGATTTGACTTGCATCTCTTTTCTGTTAAAAGAACAGAAGAAAATAAAAATAGAAATAAGAGCAAAAGATAGAAACATTTTAGTTGAAAAGAGTGGTAGTCGTTGAAGTCTTTATCCTCATGACTCTCCCCATTTTCCAGGCTGAGAGGCAGTCCTTGTCAGAAGTTTCCTTCCAGGAGCGTTACTGGAAAAAGCATGATGTGGCGTGGAGGCCTCTACCTAAGATCCAGGTCTTCTGCCGCCATCTACTCTCTGTGTGACTGCAGGCAAGGGTTTACCTCTCAGGTTCTTCATTTGAAATTAGGGGCAATAACAAATGCATCAGAGCATTTGTATGAGGATCAAATTAATGAAAAAGTAGAATTTGGGGCACTTAATAATGAATTAGAGGCTTCCTAGGTGGCACAGTGGTGAAGAATTTGCCTGCTAATTCAGGAGACACAGAGGGTGAGGGTTCGATCCTTGAGTCAGGAAGATCCCCTGGAGAAGGAAATGGCAAACCACTTTAGTATTCTTGCCTGGGAAATTCCATGGACAGAGGAACCTGGCGGGCTATAGTTCATGGGGTTGCAAAGAGTCAGACATAGCTGAGTACGCATGCATGCAAGCTATAATGAATTAGGACTAAAAGAGTTAATATATCTTAGCACTTAGTACATGGAAGAGAGAGAGCTACAAAGATTTAAAAAAAAAAAAAAAGCCATAACCTTTGCATATAAATAAATGTACAGCTTATCATTACAAGTTAATTTGAACTTTGGAAATGTACTTCTAGAATAATGCAGGCTGTTCTTTGAGGTCATCATCTCCTTTAGCTTACCTTCATTGATTCACACATTCGTACATATAGCAAGTATTGATTTAGCAGATAATGGATAGAAGATACTCTACTATGCATAGGATGAATAATTGTATTCCATTTTCAAAAAGGATTAAAGTAGTCAAAAACATACGCACAGTTGCACATATTTTAAAGAAAGGTTATGTCTGGTAAGTGTATGAACAGATACAAACAATGTATCTGTGAATTCAAAGATGGGAGAGAGGATTTCTAACCAGTATGCTCTAGGAAAGGAATAATGATGGTAGAGGATTTGGCTTGATCCACTGAAGCAGAAGGGAAGAACTGATAACTCAAAGGCTGAATTTGTCACCAGGCTAAAACGCACAATATTTTAAAGATGTGTGGGTTTTTTTTTTTTTTTTTTTGCATTATTTTCCAACATTGGAAATTTTCTAAGAAATATCTGTGTTTTTGACATTTGTTGAAAAATTGAAAGATCTGGCAACAATCCTTGACCTTTGTTCCGACACTGCCACTATCATTTGGAAGCAAGTTACCTTGGTCGCTTCAGGCTGCTACTACAAAATCCAGTTGACCAGGTGGCCGATAAACAACAAGAATTATTTCTCAGCAGCTGAGACTGTGGGCTTCCCCAGTGGCTTGGCGGTAAAGAATCTGCCTTCCAATGAAGAAGATGTGGATCCGATCCCTCGGCCAGGAAGATCCCCTGGAGAAGGAAACGGCAACCCACTTCAGTATTCTTACCTGGAAAACCCCATGGATAGAAGAACCAGGTGGGGGCTATAGTCCATGGGGTTTCAAAGAGTTAAACATGACTTAGTGACTGAAAGTGAAAGCCGCTCAGTCCAATTCTTTGCTACCCCACGGACTATATCGTCCATGGAATTCTCCAGGCCTTTCCCTTCTCCAGGGGATATTCCCAATCCAGGGATTGAGCCCAGGTCTCCCACATAGCAGGCAGATTCTTTACCAGCTGAGCCACAAGGGAAGCCCAAGAATATGAGAGTGGGCAGCCTATCCCTTCTCCTGCAGATCTTCCCAACCCAGGAATCGAACTGGAGTCTCCTGCATTGCAGGTGGATTCTTTACCAACTGTGCTATCAGGGAAGCCCTGACTTGGTGACTAAATAACAAAGCAGAGACTGCAAAGCCCAAGGTCAAGGCACCAACAGATTCAGTGTCTGGTGAGAGCCTGCTCCCCAGTTCATAGGCCACCGTCTTCTCACTATGTCCTCATGTGGCCTAAGGGCAGAGAGGGAGTTAGTTTTCTCAAGACTCCCTTATAGGAGTCCCAGATAAGAAACATTCACTAACCTCATTCATGAGGGCTCCACCTTCCTGACCTCATGTAATTCTAATTACCACCCAAATGTCCCATCTTTTAGTACCATTACACTGAGGGTAGTGTTTCAACATGAATTCTGGGGGGACACAAGCATTCAATCCATTAACACCAGTAATAATTTCCCATCGGTGAAAATTAGGGTTATTTCCACCTTTTGGTTAATGTGAATAATGCTGCCATGAACATGGCTGTGCAAATGTCTGGGTCTCTGCTTTCAATTCTTTTGGATATATACCCAAAAGAGGGATTACCAGAAGTGGTAATTCTGTGTTTAATTTTTTGCAAAAACACCAGACAACTTTCCGCAGCAGCTGCACATTTGACATTCCCACCAGCAGCACACAGGGGTTCCAATTTCTCCACCACAGCCATAGGGTCCTTTATCCTCTCTCCCCTCTCTGCAGTAGAAACTTCCTTTTGTGTGACAGGTTTGAAGTCTATCTTAAAATATGGTGTGACAAAAGAAAAATATTCAGATAAATGTCAGAGTAAGGTTCAGCTTGAAAATTCCACAGGACTAAGAAAAGATCAAGTAATATAACGCTTTTGCAAGGCACGTGGAAAGCCCTAATCCCCCTTCTTCCAGGGGGAAGTTTGATCCCTTCTAGCTGGAGAGATTTAATAGGTGTTAAAATGATTGTGACTTGAGCTTAAGGAATTACAGAATTTTAATACCTAGCATAAAACATCCAACACAGACATACTTAAAAATTCTATACAACATAGGAGGAGAAAATTGGGAATAAAGAACCAGCTAAAATGAATCCCATGCGTGGCATTAAAAAGAGGACTGGGGAACTATTTCCGTGACTATGTTTGCCAAATTATACAGTAAATGTATGAATGGGAATGGTGCTAGATAGAGCTTTTTGATATAGCTTTTAGTTCCTATTCCACCTGTATGTGTAGTTTAGAAATTAGGGAATCTTGATAGCAAGGGAATCAGCCCCCATCACATGCATTTAACAGAAACTCAAAGATGCAGAAGAGAAGGAGAGCTTCCTTGTAGAAAAGAGAGGTTTCAAGGGTGTAGCAGACAAATTTCTTGCCATGTTCCATGCCAGTTATTTGTTGAGCAGTGGGGCTAGTCATCCAATTAAAAAAACAAAGCAAAAACTAAGGAATCTAAATTTAATAGGAGGTTATGACCACTCTTGTAGAAGAAAGGGGTTGGCGGCATCATGATCTATGCAGCCCAAGAGACTGACGATGGCAAAGCTGGCCTACAACGCTCCACACCAGGCTGCCTCTTAGTCCTAAGATAGAACCTGGTCCCTTGGAGATAAGGGAAGTCGCACTGTATCTGAGGGGGGTGTGTCTGCTCAGCTGTGTCTGACTCTTTGCGGCCCCATGGACTGTAGCCTGCCAGGCTCCTCTGTCCATGGGGTTTCCCAGGTGACAATACTAGAGTGGGTTGCCATTTCCTGCTCCCGGGGAATTTCCCAACCCAGGGATCATAGCCACATCTCTTGAGTCTCTTGCATTGCGGGACAAATTCCTTACCACTAGCACCACCTGGGAAGTCCCACTGAAGAGATGGGCTTGAGACAAAAAATAGTTCACATCTTAGACAAGGTAGAGAAGGATCGATTCTATCTCTGCAGCATCAAGAACATCAGGATGCCGCCTACAGGTGTACCACCGAGAGAACTTTGGCCAGGGAATCTGGCCCGGTGTTCATGTCCTGGAAGAGCAAGAGGGAATGATTTAACGCGACGAGCCCCGCCCCATGGTATTGGGGGTCTGCAGAATCACCAGGAGAGACCGTGTGTCTTACTGACTGAGACCCACTCAACAAGCTCACGCCCGGGGCTCATTTACCTCTCTACTTCGGAAGAGGAAGAATGATCCTGTTTAAGATCCTTCTGCTCTAGCATTTGTAGGACCCTTCCTACAGTGCCCAAGCATTAGTTAAGCTTTTTTTTAAATACATATACTTGTGTATTTGTTACTACTACTTCTGGAATGGGATGCTTCGGTGACTGATCACTGTCACGCTTGCATTTACTTATTCAGGCTAAATCATTCCATATCCTATCAGTTTTTATTTCTACAGTAGGTTTTAATACAAGCTCATTTTCCTAAAATGTCATTAGGTTATCTCACTACTTTCCTATGTTTTTTTGTACTTTTTTAAGAGATAACATCTCTGGGGAAGGCGATGACTTACCCACTTCGATACCCTTGCCTGGAGAACTCCATGGACTGAGGAGCCTGGATGGTTACAGTCCATGGGTCGCAAAGAGTCAGACACGGCTGAGCAACTAATGCTAACACAGGTGGTCGAATCTACCTGCTGGAGTTATAAACTAAAGTACCCTTGCGCAAAAGAGACGATTCGTTTAGTGAGTCCTCATAATGCCTGTTATTTCACCGGAGAAATTTACCTTTGGAACAAAATGTGTTCTTCTCTTCAATCAGTAGGTCTATTTAGTGTTCCTGCTTCTCAGACGTGCTGTGCTTTAGAAGCAGATTAGAACTGACAACAATTAGTCACTTGTCTGAGTTTTTGACGGAAAATAAAAATGACCTCCTGTGCGCAGGAAGCCCCAGGTTCATCTCGCTTTTGCCTACGGTTTTCTTTCCTCAATATCAGTTATCAGTTTAATATAATATTGTTGACTTAACAATGATATATTTCAAGCTGAAGGCAGAAATGAATTTTGCATTAATAAATTGTTTGGAGATGGATTCAACGAGTATTTCATTATATAAGAAGGGGCGCCATAAAGCATGTTTGGTGGTCTTTCCATCATACTACCTGTGGCCATTTGCGGAGGTGACATTCATCAGTGTGACGGGGAATATTAAGCATGTGATAGACAGTTATTAGCTGAAGCCCTGATATATTTACACCATGGGAAAATGCACTTGGTATTTTCTTTCTGGCAACTGGTCGGCTGTTCATAATTTGATGGAAAATTGATTAATCACACATTTAACTCAATGCAAGATCTTCTGCACTGTAATAAATTATGGCCATTAATCAATAAGTACAAAGTAATTCCAAGAG
This sequence comes from Cervus canadensis, assembly GCF_019320065.1. NCBI lineage: Eukaryota > Metazoa > Chordata > Mammalia > Artiodactyla > Cervidae > Cervus > Cervus canadensis. Next base: position 93,006,516 of record NC_057392.1, on the reverse strand, counting down.
TCTGGAGACATGCTGGTTTCTAATAGAAAAACTTGCACTTAGGCCTTCCTGCCAGTGACCACTTCATCTGAGGTATTTTGCACCTGCCTCAATCCAATTAGATGACATAATTAATGAACCTCAATGCTCTTGATAATTTGTTACACAAAAGAAAGAATGTTTTGGCACATCCATTAAAACTTGATGTACAACACTTTGTAGAAAAGGAAAAAAAAAAATTGGTGAACCAAACTAACAGAGGGACTTATGCTGGGAATCTTGGAGTTCAAGTATAAATGTGGGAAGCCACAGTCTTACTTCATGTTGGGTGAAGATTCAGTTGCAAAATAATCCAGTGGGGTCTTTTTTTTCCCCATTAGAAAAGTGAACTAGGCCTGTGTGCGAAGTTTCATGGCATCTTGTTTCTTTTATGACAAATTAAATGGTATGATTAGAATAAGTATTCAGGAAGTATTGTTTCAGAGGCAATCTAATAAATGTTTTCTTGGTTAAGTATCAGTTACAGTTTTACGTATCACAGCCATTCTGCACCTGTTTTATGCAGCTAACAATAGACCTCTCGATAGATTTTCATGAGAGAAAGCCTGGGAAGATAAAAAGAAAACCAGTTTGCAGCTAATTCTGTCACTAGGAAACGCCAGGAGTAGATTGTGTTTAGAGACTTTGAAAAACAATTAGCTATGGATTATACGACTAAAAGGCTTTTCCTAGCTGTACCTGGAAAATACTTTGTCCATTTAATGCCTTCTAAGCTGTCACTGAGCTTGAACTTCAGTCCCAGTGATTAATGAAAAGCTGCAGGGCGCAGCTAGGAGCTAAAGTCTCAATTATGAAAAAGCAGTAACTAGTTTAATGTGCTGAGGCTTTTATACTTAAAGTGACAGCTATGAAAAATGGCAATATTTCCAATCATGCTTTAATAATTTATCATTCATTTATTGGCATGTCCAATGTGCTTTGCTCCCACTGTTCTTTTTCTTTTTCTGGGCTCCTGGTGTTATGACACTGAAAAACACAATGTGATCTGGTTCCTTAAAAAGCGTACTTCCCTTTTTTGAATCTGAGACCCATCACCATGAATTTTTTGTCTGTCCCTATCTATCGATTTATCTGTTTATCTATCGTCTATGTAATTTCCAATTAGTGCCATAACACAACAAAATAGTTTTTTTTTTTTTAATCTGTTGTTGTAGTTTTCAGTTGCAAGACCAGGGGCCAAGCCTGTGCCCCCTGCAGTGGAAGCGCCATGTCTCAACCACAGGTCTGTCAGGGAATTCCCTGGCAAGAGAGTTTTTGAAAAGAGCGTGGTCCAGTGACCGTTGCCTTTTTCTAGGTCACAAATTGCCACCTTAATTTGTGACAGATACCTGGAACTGTATGTCTTTGGATATAAGAGAAACTAGACAGGGGTGGGCAGAGGAATCAGTGTTAAAGTCTCTCTGTGCCAAGGGGAAGTCAATCCAGAAGTGCAGACTGTGGATCAGTAGAAGCCAGTTACAGAACAGTAGATGAGGTTGAGGGAGACACGACATATTTTTATGGGTAGTGCTACCAAGATATCTTGCCAAGTTATTTAGGTTCACTGTTACATTTTTTATTTCAGTGAATTGTTTGGTCAACAGCGATAGTCATTCCCTTGGTTTATTTTCTTAGATTATATTAGACAGTTTACGGTAGTATGTGCAAGGCTTAGCATAATGCCTGGCACAGCGCCTGATGAGTGGGCAAGAAAACGAAGGAATAAAGTGAAGCCACAAACCTGGGTCGTTTATTTAATTTCAGTTAAATTTCTGAAGTTCTGTTTGAGTGCCCACTGGTGTCCTCAAACATGAGTGTGCAGGATGAGTGGGACTTCATGGAGCTTGAAAACCACAGTTATATTGATAAGTATTTCAAATTGAGACCATAACACATTATAAAAAAGTTTATATAGAGCCTGTATTGATATTGGATGGCAGAATATTTTCCACTCTCCTTAGGTAGAATAAAGGCACAAACAAATATATTTAGTAGTTCTTAAATTGCAACTGTCTAGGATTTTGCTGAATAGATTATTAGGACTTATGAAATAATAAATGGTACAGTATAATAGTATTGTCTGCATGTTTTCATTTCTTTCTCAATTTTTTTCTGTAGTTATATTTCCCTATTTGAAGGTTAAAACATTTATACATCATATGAATATGTGTGACTTGTCAAAAAAAATTGTAGAACTATTTTGGAAACATAGGGAGAAAACAATTTAAAAATATCTTTCATATAACCTGATAATGGGCAGCGTATTTTGTTTCCTTTAATTACTATCATCAGTTCTCCAAGGATTCAGATCAGAAGGTGCTTAAATGAATATGCCTACAAGTGAAGTCATAAAACTCAAGTTTCAAGGCAGGTGGCAGTTTTGCTAGTAAAACATTCAAGGAGCCACTTGTAACTGAAATGGCCTTAATGCGCTTCTCTATTTGTTTGTCCCAGTGGAAGCTCACTTCTGACCCAGATGACAGTGGTCCTGCTCGCCAGACTGCGTGGACCTTGGTTTTTGATGAGCTTTTAGGATGCTATTTGAGTACAGTTATTGAAGTGGTATGCATTGTCATTTCTCTGATAAATAAGGAAGTGTGTTTGATCTGCTTCTATAAACAAACCAGCCATGTGATAACCTGTTCACAAGACTGAACTTGTCAAAACTGCACAACTGGAGGATGGGTTAAAACTTCCTTTTAAATCCAGCAGCCTATATAATTTACTTTAAACAAAAGCCCTGATATTTGGGGGCAAGGATATGTAATGCATTTTGAAAAAAAAATAATGCAATAATATAATTTAAAGGAAGAAATGATGTCCCCTTTGGGCAATTATATTTAGCCATACTATGAAGCACAGAACATTGGTTAATTTTACGTGACATTGGTAAATTGGTTAAATTTCTATCTGATGTTTTTTTCTCCATGCTAGTCTAGCCAAGAGAATATGAGCCCATGTTTATTCCATTGACTAGTACTCTTGATCTGTGGTAAATAACTTGTTAATAAGATTGTCCTTACTGTTAATATTATCCTCTTAGTTTCTTAAACAGTACATTGTCACACTCAATTCAGCTTTTCATATGCCGGTGTCTCTGGATTTTTACTTTTTTTTAATGATATTTTCTTCTTATGCCATTTAACTTATCTAATAGCTTTCTTTTCAAAAGGCTACAAATCACTTTCCAGGATTATTCGTTAGGCCTTTATTATGGTTCACACCCATTCCTCCAGCAAAATTTCTCTGGGAACTCTGATAAGTCATTTTTTCCCACCCTTTCCCCCAAACACCTGTGAATTTGCAAGCACACACTGCAGCGTACCATGGGTGCTGCCTCGTTATTCTGTGTAGACGTTGATCCAGGCATCTGTCCACAGGTATCTTCTTACTCACGCATGTGGGTGCACACATACACCACTCACACACATACGTACGAACACAGCCTTAATACACATCCAACACACACACACATGTACACAAACCCCACACTTTTCTTGGATGTGAATAGACTTTCAGTTTTATAAGTCTATCAGCCGTTTTTCCCTTTAGTCTAGTCTTGTCCCACACAGAACTTAAAAAATATAAAAAGTTATGACTCTTTAAATAACTTCATTGCTTTCCCTTTGAAAAAAAGGGAAGAAAGAGCAGCTTAAGCCCCATTGCTTGGGTTGCAGTGATGAAGTAAATATCTGCTGGGTGGTGGAAAACAGCTCTATGCTCTTTGGGTAAGGATGACATGATCCCGCTGTGGAATTTTAGGAAGTTTTGGAATTTTCAATTAAACTGCTCCATCTCGGGGTAGTTTCCCCAAAGCTATGGGGGCAGCTTGCCCAGATCCTTTTTCCATCAGGTCAGACAAGGTTAAGGAGTGGGAGCTGTGCCAGGAGCTTGGGCTATTAGGTCCAGCTGCAAGAGTCTATCTTCTGTCTCTGGCTTTGGGGTCACTCCACCAACCCTTTGATAGATAGTTCCTAACACAGCAGACAATTTCAATCTGGGGACGATCTAGACAATCACCAAAGGCTTCAGTTTTAGAATGTGTTTAGCTGACCTCTTCTCAACATTTTAGAAAGTTTGTATATGTGATCTTGCAATCTTCTTTTTACAATAATGTAACGATGACGATGGTGCTCACAATGATCACTGACATTTATTACATATTGTTCCTATATATTTGTTTATATTAATTTATTAAAATTTTACCACAATCCTATGAGTTAGTTTACCATAGTTTATCATTCCCTTTATATAGATGGGGAAACTGATACATAAAAAATTTCAACGTCTTGCCTGAGTTTGTACAACTGGCAAATGACCGAGTTGGGTTTTGGACATAGCGTTCACTCTTACTTGCTATGCTATACATATTCTAACTAGTATGAATTACTTTCTATTTCATAAAATGTGTGAAACATAGGAAAAATGAGGTCACTACAAAAGTAGTTGCTGTGATGAGGTCTTTAGCAACTGAAATTTTTATATAAAACCCTCTTCTATCACAATCTCTTCTGTCCATACATAGCCATTTTACATTGATGCCTTGTCTTTTGATCATAAATAATAAAATGGAGAGAGGAAACTCATCAAGCACTTCTTAGTGATGTCTCTAAATATCTGAGAAATGCTGCTCAGCCTCTCTGGCAACAACCGTTTTCATTTCTGTACCAGCCATTAGGTTCCCCTCACTCTTGTTTGTCTTATTTCTACTTCATCAAACTTTATCAAAATTGCAAGTGAACATAATTCTTTGGAAATCAGCTGCTTCTACCTGTGCAAAATATTATTTCCTTCAGGGAACACAATAGCTCAAATTTCTGATCAGCTACATACCTAATTTTCAGAAAATTCCCCATATGTTTGAGTTTTATCTTCCCACTCTTGGTTCTGGGAAGCGTTATTTCCTCTTGCTTTTAGATCTCGGACCCTACGCCAAATTTCCACAATTCTGTGTACTGCTTTCTGGTGTAGTAATACATGTAATAACCTTAACTTATCGATGTTCTTTGAGTATTTTATGGAGTTGTTTTATCAGTCATTTTATCAGCAATTTTATATATCTCTTAAAAATATATCATCTTCACATTTTATCCCACTGTCTTTAGTTTATTATTCTTGAGAAATTTAAGACTCTGGCATCTCAGAAAATATTTTAAATGCAGTAGGTTAAGTTAATAACTATATTCATGAGAAATCAAACATTTCCAAAAATTCTATTATATAAGTTTATTCCTTTGAGGAAAAGGAGTGAGGTGATAGAGGGTTTTAGACCTATATTAAGAAGGCTATCTTTCCAATATATTGTTTAAAATAGTAAAATAACTTTTATTATTTAAAGTCAAAATAATGAATCAGAAAATCAAATCTAAGTACTCTCAGTGAATCTTTAAGCACATTTGGACTGAACCAAAGTCAGTGGGTTAATAGACCATTAAAACAGATTACTGCATGCCTCACAACATCTATAGAAGACCAAAAAAACATAGAAAAAAACAAACAAAAAACTCAGCGCTGAGAAGACACCTCCTACAATAAAACAGATGTTTATCCCCGTGCTGAAACAAAACAAGATTTTAAAAAATGCTCTAAAAAATAATAATAATAAATAAAATAAAATAAAATAAAATAAAATAAAAAAATGCTGTCAGTACTATTTGCTGATGATCAGTATGTTATAACCAACTGTGGTCCATATTGCGTCTCCTGATTAGTTGGTCTCACGTGTTTGAAAACAGTTGGCGTTTGTTTTCAGTAGTGTGGTATAGCTGGCCTGTCGTAGTCTGCAGGAGCTGATTCCTGAATGTTCAGGAACTTTAAGAACCAGTTGTTAAATCCAGCCGTTGTTAAAATGTAAATGATACAAACGTACAAATAAACTGAATCACAAATAGTGAAAAATCACCGCTTCTTGAACGTTAACTACATTTTACCATAACTGTGTCTTGAGTTTATGTCTATTGTATCTGTATGGTGGAAATACCATGTAATGGTGTTCACCTTTCTTTCTAACGCCACATTCATCAATATCACATTGCTCACTTGAAACTGATTAGGAAGAGTGTTTACAGTATAGAAACTGATGAATTCTGCAGACTGAGACACTTTCCCACCCTCCCCATCCACCGCTACCTAAAGCTGGTTGCTAAGCATTGAGCAGGACACCACTGGCTTTCATGCAAATCAAATTAATACAATGAGATTTCACCTTAGAATGAAATTGCTATTTTCAGTATTCCTAATTAATATTAACAGGAGATTAATTGGACTTCAAGAATTTTTTTATGTCAGGGACTTCCTTGCTGATCAGATGGTTGAGACTCTATGTTTCCCCTTCAGGGGATGTGAGTTCAATCCCTGGCCGGGAAACTAAAATCCTGCATGTTGCGTGGCGTGGTAAAAAAAAACAAACAGAAAAATAATTTTTTACTTTTAAAAACAAAAAAGCAATAATTAGAATTAATAGATAAACCTATTGCTTACATTCATTCAATAAATAAGTGGCTGGTCAGCAAGTGTTGAGTTCTATGTATTAATTGCAGTGAAGAGTTCATTAAAAACAGCCGTGAGTGTTTCCAGTTGTACTATGTAATGCATTTTAGAATATTATCCATTATATCCAACACACAGAAAAACCATTTTGGAGGACCAAATGGGTCTGGAAAAATATCTCTCAAATTCAAATAAGTAGAATTTACTAAATTGAGAGGGTTCACTTTCCCTTAACTACTGGACAGTTTTTTTCTCATGGAAGTGGTGAATTGTGCAGCTGATTATGTCTCCAACTTTACCTTGATTGTTAACAAAACTTAGAGACAAATCTACAACCACCCCTTTTAACAACTGACCAGGACCTCTTGATTTGCATTATTGTGTATCAACTTTAACACTGGCTTTAACTGACTGTTCTAGTTTAATCTTCTGTTTTATACTCTTTATTTTGAATGGGTAGGGATTAACTAGGCTCCCTTAGGAGGGAATTTCCCCTTCCTCACAGCCTCATGGATCTACTTATCCTGATGTTAACCTCTCTTGGCCACAGGTGTTGGGCCCTGACCTAACCTGGGCCAAATGAATCTGTTTCCTTTGGTCTGGACTAGGGGCAGAGGGAAGGGAGTCAGTGTCTCTTCAGGAACATCTAATTAGATTAAAACTTGGTGTACTTGACGACCTCGTGCTGCCTCGAGGACCGAGAACGAAGGAAGGCAGTCAGTAGTGAGAGAGCAGGGTGGGGCAGACGCTGGGCAAGACCACAGTTAGGAAGCACTTAGGGACTGTGATGACCATACCTGGCTTCGTGTCCACTTGGTCCCAACGCGGAGCTGCGTTCCTGTCCTTGAATCTCTGCGTGCGTGTGTGCTCCGTCGGGTCTGACTCTTTGTGATCCTGTGGACTGTAGCCCACCGGGCTCCTCTGTCCATGGGATTCTCCAGGCAAGAATACTGAGCCCCCCTCAAATTCTTATGGCAACTTCTCTTCTAGGTTGTTGCTTCTAGTTGCTTTCTTTTACTTGCAAGCAAAGGACTCCCAACAATACACTAAATTTTGTTCTGTTTTGTAGATGTTTTTTGTTTGATATCTCTGTCTATTGGTAATGAGGTGGATGTACATAAAATATTTATGATCAGTACTATATTATTTTGACATTTTATAGTAACAAAGTTTTCCAAGTGATATTAAGAAAAGCATCTTAGGAAGACAAACCTAGTTACTCCCTAATTTTTAAAAACATTCGTTTATTTATTTATAGCTATGCTGGGTCTTCGTTGCTGCAGTGGGCTTTCTCTAGTTGCAGCTCGAAGGCCTTTCGTTGCAGTGGTTCCTCTTGAGGCAGAGCACCGACTATGGGCATGCGAACTTCAGCAGTTGCAGGAGGGATGTAGCTGTCCTGCTCATGTGGGATCTTTCTGGATCAGCAATCGAAGCTATGTTCCCTGCGTTGGCAGGTGGATTCTTTACCACTGGGCCACCAGGGAAGCCCCTCATTTTTTTTTTTTCAATTGGAGTATAATTGCTTTACAATGTCCCCGTACACTGAGTGAATCTGCTGCATGTATACATGCATCCCGTCCCTCCCGAGCCTCCCTCCTACCATGGGGGTCGTCACACCGCACAGGGACCCATTCGCTCTACGGCAGGTCCCCTCTAGCTCTCTGTTCGATGGAAGGTCGTGTATCCATGGCAGTTCTTCTCTCCCAGCTCACCCCACCCTCCCCGTCTCCCCGTGTCCATGTGTCCATTCTGCACGTCTGTGCGTCCAGTCCTGCTCTGCAAGCAGGCTTGCCTTAGGGACTAGGCAACCAAGTACATGGAAACATTGTACATTTTGCTATTTATAGTGAAGAAGGAAATGGTTTTATAGTTTCACTTTGTGACTCAAAATTTTACTACCTCACCTCAGCCCTTCCTGTGATGCCCCTTCTCCTAGGCTCTAACTTAGTGGATTGATTTTCATGACTGCTATAACAAAATTCCTGCAACCCCAGTGCATTGTAACAATGCAATTTATTATTCTGAAGTTCCTCGGTCATAAATGTGTTATGGATCCCTCCAGATTAAAATCAGGTGTTAGCAGTCTGTGTCCCTTTCTGGAGGCTCTGGGGAGAATCTGCTACCTGCTCATTCAGGCTGTTGGTATAATTCAGTTCCCTGTGGATATAGGTCTCAGATCGAAGTTCCCTTGCAGGCTGTCTGTCCACTGAGGAGTATTCCCAGCTCTCACAGGCCACCTGCTTTCCTTGGCTGGCAGCATCCTTCCCTCCATCTTCAAAGTTGCAACGGCAAGTGGAGGCCTTACTTCTCATCTCTCTGACCTGCTTCCCGGCTCCCTCTTCCATTTCTGAAGACCTATGTGATTAGATTGATTCCACCTTGGATCCCCCATCTCAGTGTCCTTAACCCCAATCACATTGGTAAAGTATCTTTTGTCAGTAAAGCAGCATATTCCAAGGTTCATGGGGTTCGTCCACAGACCCCTTTGGAGGACATTATTTTGCCACTCGTATCTGTGGATTTCTACCCTCCCATGTCCTTGGGTCATATGTGGACTTTTCTGTTTCACCCCTCCATATGCAATGTGTATCTTTAATTATATCACATAATACTCAATTCTGGCAGTCTCTAAGTGACACAATACATCACTTTGCCCAACCGAGCTCATTCTAGCAGTGTTCTGTCTCTTTTGTCTCCCTCTCCTTCTGTATTTCCAGCAGAGGCTACTGGCAGTAAAACCCATCCACTGACCCAACCTGGAGATCACACTCACCACTACTGCCTGGTATGAAACTTGCTCATTCCTTTTGCTTCTTCATCCCCATTCCACGCAAATCTGCTTCTGCCTCTTCCTTTGCTCGCAGTTAATATCCTCACACCACCCTTATGGCAGAAAGTGAAGAGGAACTAAAGAGCCTCCTGATGAAACTGAAAGAGGAGAGTGAAAAAGTTGGCTTAAAGCTCAACATTCAGAAAACTAAGATCATGGCATCTGGTCCCATCACCTCATGGGAAATAGATGGGGAAACAGTGGAAACAGTGTCAGACTTTATTTTTTGGGGCTCCAAAATCACTGCAGATGGTGATTGCAGCCATGAAATTAAAAGACGCTTACTCCTTGGAAGGAAAGTTATGACCAACCTAGACAGCATATTAAAAAGCAGAGACATTCCTTTGTCAACAAAGGTCCGTCTAGTCAAGGCTATGGTTTTTCCAGTGGTCATGTATGGATGTGAGAGTTGGACTGTGAAGAAAGCTGAGCACCGAAGAATTGATGCTTTTTGAACTGTGGTGTTGGAGAAGATTCTCGAGAGTCCCTTGGACTGCAAGGAGATCCAACCAGTCCATCCTAAAGCAGATCAGTCCTGGGTGTTCATTGGAAGGACTGATGTTGAAGCTGAAACTCCAATACTTTGGCCACCTCATGTGAAGAGTTGACTCATTTGAAAAGACCCTGATGGTTGGATGGCATCACCGACTCCAGGGACATGGGTTTGGGTGGACTCCGGGAGTTGGTGATGGACGGGGAGGCCTGGCGTGCTGCAGTTCATGGGGTCGCAAAGAGTCGGACACGACTGAGTGAACTGAACTGAACTGAATATCCTCATCATTTCACCCCTGAAACGCTGAAGTATTCATACTCATTCTCTCAGCCTCATGTTTATTTCCAACTATTCTCCGATACATTCCCAGCTATTTTTGTTTAGTTGACTCTTATCAACTCTTGATGGCTCTGTATAAACAGTGAGAGTTGTCTAGGACTGTTTATCCTCATCTCTTTGTTCCCTCTGTCGTATTCTCAATCTATACCCACTACTTTTTGTTCCCTATTTTACCTGTACACATACTGTTATCTTTGACTTCAATTTTTTTTTCATTTTCCTCCTTCTTTTTATTATTTTTCAATTTTTAAAATTAAAAAGAAAAATCTCTTTGTTCACTTTCATTTTCCACCTTCTTAAACCCTGCCATTCCCTTGCCAAACTTCTGCTGCTTGTTAATTTCAGCCTTTTCTGCACCTTCTTGATAGAAATTGCTCATGTCCTCTGGGCTATCACTGTAACTGTAAGTACCACTTTTTAGCTCTCTTCATACTGCAAGGGATATTTTACTTTTTAAAAAATGTGTGATTCTCCTTTTGGATTTGACCTCCTTGAAGTTGATTACCATGTCCTCATTTTTGTGTCCCACTGGGCCTGGCATAGAGGCTTACACACGAAAGTAACAAGTGAATGGACCTACAAAAGTAATAAGCTATAAAAAACAAATTCAGGGAATACATATTTCACATCCAAACTTTTAGCCACTTAACTAATTTTGGTCTGGAAATGATAACTCACATTATCCATTGGCAATTGGAAAGCTAGAATCTATATTTTTGGATAGAGTTTAAATACCAAATGAAGTCAGGGTTTCCTAAAGATTTGCAAATTACTGCATAAACACATTACCACCAGCAAAGGATTTAGATATTTACAGAAAGCCCCTTTGGTAAGCTTGTTTCAGGATAATTTTTAATGCTTTTTCATTATATCAGTTATAATTAAGCTACTTTATATATGTAGTAATGTGACCCAGTAATTGAGACAATGTACTATGGAACTGTGTAAGACAAGTCCTACAGATTCCTACTTCTTCCGGCCGCTGTTTGTACTTAATCGGTTTCTGGCCACCCACTGAGCTGGCCCCGAAGAAGCTGCCTTTTGATCTCTTTTATGAAATGACCTTTGAGGGCAAAAATAGATGAGAATAAACCTTAAAAGGTTTGTTATAAATATTCTGTTTGGCATCATATATCTTTCCAAAATGCCAGAATAAAATACTCAACTAAAAAGGATAATGTTAAGGTCTTAGTCAAATAAGGCTAAGCCCACCACTGCAGGCTGCTTATCACGTACGCTGGCCAAATTTGCCACAAAGCCCCCCACAATTGCCTTGTGTAGGGGTCCGCAACAAGTGAGGATAAAGAAACTCCTTCCACACTTGATTACAATACCAGAGCTGGTCTTTTATTTTTTTAGCACCCCTTTTGCCCTGTAATCCTCAGTCTTTGCAGTCTGTGTAACCAGCCAGTGCTCCCATCTGTCATGAAAAGCAACATATGTACTCAGGAGAGAACAGTTCATGTTAATGATGCCAACTTGCTTTGTCCTTCTTAATAATCAGAAAAGGCTTATATGAAGCCTGTGTAAAGAGTACAGGTGAAAACAGCTTCTGACTGACAAATGTAATGGGTCCAGAGACTCTAAAAATGTATTTTTTGTCAAGATTAGATATGCGAACAGTGTGATGAAACAATGTTCGATTTCTCTTGAAAAAAATGATGTCAGGATGATTGATTCCTTCTTTCAGTATTTACAATCTCTGATTCATTCTCAATCACTTATTTATTCAGCAAACACTTACTGATGACCTACTATGTGAGAGGCAAAAATTGGTAGAAATGGAACAAGGGTCTACATCTTTCAACACTGATTTATGCTGTATAGTCTCACTGTTATAGGTCAAGGTTTTTATGATTCTTACCATGCACAACTGCTGAATTTTCTTTGTATATTTTCATCTTTAACCTCTTCCAGAATTGGCTTCTATTATCGTTTATTTTTGACCAAATGACCTGCTTTTGTTGAAGAGGGGCTTATAAGATAGAGACTCTCAATTGTACCATCTCAGAGAAAATTGTATCTTCTCAAAGCAATGTGTTGGGATGTCGTATTGGGATAAAGAAAAGTCTTGTCAGGCAGAAACTTAAAGTGACATTAAAGGGATAGGAAAGAACAGAAGTGTTTGAAATGCCTTGAAGTCTGAACAAGGAAATCAGAGGGAAAATGAGGCTGTAAGACAATTCAATCATTCAGCATGTAGATTTATAGATATTTGCTACCCAGTCTAAGAAGAGATGACACCAGCTACAAGAAAAGTTATGCACATACAAACTTTCTCTCTCTCAAGATACACCATGGAAGAACGCTTATGTAATTATTAAATTAAGTTGAAGAATACAAAAGTAGAGAACAGGATGGAGGAATATGAGAACATAAAACTTTACTAGGTAAGAGTAAAGATAAAAATTCTTATTTAAAACAAGTTAAAACTTTGAAACCATTAAATATCTACCTATGGAGTGAGGCAAACAAGTCAATCATTTGAGCTATCAAAAAAAAAAGCTTTATAGTTTCTTTAAGAACACACACACAAAGCAAATTTGGAGGAAGCCTATTTAAATTTTATTTTTAAATTTAAAATGAATAAATGCTAGTTTGTTGAACTTTTGAAATAGATTTAATGTATGTAAAGTTTTAGAAATATCTTAAAACATGTTACAAATTCTAATCAGTATTAGCACATTTAAAATTGAGAAAATCATTACCTATGATTTTAACCCACTAAGTTAAAAAACAGAATATATACGTTAACTTGGATTCATTCATATTTTTTATGTTAATGACATTATTTATTATCCATTAAATGTCAGAGAGGGGTCTTACTGTATGATTTCTAGTAATAATCTATGATGTTATTATTCTATTTTTGTGTATATTTCCATTGAGTTGAACAATTTGTGTCGATTAGAAAAGTTAAAGATGTAGCCTGGGCTTTAATTTCTTGAGACAGTAAGCATATATTCCACAGAAGATTGAAGTTAGCTTTTTTTTTTTTTTTGAAGTTAGCTTTTAAGCATTAATTTATTTCATGTGCTTGATAGGTGGAAAGAAAAATACAGTAGAATGTTAGTAAAAATCAGCACAGACTATTTATAATTTATTATTCTATTCCACAGCAATAGCTATCGCTAATATTTTAGTGTATATTCTCCCCCCCAACCAAATAAATGCAGTCTCTATATTGTACTTTTAAAATAAAACACACTGTACAATGTCTGCTTCTTGGTAATTTGTTTTTCTGTATAGAATTCATAGATAGATATACCTTTCAATTTCAGCAAATAAGTTAATGACTGAATATGTTTAATGGCTTCCTTGGTGGCTCAGTCTGTAAAGAATCCACCTGCAATCCAGGAGACCTGGGTTCGATCCCTGAGTAAGTAAGATCCCCTAGATAAGCAAACGGTAACCGGCTCCAGTGTTCTTGCTTGGGAAATGCCGTGGACAGAAGAGCCTGGTGGGCTGCAGTCCATGGGGTCACAAGCGTCTGACACAAACTTAGCAACTAAACCACCATGTTCTGTGTTTTGAAGTATACCATAATCACCAACATATTGATGAGCATTGTTATAATCTTCTTCTCTTTAAAATCATCTTTTATATATATCCATATATATAAAAGATATATATATATCTTTTATCTATATATATCTATATATATCCTTATCAGGTAGGGTCAGTGGTATCCACATATTCAAAATTTTTTTACATATTTGTTAAACATTGCTCAAAAATTATACTAATTTATACACTCATAAACCATATAATCTTGTCCTAAATTTTGAACAAAGCAGTTATTTCCATTATTTTTAATCTTTGCTAATACGATTTTGGAAAAAATGACATTTTCCATTCCCCATCAAAATTTCTAATTTTTATTTTTAATTAGTGGAGAACTTGAACTTATTTAAATCACAAATTTATTAGTACATTATAATCTCTCTATTTAATTTGAAGTAGAGTTGATTTACAATATGGTATTTGTTTCAGGTACACAACAACTCAGTCCTGGGAATTCCCTGGCAGTCCAGTCGTTAGGGCTCTATGCTCACACTGCCGAGGGCATCCGTTCGATCCCTGGTTGGGGAATGAAATTCCCACAAACCAGGTATTGTGGCCCAAAACAAACGACAGAAGCGTCCTTTTTCCCACTGATGTGTTTCTCTAGTTTTTGTTGATCTGCAAAAACTTTTACATATTAGTGATTTTTACTTTCTCATATATTTCAAAGGTCTTTCCCTAGTTCAGCATACAAACCAAAAAAATTTTAAATATTATGCAGTAAACAAAATATGTCCAACCATAGGACAATAGGGAAATTCTTATTTTTCATTTTAAGGTAGAAGAAAAAAATGTCAGGGAAGCTATTTCAGTATTCTCTTTTAAAAGAGATTTTTGTAGCAATTTGAGTTAATTCATCATTTCCAAGATGTGTTACTCCATTGAGGATGTTTGAAATTAAGTATTAACTAAATTACTCATGTCACTGTTAAATAATATACTGTCTAAGTTATTAGATATTTTTGAAGGATTGCAGGAACAAAAGATACAGCCTAAATAACTGGAATTTAACCTCTGAGAGTTAATCCTTAATCTCATACTATGACTTATTTACTTTTAGATACAGAACGAAAATCTTGATCTTTAGAGATCCGCCTACAGGTAGAAATGGCATCAGCTCTCTTTCCCAGGAAACCAATCATGCATGTTAGTTAGAACATTGTCATCTGTGTAGTTCCTCTGCAGAATTTTATTTTACTTCTTTCAATGAACGAAATCTTTCCATTCTGTTTTTATTTGCTGACAGCAGAAAATATGTCTACAGTTCATTAACATAATGAATGGGATGGGAAATTAATTCTATGGAGACTAAGATTGTTTGGTTTGTCATGAGACCTACCCAACATTTACAGCTTTTTCCCTTTTGTGCTGTTTCAGTACACTGCTAAAAGATTGTGCCATAAATCTGAAAACATGTTTTGCAAAGTTCATATCTGCATTTGCTACCTTTAATATTAATAGGAGTGTATCTTTAAAGTGAGTAAATTGAGAAAGTGGCTGAAACTATAGTTTATAAAAGAAGATTAGTGGGTTTAATATGCACTGGAGAGTAAAAGAAAAATCTTATTACTGTATGGAGAAATTACCTCATAAAGAAGCTCATACAACAGGCTAGGGAGTAATTTTTAACAAGGTTTTTATGATGTGCAAGTGAGGCCAAGTTAATGAACTTATCTTTCTAGTTATTTTCAGATTGTAACAATGCTCTTCTTTTCTAGTTCTTGTGCTTTAAAAAGTAAAATACATTTAATCACCTACAATAAAACTAATTCATTACTTTAATAAATCAAGAACAATCTTATACTGTATACTTAAATATCACAGCAATAATGCTGGAAAGCAGATCAGGTGCTAATGTTTATTGTGGAGTAGAGCAAAAGGTAACCAGGAAGCTTATTTATTATTTAAATTAGTGTCTCATTTTGACAGTGCACAGTCATTTGGGAAAATTTGACTTCCTTTTCAGCTACTGGACACAGGAAGCGGAGACAAAAGAATGAGGAAACACTTGGTTTAGTTGCCGCACACCTCTTTGCAGCGTGACCATTTGCTCATCGAAATTCACACAAATAATTCAGAAGAATTCTACATTAAATGAACAACTCGGGGAGGAATCAGTAAATCTGGAATGTCTGTCTGCCAGCATCTTGCGTGGAACTGTTAGGGATTATTTAGGAAGAGCATGTTGACATGTTTTTCTGCTCAAAGACAAAGGCAAACTGCTGAATCCTCATATTAACTGCTGAGAACTTCCTATTGTGAAAATTCGATGAATTTGTAAAAAGTAAAGTGAGGAAAAAGGTAAATGACTAAAGAAATGGTCGAAAAAATACGTCCCTTTGTAATATCTGAGCTAAAACAGATTTATGATAACAGGTTCACAATACATCACTCCAAATTATAGTATAAAAGGTACAGACATATTGACATCTTATTTTAATTTTTACTTTTCTTCAATGTCAGGATGCCAGAGAAAATAACTTGAATTAGAATGAACAGCATAAGATCCTACACGCCTGCCGTGTTAGAACTGGTACTAGACTTAGATGAAATGTTCTCTCTTAGAGAATGGAGCTTCCCAGTCTCACCTGATTTTGTCAACGTGATAACACAGCCTTTCACAGAAACATTTGGGCTCCTTGTGCCCTGCAGCCAGACACTGGTGGCTGAGGTCCTTTGCAGTAACTGTGCTGAACGTCACTCTGTCTGCTGGACATTTCTCATCTCCTTTTACTATCCACCTGTTTCCCAATCAATATTTTTCTGTCTCTCTTGATACTACTCTCTTGACACCTTCTTTGCTAAATCACAGAGGATCATATTGAGCTTAAGCAATTCAAGCTAACGTGTTACCCAAATGATAGATTACCATTTACAGATAGTAAAATGCTTATTTCTTCACAATAGTCTTCTATAATACTGATTACAGTAAATTCAGGCATATGACCTAAATCAAGTCCCTTATGATTATACAATGGAAGTGAGAAATAGATTTAAGGGGCTAGATCTGATAGACAGACTGCCTGATGAACTATGGATGGAGGTTCGTGACATTGTACAGGAGACAGGGATCAAGACCATCCAAGAAAAAGAAGTGCAAAAAGGCAAAAAGGCTGTCTGAG
This sequence comes from Cervus canadensis, assembly GCF_019320065.1. Lineage (NCBI taxonomy): Eukaryota > Metazoa > Chordata > Mammalia > Artiodactyla > Cervidae > Cervus > Cervus canadensis. Next base: position 92,989,661 of record NC_057392.1, on the reverse strand, counting down.
GAGGCCTTACAAATAGCTGAGAAAAGATGAGAAGCCACAAACAAAGGAGAAAGGGAGAGATATAAGCATCTGAATGCAGAGTTCCAAAGAACAGCAAGGAGAGATAAGAAAGCCTTCCTCAGTGATCAATGCAAAGAAACAGAGGAAAACAAATGAATGGGAAAGACTAGAGACCTCTTCGAGAAAATTAGAGATACCAAGGGAACATTTCATGCAAAGATGGGCTCAATAAAGGACAGAAATGTTATGGACCTAACAGAAGCAGAAGATATCAAGCAGAGGTGGCAAGAATACAAAGAAGAACTCTACAAAAAAGATCTTCATGATCCAGATAATCACGATGGTGTGATCATTCACCTAGAGCCAGACATCCTGGAATGTGAAGTCAGGTGGGCTTAGGAAGCATCACTACGAACAAAGCTAGTGGAGGTGATGGAATTCCAGTTGAGCTATTTCAAATCCTGAAAGATGATGCTGTGAAAGTGTTGCACTCAATATGCCAGCAAATTTGGAAAACTCAGCAGTGGCCACAGGACTGGAAAAGGTCAGTTTTCATTCCAATCCCAAAGAAAGGCAATGCCAAAGAATGCTCAAACTACCACACAATTGCACTCATCTCACACGCTGGTAAAATAATGCTCAAAATTCTCCAAGCCAGGCTTCAGCATTATGTGAACTGTGAACTTCCAGATGTTCAAGCTTGTTTTAGAAAAGGCAGAGGAACCAGAGATCAAATTGCCAACATCCACTCGATCATCGAAAAAGCAAGAGAGATCCAGAAAAACATCTATTTCTGCTTTGTTGACTATGCCAAACCCTTTGACTGCATGGATCACAATAACTGTTGAAAATTCTTCAAGAGATGGGAATACCAGAACACCTGACCTGCCTCCTGAGAAACCTGTATGCAGGTCAGGAAGCAACAGTTAGAACTGGACATGGACCAACAGACTGATTCCAAACAGGAAAAGGAGTATGTCAAGGCTGTGTATTGTCACCCTGCTTATTTAACTTATATGCAGAGTACATCATGAGAAACGCTGGGCTGGAGGAAGCACAAGCTGGAATCAAGATTGCCAGAAGAAATATCAATAACCTCAGATATGCAGATGACACCACCCTTATGGCAGAAAGTGAAGAGGAACTAAAAAGCCTCTTGATGAAAGTGAAAGAGGAGAGTGAAAAAGTTGGCTTAAAGCTCAACATTCAGAAAACTAAGATCATGGCATCCGGTCCCATCACCTCATGGCAAATAGATGGGGAAACAGTGGAAACAGTGGCTGACTTTATTTTTCTGGGCTCCAAAATCACTGCAGATGGTGACTGCAGCCATGAAATTAAAAGACGCTTACTCCTTGGAAGGAAAGTTATGACCAACCGAGACAGCATATTAAAAAGCAGAGACATTACTTTGCCAACAAAGGTCCGTCTAGTCAAGGCTATGGTTTTTCCAGTGGTCATGTATGGATGTGAGAGTTGGACTGTGAAGAAAGCTGAGCACCGAAGAAATGATGCTTTTGAACTGTGGTGTTGGAGAAGACTCTTGAGAGTCCCTTGGACTGCAAGGAGATCTGACCAGTCCATCCTAAAGGAGATCAGGCCTGAGTGTTCATTGGAAGGACTGATGCTGAAGCTGAAACTCCAATACTTTGGCCACCTCATGCGAAGAGCTGACTCATTGGAAAAGACCCTGATGCTGGGAGGGATTGGGGGCAGGAGGAGAAGGGGACGACAGAGGATGAGATGGCTGGATGGCATCACTGACTCGATGGGCATGAGTCTGAGTAAACTCCAGGAGTTGGTGATGGACAGGGAGGCCTGGCGTGCCGCGGTTCATGGGGTCGCAAAGAGTCGGACACGACTGAGCAACTGAACTGAACTGAGCAGGCTGGTGTTGAAGGTACCATATTTTCATCGGCGTTATTTAAGACGCCCTTAAATGACCACATACGAGTAGCTGCCTACTCCCAGCTATTGTGCCTGATAATTAATGTTGTATGATAGTGAAATAAGGGCTGCCCTGGTGGCTCAGACAGTAAAGAATACGCATTCAATGGAGGAGGACCAGCGTTGGAAAGACCCTCGGGAGAAGGGGCTGATGACCCACTCTGTTATTCCTGCCTGGGAAATGCCATAGACAGAGGAGCCTGGTGGGCTACAGTCCACGGGGTCCCAGAGCCAGACACGACTGAGCTACTCACACTTTCACAATGATGAAATCAGCCTTTGTTTTAAAATGTTTGCTGCACACACAGTAATTTATCAAATACTTTGTAAACTGAATATGTATTGCTAATACATATCTGTACTAAACCTAGGTAGAGCAAGAATGTGTACATTTATTGCACCTAAGAATTTATTGAATTTATTCTGCCTGCAGGTTGGTTTCTGAGTTTCAGAAATTAGATCTCTTACATGATATCCAAATAATGGCAACCCAACCAACCAAGCTTTCAAGGGTAATAAACCAGTAAAAGTATAGAATTTCTATTATTCTTATGATGAAATAATGGATTTTTCCATGTTGAGTGATTTTACTACCAAATTAATTCTACATTGATGGAAGGATTTTGATAGATTGCATGTGCCTCCTTCCAAGATTTTGGAAGAACAGTCAATGATGGGAAAAGTCTCCCAACAACCTAGAAGGCAAACTGGAATGCTTGTTCTCTGGAGATTTGGTTGGATTGTTGAATAGAATCCCACAGTCAGCACTGAACTGATATCTTTATATGTAATGTTCATCATTATTCTCTACTCTTCATTTATTTCTGTCTCCCCAGTAACTCCTCTCCAAATCATCAAGACCCTTGTCTTTGTGGTTGTTCTTGTGTTTTAAGGTAATAGAAACCTCTAGGAAGGTCTTTCTCCTAAGCCAGACTCAGACAGTCCCCTCATAAGAGATAGGATGTGTAGGCTGGGATAACAGGAAGAAAGCATACAGAAAGTTAGAGTTAGGAAGCCTGTGCCGCAGGCCTCTGAGCGTCTGTGCCGTGGAAATGGCGTTGGTCACTGAGGTTTAGGCAGTGGGGCTTTGCCTGGAGAGATCTCAGGCAGAACAGATAAGGGCGGAGAGATTTCATAGAGATGGTGCTCAGCTGGGTCATTGGGAGCACTGTCTAAAGCCTCCAGAAATCAGAGATGTCAGCAGATGTCTGAATGCTTGGTGCAATAGTGGGACTTCCTCAGTAAAACATGTAACTCTTACATAAAGTAAATAACATTTGTTAATTTTTCTCTTAGTTCAAAATAATTTCTGCATTTGAGGTGTTTAGGTTTTTAAAATTTTTCTTCCCTTCCCTCCTTCATCCCTATTCCTACTCCACGCTGCCTTTTGTCCCTCCCTCTTTTTCATTCTTTCTTCTTTTTCTCTCTCTCTTTCTTCCAGCTACAATCAGTACCACAGCTGCTGCTTAGAATACATTCTAGAAATACAATTTCTCTTTTTAAATGGATATATTGTATTGTATTTATTTTTAATGTGTATTTATTTATTTATTTGGCTACACCATGTGGCTTGTGGGATCTTAGTTCCACAATCGGGGACTGAACACTCGCTCCCTGCATTGGAAATGCAGTCTTAACCATTGGACCATCAGGGAAGTCCCTAGAAGTATAATTTCTGCATCAAAATACATTTTAAAAGCCAAAGGCTTTTAATCTAAAAAAATGTCCTTCACAAATAGTCTGACAATTTGCTCTCTTTTCAGCAATACATGAGTCTTTAATTCTCCATCATCTCATCTGTAGTGGATTTTGCCATTTAATAGTACTTTTGATAATTTGATAAGTATAAGCTTAAATGAGAAATAGTCCTCATCAAAACTCAGTATTTCTCAGAAAATGGACTGGAATTTCCCTCGATGATTTATGAGTGGCAAAGGTCTTTCTGAGGAATAATCTTGCAAATTCTCTTTCTTTGAATTATCCCTTTCTGCTGAGATAGTTCAGCATGAGTCTACTTCTTTCTGGGACAAAAGTCTCAGTATAATCTTTAATGTTCTCATTTTCTAGTTATTGCAAAGCTCCTAATCTATGATCACATTCTGGCCTTGAAACTAATTAACTGGTTTTAGGAGTTCCTTTTTCTTTTATTCCCTCCCTTATACGATGGAGCAGTCCGAGGCCTCTGGCATTTTTGTTCTTATTAGTTGGTGTTCTATGGGCAATTTAAAAGTTGTTCACAAGTGTGAGTGGGTATGAGGACTGGGGACAGCTCATGCTTCTCATTTGTGATTGTTCACAAAGGTAACAGATAGCTCAGAGATTGTCCACTTGCAACAATACATATATATAAATATGTGTGTGTTTCTGCGGGGGTGGTGGAGGTTAAAGAAATACTGAATAAATTATTGCATAAATGAAAGATTCAATGTGCAGAGTTCTTTCCTTGAAAAAATATTTATTTTATTTGTGATATAAGAAAAAAAAAAAGCACGAAAACTCATCCATGACATGTTCCCAGTCTCAAAAAATGTAGTTTTAACAGACCCCATAAGTTTCATCATCTAGTCCTGCTTAACAAATATATCCCTTCTGCCCTATGCCTCTCCACCTCTGCAAAGTCCATGTTATTCTCTTTGTCCAAAATTTCAGTTAGGAGCCTGCTGCACGTATCAGCTCATGAACATGTGGTACATGTTACCTATCTTGTTTGTGTTAATGTATTCCACATGCCCCTGGCCCATTTTATCAAATAGTTTCCTTTATCTATTCTATTTGTCTCTATTTCCTACTGTTCCGAATACAGCGATTCTCTTTCATGTTATTTGCCACTGAGAATACTTAATATAAATGTTTTCCACTCATAAATTTACTTTACATATAAATAATGATGCTTTCAATATAGTTCAAGACCACAGAGGGCTAATCCTCCCTAAACCATGTGGTATGAATATTTGAACTTAAAATATAGGCTTTAAAGACAAGCATTCAATCGGCAGGGAAACCATCTATTCAAAATCTGTTACTCATATAGACATCAAGGAGCATCGTGCAGTGTCATTTGCTATTAGCTGTTTGTTATGAAACCTTTTTCATGGATAGTCAACCTTGTCAGAATTACAGAGCACTTTACAAATCCATTTATAAAGCAGCTCTGCCTCGAGCGACTCTGGACAGGAGGAAAATAGAGGATGGATGTATTTACTCATGGAGACACCAGCTCTTGACTGGCATGCAGACTGGAGTACACCTTCATCTTGTAGATGAATGACACGCTAATCCAAATGAGCTCTTGATTCAAATCTGGCCTGGAACATGACGCACTTTCTTTGAGGAGGGGAGAAGGAAAGGACTAAATCCTCTCCCTCTGCACCCTTCTTAAATTCAGAAGTTTGTATCTAAATTAGGGCCAAGAATCACTCAGCCAGGGCTGTCAGCCTCCATGGTCAGTGGCCAAGCAGCTTTCCGTACTGCTGAGAAATCTGTCATTCAAGATGCTGCTGGAGAGGATCCACACACAGGCTGGGCTGGCCTTGTCTGGCTCAGGACCTGTCTCCTAGATGTGTTTGCATTTCTGCGTTTGTCTCCAGTTCCTGGGAAATACCTGCTCCCTTTCCACCCCGTGTGGCCCAAGGTATAGCCCAGAAAGAGTTCTGGCCTAGGAGTTAGACGGAGCCAGGGCTTCCCATGTGGTGCTAGTGGTAAAAAAAAACCCTCTTGCCAATGCAGGAGATGTAAGAGACCCAGCTCCAGACTCTGAGTTGGGAAGATCCCCTGGAGAAGGGCAAGGCAACCCACTCCAGTATTCTTGCCTGGAGAATCCCGTGGACAGAGGAGCCTGGCGAGCTCCAATGCATGTTGTTGCGCAGAGTCAGACACAGCTGAAGCAACTTAGCACAAAAGGGACAGCCTTGGATCTGACCAGAGCTGAAGGTGACTTAATACACTGTCTCCTTTTCTATGACAGCTAAGTACACATGATTCATATTTTGCCTTTATTCATAAGGATAATGTAGGGATAAAATGAGACAATGGGCATAAAGATATTTTAGAAATTTACACATTCTTCAACTTTGTGCTTTTCTCTATGTTCATTTTTCTGCACTAAATATAGATTTACTTTTACTCTAAAAGAACCAATACATTATTTTTTTAACTTTCTACTTACATATGGTATGAGCATGTTCTAGAGAATGTATTAATATACTGGAAAATTAAAATCGCAGTACTTAATGGTGGCAAGTGCAACTTGGTTGCAAATATAGGTGGAGTAGAATCAAGACAGGTTATTTTTAAAGATTTGTGGAATTCATCAGGGCAAACAGAGACTTTCTAAGTCTTTACTGCACACAGAAAACAATTCAATATAATAAATAGTGTTAGCCCGTAATACAGACGCCTGCCCATTTCCTCTCCCCTGTGATACGGATGAATTATTGTAGCAGAAGACAATTAGGAATCTGGGAGGCCAAGGAAGCTTCAGCAGGCTGCTGCTTTGTGATGATGAACACCTTACGGAAATAAACAACAAGGTCCTAGCACCTCTGCAGTTTGAGAAACTGCTTGTGTAGCTCCTGCTCAGGCCTGTAAAAAAGAGTAAGAAAAGAAAGTAGGAGCTGTCTCTCTCTTCTGAGAACTTGCTCTCCAGCCCTATGAAGGGTTAATCCTCTTCATTAGTTGATCTCCAGCCCCATCCTGGCCATCATAGCACCAATCCTTGCCTTAAGTAATCCACAAGATGATTCTATTTGTATATCTTGCCTTCATTACACTCAACATATACAAAATCACATAGCTATCACATCTGGAAAGGATATCCTTATATTTAGCAGAAGTGTAGACACTTGTAAAGAATTATTGACATCATAAGAGAAATTACAGGAAACTAGTCATTGTTGGAAAGCATACATCAGAGAAGAAAGAACCTGTCATCCTCTGGCCAAACATGATCTTATTTAAGTGACATGTTGGTTACATTTCTAATGATATGTTCAATTGGCCTTAAGTAACCAGGTCACAAGATTAGGAGAGGCCAGCTTTAGTTAGCGAAGAGTTTTGAATCTCTTGAAAAGATCATCTCTTTCTTCCTCTACAAACAATCAACAAAGGTGCATATGTTTATCATGTAATTTTTTTTAACTGTAGAATTTTTAAAATGATTTGTGTATTTTAACTCCATTTCTGGGCCTACAGTCTCTTCTCATACCTCAAATTCTGTTCATTTTCAGGGTTAAAACTATCTTAGGTCTCAAGGGCATTGGACTCAACAAAGGATGTTTCATTTCATCAAACCCCTAAACTTTTCACTTCTACAAAGTAAATGGAGAAGTGGATACGACTTTCTCTTGAGATGCCTGGAAGAGATTAGTTTGGGAGTAAAGCAAAGTAATAAGTGGAATCCCACAAGCAATACTGGTAAATATATTTCATTACTTGAAGATCACCTTGAATTTTACTTAGTGACAAAAAGTATGTTCATCTCTTAGTCTTCAAATCAGGACTCCAGCACCTAACCCTAAATTTTCTGGGAAATTGAAACAAAATATTTAATACCTATTTCCTTTTCCTGTAGCACTTCTATCCACCACAGTTCAAAACATCAGCAAAAATTTTTATTTACACGTATTTCTTCTCCATAGCCATTTAGTCACCAAAGTAGCTTTGGTTTTTCCTTGAGAATGACTTGCTATCTATTCTTCATCTTTCATTGACATTGATAAATCATTTCAGACTAAACCCCTCTCACTTCAAATATCAATTACTGAAACACTGTATTTCATTAAATAGCCTTGTGATGGTATAATATGTTGAGAGACTATTGTTCCACCATGGAGTAGACATTCCAAAAATAATTACAATTGGAGTTATAATAACAATGTAATATGACAGAGAAGCTGAAGCAAAGGTAGAAATGGAAGTATTTCAGAACAAACTACTGATTTCAGCAGCTGTGATGTTTTCCACTATATGAATGGGCCATCATACGAAACTGAGACTGATGTTTTCAGGATCATCCAGAAGGTGGTACATGTGGACATTTTTTAAGGTCAGTTATGATAAATGTTTTGTAATCGATTAGAGTCAATTTGGACAGTGCCTTATAGTCTTGGTTATTTAAGACTCTTCATTTGTTATAAACATGGATCTCTGGTGGCCTTGGTCTGCAGCGGCTTGAAGCGGGGTTTCAGTTCCTGGCCAGAGACTGAGGTTGGGTTGCAACAGTGAGAGCCAAACCCTAGTCAATAGACCAGTGGTCAGTGACAAGGCCCTGGCCCTTTGGCTTTGCAGAAGAGAATTCCCATGAAGATGGTTTATTAGCAGGAAAAAGAGTACAATGCATGCGGATAGCCACATGGGCAGGCTCAGAGAGTTGTGCCCTTGTGGCAGTTTAAATTACTTATGTGGACATTCTTCTGGGTTTTCCTTTGGCTGATCATTTTGATTTGCCTGGTTCTGAGTCACTGTTTGGCACATCTCAAGAGCCTCCGATGTGTGCACATACACCTTTTAGCCAAGGTAGACTCCACCAAAGAGGCCTGTGGGTAGAATATCAGTGAGCACCACTCCCCTTTGACTTCCAAGGAGCCTTTCGGCACATGTGTGGTTGGAGATCTCCTGACTTTGGATATGAGAAGTATGTGGGCAGGGCCCAGCTTCCTCCTCCTGTGTTCCACTCTTTTTGTCTTGGAATGTCAGTCCACAGATAACAGCCGCCTGCTCTTAGCCCCTGAGGTCCACCCATCTCCTGCCTCGTCAGCAGGGCTACTGCAGGTAACTGTTGTGCGGTCACCCAGTCGTGTTCGGCTCTATGTGGCCCAATGCACTCAGCGCAGCCGGCCTCCCTGTCCGCCGCCATCTCCCGGAGTTTGCTCAGACTCGTGTCCCTGAGTCAGTGAAGCCATCCAGCCATCTCATCCTCTGCTGCCCGCTTCTGCCCTCAATCTTTCCTTGCATTAAGGTCTTCAATGACTTGGCTCTTCACATCATGTGGCCAAAGTATTGGAGCTTCAGCTTCAGCATCAGTCCTTCCAATGAATATTCAGAATTGATTTCCTTTAGGATTGACTAGTTTTTTGGTCTTCTTGCAGTCCAAGGGATTCTCAAGAGTCTTCTCCAGCACCAGAGTTCAAAAGCATCAGTTCTTCAGTGTTTGTAGTATTAATGAAATGCAGTCTATTTTTGGAAAACCTGTAGTTCAATTTCAGCTATTTTATCATCTCGTTTCACACTGCCTTAGTGCTGCCATTTTATCACCAGAAGGGAAGTATCAAATGTGTGCGTGATTTTGAAGGAAGTACAGAATTTAGTTCTGTTCTTTTGTTGGTAGTTTTAACAAAAGGTATAGCTGGGAAAAGATGAAGAAATAAACAACAAAAATAAGTTGAGGAGATGTTAGGTGTATTCCTGTGAAATTGGGTATTAACTGTATCATCAAAAGAAGGGAGAGTGATAAACTATCATTTTTCTTCTGCTTTTTCTAAAAATAAAAGTTCGCTCTAGTCAGTTATTCATCCATCTGCCTGGGAGCACATTTGTGTAGAGATGAGATGTGTTAGAAGTCACCGAGAAAACAAATGCAAAATAGGATTATGCATCAAGACAGTAGCTTCATAAACCAGGCTATTGCCTTGAAAGAGGATTTTCCAAATGCCTTCTTCTCCATTTAGCATATCAAAAGCTGAGTACTTGGAAATTTTTGGTACAGAAAAGGTTCTCTTTAGGCTCCAGACAGCAAAACCAGGAGGCTTACTGTTGCTGGGCAGAGGTCTACCGTTTAGGATAACTTGAAGAACTTGTGTACCTTGGAGGAAATGGGAAGCAGAGGGGGAAGTAAAAGAGAGTCAGATGGTCATGACTTTGGGGCTTTTTCACAGAGGAGAAAGACTAAGTACGTCAGGATGAACTCAATGGCAAGACATGTACCAAGAAGGCAATCTCGAAGAAACCTCAGCTTACTCAGTCTTAGGCAGAGAAGATATTGCTGCCATTATTTGTTTATGTCAATAGTATTGTACCATAGATTGTATAGGGATATGTTAATGGACTTTAGTACCTAGTATAATCCCGAGTGTATGGAAGATACTAAAAAAGAAATGTTTCATGAATTAAGGAATAATTAGGGCTTCCCTGGTGACTCAGTGGTAAAGAATCGGCCTGCCAATTCAGGAGACTCGGGTTCGATCCCTGATCAGGGAAGATCCCACATGCCTCGGAGCAAGTAGGTCTGTACACCACAGCTGTTGAGCCTTGCTCTAGGACCCAGGAAGCACAGCCCTGAGGCCACACGCGGCAGGTACTGAGACCCCCACGGCCTGGAGCCGGCTCCGCAGTAAGGGAGCTGGAGCGATGAGAAGCCCGCGGACTGCAACGAAGAGCACCGCCCACTCGCCACAACTGGAGGAGAGTCCACGCAGCAGCCAAGACCTAGCACAACCAAAAAATGGATAAATACAATTGTATATCCAAAAAAGGAATGGTTAGATAGTCTCACATCGGGACACAGCTTTCCTTATGTATTACAAGCACTTGTCCTAAATTGCCTGAGAGAAAAAATTAATATATCCTTCCATTATGTTGACCTGGCAGTATTTGTTCTTGGAACAAAATAGTGTATAGCATAAACAGTATTTACAGATCAGTTCTGAAACATAAATGTGTTGAAAACACAAGTTTTAAAAATAAATATTCTGAAGGGGATTTTGAAAATTATTTTTGGGTGAAAGCAAGAAAGACAAAGTATCTGAAGAAAAAGTCAACGTCAAACATTTTGTTACTGTTCTCAAGTGATGCCCGTTCCCAAGCTCAGGCATTCATATCATTGCCCAAGGCTGTGAGCATGGAGAACTCTGTGACCGCAGTGAAGCGCAGTACAGGTGTCTCGCGAGTCCTAAGTGATAACCAGTTTCCCAAACTGCAGGAGGAGAGCAGGCCAGAGCAGAATTCTAATGCAACTTAGGGGTGCCGTGTACTATAATAATTTTTTAAAATCAAAGCAAAAGTCCCATCACAGAGATTTTCGGGGCATTCATTGAACTATAATCTACGAGGCAGTTCTGACAGCAAGCATAGCTTTTGCTACAAGTTTCCCTTCTTGTCTTTCTTCTGTCCCCTCCCTCCTTTCTTTCTTGTTCTGATGCAACAGGACACAGGCGGCAAGTGACGCAGGGGACTGCGCTGCAAAGTGAAGTCAGGCTGGAATGGAATGAAGTGTTAACGGTTTCTCTTTAAAATTCATCGGACATTCACACCCAACTTTAGAGATCAATGATCAGTGCATGCAGTACTTCAATCACGGAAGTGAGGAAATGCATTAATGGGTGTCAGAAAACAGATTAAGAGGGCATCACCCCGGGCCAGCTGCCCTGTGAAATGGAAGAATTCAACTGCAAAAGAGTGCTTGGAGAGTCAGGGTGTCTGCTTCTAAACATTTGTCACCGCAAACTACCGTATAAAATAGTTGGCCTTTATTACTGATCCCTTGATGCCTAATATGTTATTAGTGTTGTTATTATTTTATTATTCTTTGTGACCGACCTAGATATCGATTATTGAGATAAATGAAAACTTGGAGTTTGATTGCTTTGACGTTCAAGGCTTCATTAGTAGCTGAAAGCAATAAATCATGTTGGAATAAATAGAATAGATTTAAGACAAAGAGTGTTAAATTTAAATCTGGTACAGGTTTTCATACAGAAGAAAGAGGAGCTGGGGGTGGGGAGAGCCATGGGAAAATTAAGGCACCAGGTAAAATCCAGAGGCCATTACATGAATTGCATGGTTTGATCCCTATCCACTTCTCAGTCTTTATCTCCTCCTCACAGGCCGGCTTCATGGGCCTGTGACACACAGGAACTTACGCTTGATTTAATGCTTTGCTGTTGCCATTCCAAAAGTCTTATTAATTTACTTATTTTGGCCTCGTGGGACCTTATTTCCCTGACCAGGGACCAAACCTGAGCCCCCTGCAGTGGAAGCGTGGAGTCCCAACCACTGGACCACCAGGGAAGCCCACCATTCTGAAATTTTCATTTTATTTTTGAATTTGTGTTTTTTAAGTGAAATCTGATGAGAAAACGGAGCACGCCCACAAACAGCAGGGATGGGTGTCATGTGTGGGCCCACTGACCCCTGATGCCCAGCTTTGCTGCTCCGTCAGCACTAAATTCCACTGGGCTCACGAGCGTGTCAAAGCAAATGTGAGGTGAGTGTCTGCGTCTACAACCGAGCAAAGGCCTGTGCTGACAGCCCCCGGAGGCTACCTTTTCCTTGTAAACCAGATCTTGACTCCAGTGTAGAAAGAAGGCAATCAGTTCAGTTCAGTTCAGTTCAGTCGCTCAGTCGTGTCTGACTCTTTGCAACCCCATGAACCGCCACACACCAGGCCTCCCTGTCCATCACCAGCTCCCAGAGTTTACCCAAACCCATGTCCATCGAGTCGGTGATGCCATCCAACCATCTCATCCTCTGTTGCCCCCTTCTCCTCCTGCCCCCAGTCCCTCCCAGCATCAGGGTCTTTTCCAATGAGTCAGTTCTTCCCATCAGGTGGCCAAAGTATTGGAGTATATCAGCCTCAGCATCAGTCCTTCCAATGAACACCCAGGACTGATCTCCTTTAGGATGGACTGGTTGGATCTCCTTGCAGTCCAAGGAACTCTCAAGAGTCTTCTCCAACACCACAGTTCAAAAGCATCAATTCTTCGTCACTCAGCTTTCTTTATAGTCCAACTCTCACATCCATACGTGACCCCTGGAAAAACCATAGCCTTGACTAGACGGACCTTTGTTGGCAAAGTAATGTTTCTGCTTTTTAATATGCTGTCTAGGTTGGTCATAACTTTCCTTCCAAGGAGTAAGTGTCTTTTAATTTCATGGCTGCAATCACCATCTGCAGTGATTTTGGAGCCCAGAAAAATAAAGTCAGTCACTGTTTCCACTGTTTCCCCATCTATTTGCCATGAAGTGATGGAACTGGATGCCATGATCTTAGTTTTCTGAATGTTGAGCTTTAAGCCAACTTTTTCACTCTCGTCTTTCACTTTCATCAAGAAGGCAATAGCATCATAAGAAACACAAAGGATCAAGGAATCCTGATTTGTCCTTTCTTAATTTTCAAATTTTATTTATATATGTGTTTTCATAGGCTAAAGCAATTCTAAAAAGATTTGAGTCTTTAAATCAAGTGTGTGTATGATAATAGCACAGCATTGTAGTGTGTTTATTTGTTGTAGTCTATTTCAGTTATGAACACAGTTAGGGATCTGATAAAAGCTATAAGTTATTTCCTCCAGAAAAATGCATATGGTTTTATGGATGTGTGTATATATATATATATATATATATATATAAATATATATATAATGCATATGGTTATATATATATATAAACACACATATATATATACATATACATGAATATATATATATACACACACATATATAAAAATGCATATGGTTATAAACCTTCATGAGAGAAGGTTTATAAACTCTCTGAAGCCCATCCTTCCTGCTGTCGCAGTTCCACATCTAATTGATCTTTAGATCTCCTAAATATACTCAGGTCATTGCCCCTGTTCCTGTTCCCATGGCCCCTTAGTTCAAGCCATCGTTTGTCATTAGGGTTGTATGGTGGCTTCTTAACTTTAGTCTTCCTTCCTTTAGTCTTTACCCCCTTTAATTCGTTTTCAGATAGCCTCTAAACTAGAGCATTCCCCCTAAAATATGTTCCATTATGCCTCTCCCCTCTTTAATATCACTGCATTAGCCATGAAAAATTCTTTATAATGGTATAGTAAATTTCGCCTACTTTGGTGATGTTAAAAATGGACTAAAGAAGAGAATTTAGGTGATACAAACAAAATTTATTTACCTCCTTTTGGAAAACTGCAAAATGAGGTGGAAGGCAAAGAGAGAAGGTCAAGGAAGAGGCAAATAGAAAATACCTGATTGTCTGGGGGTACCTTGTCCACCTCATTTGGAAATAAGATATAGACCCCAGAGTTGGCGTGACATTTGGGGATTGGCTGGTTGGATATCCTGTGTTTCTAGTTATCTAGTTTTGACTTACTGACCTATACCTAGGACAAGAACAACTCCACCTTGGTCCTAGCAAGCTCTTCCTCTTCCGTGTTGTTAGTTCTGAATTATCTGCAGTTTCTCAGTTCTACTTGGCTGTTTATAACTCTAAGTGGTATACTTAGCATTCCCTAGGCCTAGAATGTGCTCTCACCCCATCATCTGTGTAGAGAAGAAAAAGTTTTACTTGGCGTTTACACGGTCTAGTCATGTCTGACTCTTTGCAACCGTCTGGACTATAGCCCACCAGACTCCTCTGTCCATGGGGTTCTCCAGGCAAGAGTAGATGGCCACTGCCATCTCCAGGGCATCCTCCTGACCCAGGGCTCCAACCTGCATCTCTGATATCTCCTGCATTCGTAGGTGAGTTCATTACCACTAGCGCCACATGGGAAGCCCTCATGGAATCCATGGCTGGGTCTGAAAATCAGACCGATAAAGACATACTCACAGGAGAAAGGCATAAATTTTACTTTTTTGCTTGTTGTTTTAGTCACTAAGTCATTTCCCACTGTGACCCCATGGACCATAGCCCTCTAGGCTCCTCTGTTCATGGGATTTCCCAGGCAAGAATACTGGAGTGGCTAGCCATTTTCTTCTCCAGGGGATCTTCCTGACCCTGGGATCAAACCGATGTCTCCTGCATTGGTGGATGGATTCTCTGCTGCTGAGCCGCATTTGTGACATGGAAGATTTCATAAGGAACTAAAGACCTGAATAGTTAAGACAGGGTATTGTCATGCTAGGTTTGATGATGAGTGAGCAATCTTGTAGAAATCTGATAGGTTAAAGAGTATGAAGTGAAGGTGGTAAGTTCAGTTCAGTCATGTCTGCTGTCCCCTTCTCCTCCTGCCTTCAATCTTCCCAAGCATCTGGGTCTTTTCCAATGAGTCAGGAATATTCAACCTCTCTCCTGATGCCTTTTAAGGTAAAAATGGTTGGCAGTGATGACATCCCATCAAAACTTTATTATTCAACTTGAGATGGGTCTAATAAGTCATGTCTTTTGACCAATATTAAACAGCAAGTTGACTATTATTAGATAAATATTTCCCATAGGAATTACATTTGATTTATTGCAAACTTATGAACTGATTTTTCTTTGACAAATGTATCTATAGATCTTACAGTGACTTTCTTGAGAGTGAAAGTGTTAGCTGCTTAGTCATGACTGACTCTTTGCTATTCTATGGACTGTAGCCCACCAGGCTCCTCTGTCCATGGAATTCTCCAGGCGAGAATGCTAAAGTGGGTTGCCATTTCCTTCTCCAGGGAATGTTCCCAACCCAGGGATCCAACAAGTGTCTCCTGCATTGTGTGTGGATTCTTTACCATTGAGCCACCAGGGAAGCCCCTTAGACCACGAAGATTTTATTTATTATGACGTATTTAGAATAGGAGAACATACAGAATATATGGGTGTAGCTACAGGTGGGTTTGTTAATTTGGTAATGGGACTAGAATTCCCTGGGCAGAAAAGAAGCAACTCAAACAGGGGGCGGTGGTTTAGTCACTAAGTCAACACAGGGTATGGTGTCAAAATGCAGTGGAACTGAGAATTTGGTGAAAACAGCAACTCGGAACAGAGAGTGAACATGAAATCCCCCAGGGATTCCATAGAAATCTTGAGGAAGCCTTTGGATTTCCTAAGCTGAAATCCGGGTTGTCTTAAACACATGGATACATGAATACACACACACACACACATACACCCTACTTATTATGTACAAATGAACATTTGATCTAAAGTCAGATAATCCAATACCAGTGTTGGTTGGTGGAAATTTGTGGAAAATTGAATCTTCTTTCTGACCCTCCATTTCATCTGCAAACTAGAAGTAGTATTTCATTTATATATAACTTGTGAACACAGATCTACCTATCCAAATCCATTGTAGATATCACCATTTGATTTTTCATACGTAGTTCAGATATCCAAAACCAAAATCAGTGCTTCTCCAATGTATCCGTCATATCACCCCATTTTAATGAATGGATATTATCATGGACCAAGTTACCCAACTCTTCCATCTCCAGTATTTAAGCTAGACCTCTTTTCTACTCTGCCACCATCTCAAGTTTAAATGATAAACAAGTCCTGAAAATTTTACCCCCTAAATGTATCACCTTAATTTATGTTCCTAATAGCAGAATATGTTAGAAATAGATCTATGTGTAGATCTTTGTAAATAACATAGCATGAGTTCCCACACTTCTCTCTGGATTTCATTTAACTTAATTCCTATTGTTTCTTAAATTGTATTTGTGTTGTCATTGTTGTGTTCTCATTTTTTTTTCCTTCCATGAGGTTTTGCTTTTATTTCCTTAGAGTTAAAAAATGAATTCCTTAACCACTTGAGCATTT
Source organism: Cervus canadensis (assembly GCF_019320065.1). Taxonomy (NCBI): domain Eukaryota; kingdom Metazoa; phylum Chordata; class Mammalia; order Artiodactyla; family Cervidae; genus Cervus; species Cervus canadensis. The sequence continues at coordinate 92,973,281 of NC_057392.1, read as the reverse complement.
TTGGTTCATTTTTTGTCTAGAGTTTCAAACATTTTCATGTAATATTTATCTACTGAATATTTACTGATATATACTAAATGTATATTAAATAGCTGACATCTGAGATTTTATCTGAGTTGTCAAGTATTGACCTTCAACTTTAAAAGCATTTCTACATCTGGATTTCCTGCTTGCTCCTGCATTTGAATAGTGAGTCAAATAGCCTTATGAGTAATTGGATCTTTTGTGCAATTAGAACTTTCCCCTGCTTTATAATTTATAGTATGGTTGAATTGAGCAACATGTAATGAGTCATTTTACTGAGGCTTTTAAGGAAGTTATTTCTGAAGGTCTGCCTAAGTGGCTAAAATATGTCTGAATTAAAAAGAATGGCAGGCTGCAATCAAGTCTATAAAATAAAGGTGCTCAGTAAGCAGCCCTATTACAATCAGAAAGTGAAGGAAACGGATCTCTGTCTTGTGTGCAGAGACAGAGGAAATGATGAATACCTTAGGTAACTCATTCTGTGCAAAATCAATCTTTCACTGTCAATTTTAAATGAACTAATTTGTTCACAAATCTGCTCAGTCAGTTTGGAAGCATACTCTGTTCCTTCATATTAGCAAATCCTTTAATCTTGACTAGTCCACTGAGTAAGAAATCTAGAAATGTGTTAATATGATTGGACATATGTAGTAGGATAAGAATTGATTCTTTTAATTAGTGTCTGCTCAAGTTAGAGTCCCTTTCTTGGCTGAACTATTGACCTACTAATATATCAAGAGATTATGTTATGACTAACATATATCTAAAGTTCAATTTAACTCTTTCATTGTCAATTAATATTGCAGTAAACTTTCTAGTGACTAAACCCCTTTTATCTTTTTAAAGGAAAGTTTAGGTGTTATAATATGGAAAATATAAATACATGAATATCTGAACAATAATCCTCTGCACTGTAAGTCTATATACAAATTGCACATTGATACAGCTCTATTTATGGAGTCCAAATTCTTTATAAATTTAATTGTCACCTATTAAAATGAAAAGATGTCTTATATCATTTCCTGCATAAGCTTCACTTTTTTTTTTTAGCTTCACTTTTAAATCAGTGGAATTACATGAAATTTCCTCCATGGCATTGTAGAATAATGTGAGAAAGAAATCCAAGAATTACTTTGTGAATATAAGATTTTGTTAAGAGGTATGGAAATAAGATATTGTAAGTATGTGATTTTCTGTTATTTTACATATATCAGTAGTTACTGAATAGGCACGTACAATTTGACTTAGAAAGGAAACAATATGGAAATTTTGTGTAAGATGGATGGCTATAAAACCTAAAGATGCATTTCAAAACTATTTAGATTTTTGCTTAAATTCATTTGAAAATTTATTCTTAAATGAATTACATCTGGCTAAGTTAAAAGAAAATCTATTGATGGAAATGTTTAAAACCATTGTATGCATGTATATACACATCCTATTTTTGCTTCCCTTGTAGCTCAGTTGCTAAAGAATCCGCCTGCAATGTAGGAGACCCAGGTTCGATTCCTGGGTCTGGAAGATCCCCGGAGAAGGAAATGGCAAACTACTCCAGTATTCTTGCCTGGAAAATCCCATGGACAGAGAAGCCTGGCAGGCTACAGTCCATGGGGTCACAAGAGTCAGATGCGACTTAGCAACTAAACCACCATAGTATTTTTAAAAGTCCATATTAAAGAGATTATATTTTATAAGTATTATCAATTTGCCTATTTTGTTGTTGTTGTACAGTCACTAAGTTGTATCTGACTCTTTTGCAACCCCATGGACTACAAGCCCTCTGCCTGGGATTTCCCAGGCAAGAATTGCCATTTCCTTCTCCAGCGGATCTTCCCAACACAGGGATCGACCCCATGTCTCCTGTAGGCAGATTCTTCTACCACTGAGCCACCAGGGAAGCTATTTTACTAGTTTCTAAAAAGATTTCTATCACTTAAAGTAGAGCATAAACAAAGTACTTAACAATGAATTTGAGAGCGACTATGTTCGTACATTTCACACACACGATGGTGAGAAATTTGAAAATACTGAGTTCATTTAGTTCATTCAACTAATATTCATTTTACATCTTCTGTGTATAAAGTCCTGTACTAGGAATTTTGTGGGATTCCAAAAGCTGTCATAGTCACTGATTTAAAGGAAACTTCAACATGAACTTTAATCTCAATGGCTATTCATTATTTTAATGTGAAAGTCAGTTTTGCACCTTGCCCAAAACCGATATCCTTGTCCCTCAAAACTGTTCTACCAGTGGGTAGCCTTTCCTATCTCATTCATGGCAACTCCATTCTTCTTGTTGACCAAACAAAACCCTTTGGGATCATATTTAATTCCTCTCACTCTTTCTCGTTCCACACCTGTATGTGTGTTATTCACTCAGTCATGTCCGATTCTTTGCCACCCATGGGCTGTAGCCCACCAGGCCCCAGGCTCCTTTGTCCACGGATTTCTTCAGGCAAGAATACTGCAGTGGGTTGCCATTTCCTTCTCCACGTTCCACACCTACTTGAATAGAAAATATTGTTGCCTCTGTTTTAAACTTTATCCAAAATCAAAGTGTTTCCCCTCCTCCATGGCTTCCTCCTTGGTGCCGGCTACCACTGCTTCCTCTTGGGTATAGTGCCGCCTTTTCAGAGTTCTGCTGCTTCCGTCTTTCCCCTCTCCTCCCCTCCATTCTGGTAACACCTTTCACAGTGAGTTTTTAAACTTAACTCAGATGTTACTGTCCCTCTATTCAAAACCTTTTAGTATCTCTCTTTTGTACTCACCACCAATGGCTAAGTACTTACCCAGTGGTTTACAAGGTCCGTAAATAAGCTGCCTTCTCGTAGGTCTGTGACCCTCCTCCTCCTTTCCTTAATCTGTAACAGTCACATTGGCTCTCCAGCTATTGCTCAAGCTCACCACTCACATTGCACGGTGATGCACCCCCTCTGCCTGCGAGCTCCCTCACCCAGGCGGCCACACGGATGACTTGCTCTTGTACTTCCTCCAAGTCTGCTCAGATGTCTTAATCTCAATGAGGCCTGCCATGACAACCATTTTAAAATCTCAAACTTCAACCCGGCAATCCAAACACCCCTTGCCTTCCTCTGTTTTGTTCTTAGCATTCATCAATATCTAGCATGTGGCACAGCTGACTCCTTATGAAAATGAAATGAAAATGTTGCTCAATCATGTCTGACTCTTTGCGACCCATGGCATTCTCCAGGCCAGAATACTGGAGTGGATAGACTTTCCCTTCTCCAGGGGAATCTTCCCAACCCAGGGATTGAACCCAGGTCTCCCACCTTGCAGGCGGATTCTTTACCAGCAGAGCCACAAGGGAAGTCCAAGAATACTGGGGTCGGTAGCCTATCCCTTCTCCAGGGGATCTTCCCAAACAAGGAATTGAACCGGGGTCTCCTGCATCGCAGGCAAATTCTTTACCAACTGAGCCATGAGGAAAGTCGACTCCTTTTGACTAGGTTTATTGCCTGTCTCTCCAGTTGCAGCTGCGGGTCATAAGAAGCAAAGACACAGATGCTGGGGGAAAGTGCACAGAAATAGGAGGAAGAGGAACAGTGAAGGATCACAGACTGTCTGCTGTGCTCAGCAAACCCACGTTTAACCGTATGTTCCAAAGACATACTGGCAAAAACGCAAAGTGATACCTGCACAAGGCTATTCATAGTGCTAGTATTTTTAACAGCAAAGAATGGAATTAACCCAGATATCAGTTAATAGGAGGCTACTGGTGCATCCACACACTGGAGAAACTTACAAAATGAAGGAAGATATAGGATTTAGATATAGAATGGTACAAAATTTTATCCAAATGCTATTGTTAAGTGAAAAAAAGCAAGTAACTTTTATCTAAGCAGGTTGTGGAAATATGAAGATTTATGTGTATTACCTGCTTATATTTTCAAAAATATGTGATAGAAAAAACTCCAAAATTAATAACAATGGTTTCTGTTAAGGGGCACAAAGAAACAGAATGAATGGCCCCGGGATAGAAGCAAGATTTCTGCGGTGCACTTTGTTGTGGAGCTCTGCAACTGCTTAACACAACTGAAATACCAATAAAATGTGACAACTTCCCCCAAACTGAAAAACAACGGAAACAAATGAACATTCCTTTTATCAGTTAGAGGAATGACCACTTAGAGAAGGGACTTTGAAATACAGTGCTTTAAGTGGATATCCTTGGTGTATCATATTCAAAGAATTTTTTAAAAATCTGAAACTTTTTTCAGTATTCTTAATTTTAGTGGTAATATTCATCTTTAAATTTGAAATTGTTAAAGTATGTGCATGTGCGCTCAGCGGCTTCAGCTGCGTCTGACTCTGTGACCCTCTGGAGTGTAGCCCACCAAGCTCCTCCCTCCATGGGATTCTCCAGGCAGGAAGATTCGAGCAGGTTGCCATGCCCTCCTCCAGGGGATCGTCCCGACTCAGGGACCAAACCCGTATCTCCTTCGACTTCTGCATTGCAAGCAGATTCTCTATCACTGAACCACCAGGGCAATCCAGCCAAGCACTGAAGCATGTAATACTGTATAGGTGTCAGTTCAGTTCAGTTCAGTCGCTCAGTCGTGTCTGACTCTTTGCGACCCCGTGAATCACAGGTGTAGTTAAGAATAAAAAAAATAAAAATTATTGGAACCATTAATTTCTGAGGTAAAGAACAAAGATAAAACTGTAACATCCTAGAAGTTAAGTAAATTTATGAAATCTTAAATTTAAAGTATCAGTACTAATTCAAATTCATGTACATTATTTGCTTATTTCCTGACTGTCCACTGAAGAACAAACCGTGAAAGCTTTGCGGCAGTGTTCACCCCGCACACAGGTTTGGGTCTCTACATATCATTACCCACTGAAAGAAGCCAGAGTTCAGTGTTCCCTGGAGAAATGACTTATTTTTACCTAAATATAAGAACTAAAACTATAAAACCTTTAGAAGAAAATGCAGGCATAATTATGCATGATCTCAGATTAGGTAATAATATCTGAGATTTCACACCAAAACAAGCAAACAAACAAACATAAGTAATAAAAGGAAAATCAATAAACTGACCTTCATCAAAATAAAAATTTTTGTGCTTCAAGTGATATCATTAGGTGAAAAGACAAGCCGCAGAGGAGAAAACACAGGACAATCATACATCTGATAAAGGACTTGTAACCAGAATATCTGGGTTTCCCAGGTGGCTCAGTGGTAAAGAATCCGCCTACCAATGCAGGAGACTTGTGTTCGATCCTTGAGTCAGGAAGATCCCTTGGAGAAGGAAACGACTTCAGTATTCTTGCCTGGGGAAGCCCATGGACAGAGGAGTCTGGTGGACTACAGTCCACTGGGTCATAAAAGAGCGTGACATGACTTAGCAAGTAAACAACCACCAGAATGTATAAAGAACTCCTACAGCTCAATAAGAAATTATAACAGTGAGCCAAACATTTTAGTAGACACTTCTGTAAAGAAGATACATGAACAATTAAGAAGCACAAAAAAGGCCCTCAACATCATTAGTCATTTGGGAAAGGCAAAACCACAGAGATATCACTCACAAAGAAAATGACTTTACTAATAATGGCAGACAATAGCCACTACAATCATCCCTTAGTACGTGTGGGAAATTGGTGCCAGAACTTTCCATGGAAGCAAAATCCATGAATGCTCAAGTCTCATAATTGGCCCTCTGTATTCTTGGGTTCTGCATCTGCAGATTCAACCAACCATAAACTGTAAACATTAACACATGATCTGCAGTTGACTGAGTCCCTGAATCCAGAATTTATGGATACAGAGGGACAACTGGAGATTTATTTGAAAAAACTCCACTTACAAGTAGACCTGAGCAGTTCAAACCCATGTTCAAGTTTCAACTGTGTTGGCAAGGATGTGAAGAAGCTGGAAAACCGGAGCCTAATTCATTGCTAATGGGGATGTAAAGTGGGAAGCCACTTTGGCAAACAGTTTGGCATTTCCTCAAAATGTTGAAAATAGAGTTATCATATGACTCTGGAATTTCACAACTAGTTATACAACCAAGATAAATGAAATTATAAATCAACACAATAACTTGTACGTGGATTTCATAGCAGCATTATTCATAATAGCTGAAAAGCAGAAATAATTCAAGCAACTATCAATACATAAATGAATAAACAAAATGTGGTATATCCATAAAGCAGAACATTATTCAGCAATAAAAAGGAATGAAATATACTTTGAAAATATATCTGTGAGCTCATAATGACACCTAAAATACACACACAAATATGGATAAGTAGTTACCATTGCTGGTTGGTTAGGCATCATCTTGTGCTCAGTCACTAAGTTGTGTCTAGCTCTTTGCCACCCCTGGACTGTAGCCTGCCAGGCTCTTCTGTCCATGGGATTCTCCAGGCAAGAATTTTGGAGTGGGTGGCCACCCCTTCTTCAGGGGATCTTCCCAACCCAGGGATCAAACCCAGATCTCCTGCATTGCAGGTAGGTTCTTTACTGACTGAGCCACCTGGGTAGCCCAAGTTATCATCACACTATTTTGAAAATTGATATAATAAAAATGATAAAAAAATTACTTTTTGCAAATTTGCAAAAATTTAGCCTAAGTAATGTTTCTTATAATGCTGTTTCAATGAGATACAACTTCAAGATATTTTGTACTAAACCTAATATATTAAAAAGTTCTGGGTTGTATATTTAAATGTTCCTCACAGCGCATACAACTAAAGATCAAGTCAACAAAGTTTGCTTTATACATGATACAGGTTCTAATATGGTAAATGATATTTACTTTTTTCCTTCATAAGTTTATTTTTTTCCTTCTCTGAACTTCTGGTTTGGTTTTATTGTTTTGTTCTCTGTGAATTTAACCACTTTTAGGGAATACTAGTCACATTGAAAAAATCTGAATGCTCCCTAGAAACAAATTTATTCATGCATGCATGAGTGTCAACACTTGTGGGAGAAGGAACGTAAGTCCCTTCTCCTTATGTGTGTGTGCTCAATAGCTTCAGTTGTGTCCTACTCTTTGTGACCCCATGGACTGTAGCCCACCAGGCTCCTCTGTCCATGGGGTTTTCCAGGCAAGAATCCTGGAGTGGGTTGTCATGCCCTTCTCCAGGGGATCTTCCTGACCCAGGGATCGAACTTGCATCTCCTGTGTTGCAGGCAGATTCTTCATAGCTGAGCGGGGTAGCCCCCCTTCTCCTTATAAATGGCATTAATTTTAAGCCTGAAATTTTCATCAAGACACTTTCTAAAGGCCCTGAAACTCAATCAGCATCAGAAAAATATGATCACGTCATTAGCAATGACATACATTAGATGAAAGCAAAAATAAATTTCAATTTCTACGAAAACTAGAGAAAACTGATAAAACGTTGATCTTAATGACTGCTTGATGTTGAATAAAAATGAACAGGAATTAGAACACTATGGACCCTCTCACCTTTAAATTTTGCTGACAGCTACAATAGCTTTAACAACGTAATAACCTTTCACAGAAAGTATCTGTAAGGGGCTTCGCTGATGACAGCCAGTAAAGAATCTACCTGCAATGCAGGAGACGCAAGAGACGCGGGAGATGCAGGTTCGATCCCTGGGTGGGGAAGATCCCCTGGAGGAGGAAATGGCGACCCACTCCAGTATTCTTGGCTGGAGAATCCCAGGCACAGAGGAGCTTTGCAGGCTACAGTCCAAAGGATCACAAAGAACAGACACTGGACTGCATATGTGGACAGGGATTCTGAAAATGTGAGGCTGTACTTGAGGCCCTCGTTTGACTTCCAGGCCAATCCTAACATCTGCAGCTCCAGGCGGCGGGACCTGGACCCCCGCTTCACTGTGGTGGGGCGACGGCGGCTGGGAAAGGCTAGCCCTCTGCACCCCCGCTGCCGCCCCGGCCGCCTCCTGGCCAGGCCCGAGCCACCCGCCAGGCCTGCGCCGTCGTGGGGCCTCCGCGGCCACTGATCCTCATGCTCGGCCTGCTGGCGAAGCATTCCGATTTTTAATCGCTACATGACTTGTCAGATTCAATAGGAGCCACACGGCCACAATTAAAACCTTTCTAATAATGAGAGGGCCAAACAAGGGGAAAAAAAAAAACAACTCTGGGCTTGTTTTCTGCCACTGGTTCACATTCTGAAAGTAAGTGAGAAAATCTTTCAACCGAAATTTGTGTTTACACGGTGAGCAACCAAATGGTTATTCCCTTCATCCTGACGGCAAAACAAAGTGCTTGTGTCTGCACTTAGGGACTATTTCCGAGATGCTGGCTGACTCCCCTCAAGTATATTTCCACTCTGAAAAGAAAACTGGAGCCCCTTATACAGAGTGAAGTAAGCCAGAAAGATAAAGAACATTACAGCATACTAACACATATATATGGAATTTAGAAAGATGGTAACGATAACCCTATATGCAAAACAGAAAAAGAGACACAGAAATACAGAACAGACTTTTGAACTCTGTGGGAGAATGTGAGGGTGGGATGTTTTGAAAGAACAGCATGTATATTATCTATGGTGAAACAGATCACCAGCCCAGGTGGGATGCATGAGACAAGTGCTCCAGCCTGGTGCACTGGGAGGACCCGGGGGAATCGGGTGGAGAGGGAGGTGGGAGGGGGGATCGGGATGGGGAATAAGTGTAAATCTATGGCTGATTCATATCAATGTATGACAAAACCCACTGAAATGTTGTGAAGTAATTAGCCTCCAACTAATAAAAAAATTTTAAAAAAAAAAAAAAAAGAATCTCTCACCATCAGGGAGGAAAGCAGCCAAAGTCCAGTCCCAGATCTGCGCGCCACACCTGTCACTTCCTCACCTACTGGGAGACGTTCTCTTCTTGGCTATATTTAGCTGGAAATGCTAAAGCATATTCTAAAAACTCTTTATAAACTCAACAGAATGAACTTTATTTTCCTGAAAATGTTACCTGTATTACAGTTTTAGTTATTTCTCCCCTAGACTTTGAATTTTGACAGGATTGAGAATTATGATGAAAACGGAAGTAAAAACTTTTACTAACAATTGAAATTAATTTAACTCTCTGCTGTGTACAGAGAGTTACCCTGTGATTTGGAACATACTTAGAAGAGTAAGAGATGCACCAAATACTGTTATTTACTGGATTCTGAAAAGGCTTTTATATGCACACAAAAGTCACACCAGCTAAGAGACACATCAGGCTATTTGTGGAGACGATCTAATGGCATGAATGATAACTGCAGCCAATCTATTTTTACTCTACAGCATCTTCTCCTAGTGTTTACTGAGAGGGAATATTACCAACAGGTAAACACTATGTGGAGTGAATATCTTTGCAACTTGTGTTCTGCTGTCTCAGATTTTTTTTTTTTTTTCCAGAATACTCATTTGGGTGTCCTTTTCCATCCTTATGTTTTGAACACCATCAAGCAGCAAAAAAATGTGATGAGGTCATATATTGTTCTTTTTATTTGATTTCAGTTTTACTTTGGTAAGCACACAGTGTGAGATCTCCCCTCTGAATAAATGTTTAAGGGTACAGTGCATGACTGTTGACTCCAGGTACCACGCCAAATAGCAGATCTCTATAGAGTTAATTCATTTTACTTAACTGAAACTTTATGCAATTGATAAGTAATTACTCCTTAAGAACTTTATTATGGAAAGTGTGTGCTAAATAATCAAATCCTAGAGAAAGCACCAAATGTATAAGACTCTTCATTACCAGATCTTCTACACTGTTGCCATATGGTATCATTCCTCAAGTTGGAAAACATTTGAATGATTTATAGTCTCCAGATTTCCATGAATCTCTTTTGTAACTGTCAAACATGTCATATCTACATATGAAAACTCAACTGTTTATTGTTAAATAAAGAAACCAAGTAATAAATTCTATCTACTATTCTTTCCCCTTGCTGTATAGCTAGTCCTGGACCCAGGAATGTCTTGAAAGAGGAAATCTGAGCAGACCTTTTTAAATACTAAAATTCACATACGGCTTCAGATTTTATTGAGTAGAAGCATTTACAAAGGCTCTACCTCATTTACCAGCAGAGGACTGTGGCTTCCCTGCCATAGTCAGTGGGCCTCTTGGGGGCATCACCAAGTCTTAGCAGTCTTTATTCCCCCAACAGGAAAACAGCACTTACTCAGGCACACAGTTGTGTTAAATAGGAGATTAGTTAAGTTAAACTTACAAGGATAGAAATGAATTTTTCTTAAATCAATGGAGAACCCCTGTCCCAACAAATTGTTATTTGTTACAACTTTCAAGTGACATATATGTTGAGAGAATCATATTCTTCTAATTTTTCTTTATTCTTTATCTTTATTTTTCTTTATTCTTTGTTATAAGCTGAAATTAAATATCATGTAAGATTATGACCCTTAAGGTTTCTACCCATTCACTCTCCTGTAAGTTATACAAAGTTTCAGGGTCTTGTCAGTTTATCAAGAGAGAATGGAAATATCCTATGCCCAGCAAACTGAAAGCTGTAGAATATTCACCATTCTGTACACTGAAGTTGACACCTTTAAAGCTGAAATCTGTTCTTTTAAATTCACTTCAAGCACATTCCTGTAAAAAGTAGAGCTTTGTGCGACTGTACTGAAATTCTCAATGCTAGTATGACCACTAAAATCTTAGTCACACTTGAATTAACTGGCTATTTTTCTCCACTTTGATAGTAGAACAGATGAACTGATATGGTGCCACCCTTTAATCCATGTCAGTGATGACACTTCTACCTCAACCATTTTTATTTTTACTGCAAAAATTAAGATACTGAAGTTTGGAGTTATGTACGGAAGGAATTAGATTACACTTGGTGTTTGAGTTTTCTCCTGTTTTGTCTTTTTGTGTGGTTTTGCCATTGACCTAGAAGAGCTTTCTGCTCTTCTTACATCCTTGGGAAGCAGAGCTCTCCCCCATGAGAGTGCTGACTTGGGGCCTTAGTGCTGACTTGAGGAGTGCTGTGTGCTCAGTCGCTGAGTTGTGTCTGGCTCTCTGTGATCCCTGGACTGTAGCTTGCCGGGCTCCTCTGAGATCCCGTGCCGATTACGTCCCGTCCTCCACAACTCTTCGTCAGCTTTGCACCATGGCACACAACCTGCTCAACTCATGTTGAGCAAGAGAAACATGGTTACAATAGTGTTTATACTCATTTGTATATATTTTTGAAAAAAAATTAAAAATTTAAATCATAATTCAGAGGCATACCCATGAAATATCCAAAGTACACTAGACAGGAAAATAGAATCTTTGTTTTCTTGTTCTTTTCTATTACAACATTTGAAAAGTTTTCAACACAATTTTACTTTTATTTCCAGAAAATATTAGAGGTCCTTACTTCACTTGGCAGAATATTTTCTATTAAACATTTATAATCTATTGGTAGGGTTACCAGATTTTGCATTTAAAAAACATAGACCACCCAGGTACATTTGAGTTTCAGGTAAACAATGGAATTTTAAAGCTTACTTGGGACATAGTTTCCTGAAAATTTTTTCTTGGTTATCTGAAATTTGAATTTAACTTGGTGTTCTGTATCTTATCTTACAATCCTATTTGTTGATCTTGGTAAAAACCCATGTTAAAAATTTCTAGTAAAAATAATTCTAGATAGAAGGAAGAGATCACAATAGTAACCGACTCTGACGTGATGCCTTTTTACATAAAGTCAGATATACTGAAGGTTAGAGAATATCTGCCAACATTAGAAGATGCACTGAGTAAAATACAATTTTGGATTACTTAATCCCTACCCCGTTTTCATAAAAATGTTCATTAATTGAGGATCTATGGTATTTCAGGAACTAACTGTGTTAACTTTAAATGTAACCAGGACAGCAAAAAGTCCCTTCCCTTCCCAGAGGAAGAGCAGTCTAGAAAGAGACTGAGAGAAGGCATCCAAGGGAGGAGGTGGGGAAGAAGCGTTCCCCACTGAAATAGACCAGAGTCCCTTGGAAAGATGGCTGCTTCCAAGACAAGGGAGGTGAGGGAAGTTTCAAGATGAGCCTAAAATATCTGTGGTACCAGAAATAGGTACTGAAATGTCACAGGGATCCAGGAGCCAACACAAAAGGACTCTCATAGGCTCAAATGATATATTAGAACATTGTAATAGAGCTCATTAAATAAAATTTGATTCCATGAGTCTTTGCTGATAACAATTGATAGATGATGATGATGATGATAGATGATAGATAGATTAAGAAGGGAAACTTGTTCTTCATAGAAGGTGCTGACTAATAAATATAGAAAGAATGAGGGAATCACCATTTTTCAACCATCATTGTAAATATTAAGGAAAGAATAAGTGGATGATAAATCTGGGGTGGAGAAGTTAAATGAGGTTCAGAATACTCACATAATATTAAATATCTTTCCAGAAATTGCTTATTACATTGAATCTCATGAATACACAAATTTTGTATTTCAGAATTCACCTGCTTGCTAAAGTTCATTTGTACCTCAGATTCTCAGTCATTTGTAAATATGAACAGAAGGATGAAAAACCTGATTCACTTGATATGCATTCTCCTTTCAGCTTTCATACTATAAGCAAACATCTTTTACTTTAAGTAAAATGTACCTTTTACTTAAAGGTATACTTACTGTCAGGTCTTGCATTTTTGTGCTTTTTGTTGGTTAGTTGGACAGTCTGTTGGGTTTTTGCTGTTTCAGATAGTTTCAAAACACAGCAATGATGTCCTTTCTGGTGTTTCAAAGCATGAAAACTTGTGATATGCTTTATGGAAAAAAATCTGTGTTAGATGATCTTCTTCAGGCATGAGTTACAATAATGTTGGCTATAAGCTTAATTTAGTGAATTGACAATATAAAATTAGCTGTCTTTAAACAAACAAACAAACAAGAAACACATAAAAGAAGATTAGGTATTGATTGGTTGATACACATATTGTATCTAGAGGCACAAAGGAAGTTAATTCAGGATTCCCTCTGGAGGCAATGATCAGTATTTCATAATTCAGTGTTTGCAGCAACTTAATAGAACATAACTACTGTGAATGTAACAGCTGACTATAGTTTCTGTCGACCTGAAGCAGGTAAACTGCTAAATATTTCCCTAGCAAAGGCGGGTTTATCTGGGACCAGCAGAGATGGCGACTCAGCGCCTGCAAAGACAGGCCACCACGTGCGAGTCTGTGTGGGGCAAGCAGCGAGAGGCTGGGGGCTGATGAACGAAGAGCCGCGGCTGGTCATGGGCCGTCCGCGCCAGGAGAGCAGGAGTCTTTCCTTCTTCCGTTGGAGATACAGTTGTCACACCGCGTAAGAGCTCCCCTTCTGCTGCAGTTCAGTTCAGTTCAATCACTCATTCGTGTCCGACTCTCTGTGACCCCATGAACCGCAGCACGCCAGGCCTCCCTGTCCATCACCAACTCCCAGAGTTTACTCAAACTCATGCCCATCGGGTCGGTGATGCCATCCAGCCATCTCACCCTCTGTCGTCCCCTTCTCCTCCTGCCCCCAAGCCCTCCCAGCATCAGGGTCTTTTCCAGTGAGTCAGCTCTTTGCATCAGGTGGCCAAAGTATTGGAGTTTCAGCTTCATTATCAGCCCTTCCAATGAACACCCAGGACTGCTCTCCTTTAGGATGGACTGGTAGCCCAACTCAAATTGAGGTTTCTGTTTATTTTTCGTGCATAGTCACTCAGTTGTGTCAGACTCTTTGCGACCTCATGGACTGTAGACCTCCAGGCTTCTCTGTCCATGTTCTGTTTATTAATTTTTTGCATATCCCCATTTTGATCAGGATCTTTCTCGGAAAGCATCACTAATCAAGACTCAAATTTTCTAGTTTTAGCAGTATTTTTGCCTCTCAATGCCAAGAAGAACCTGAATGTAATGCCTCATGTGAAAGGAAAGAGTACAGATCGTAAACTCATTTGACATTATGTTTGAATAACAAGTAGAGGAGGGAGAACTCTCAGCAACTTTTGGCCCAAACTGCATGTGTTATCAAGATCATAGTCATGGGAGATCATCTGAAGCCCTATGTCATCATCAAAGGTTCTACAAGAAGTTCCAAGAGACCAGCTCCAGTATCTTGGGAAAGCTGTGCCATCAGATGTCATCCACCTCAATTTTGGGAAATCTTTACTTTCAGCCACTGGATGATGTGCAGGTCCAACGTGCTGCACTTTCTTTAGGTGTCTCTTGTGAATTCAAGACTCTATTCCTTATAGTTTGGTGGTACAGGGCTGGTTAGCAGTACCTTAACGGCATCTACTCAGTGAGTTTGGAAAGAGTCCTTCTGAAGGTGACTTCTCCAGAGTACAAAATCTCCAGGTGGCAAGGTGGGAGGCTTAAGGTCTTCATCTCCTGAGAGCACATTGTGAAAAAATTGCTCTACCAACACATGTTTATTTTTAAAAGAAGCAATTAGATTTTTACTGCACTGGAGTATCCTTTTATCAGTTGTGGGTCAAAAGAAGCAGGAGACAAATGCTTTGGTCATATTGTGAAGAATATCTCAAAAGGTGATGGATTTTGAGTTTCATAAGAGGTACATTTAGAAGGACCAACAGCAATGCTTTGGGCCAAGGTATTTGGATATCCTTTACGAATTTTTTCCAATTAAGTCTTATTAATGCCATTGATGTCTTCAACTAAATCAGAGGATTGAGGGTGGTAAGCGCAGCGACAGTGTTGTATAGCTGGCCAATCAGCACAGACGTGTGAGGGTACTTGGCCAGTAGAATGGGTCCCTTGATCACTATGAAGTTTTGGAGGAGGTCCCTAGGTAGGATCGTCTTTTCCAAAAGGACTTGGGCCACAGGAGAGGCAGTAGCCTATCTGCAAGGGAGGTCTTCAGTCCAGTGTGAAAATATACAGATCATGACTAGGAAGTATTTACACTCATGAGATGGAGGAAATTGTATGAAGTCTATTTGCCTGTTCTCAAAAAGTCCGCTAAAGAGTTTGAAATGTTGAGTGTAATGTAGATAGGCTTCTCCAGATTGTTCTTCAGATAAGTGGGGCCATGAAGTAGATGCTTTTTCCAGCCTTGGTCATGCTGGCCCACTGATTATGATTCATGAAGAGTAGCATTCTGTCAGTAGGCCAATGGTTTAATGCATGCACAGTGGTGAGGAGCAGCAACTTTATTTAATTTGTGACAAATTTTATTAAGTAAATTTTTTAAAATTAATTTTTATTGGAGTATGGTTGCTTTACAGGCTGGTGATTTCAGAGTCTCTGGTAGGACTGCATTGTTATTAAGTCCAAGCCAGAGCTTTCTCTTTTTATCAAATCAACAGCTGTTGAATTTCCAGTCTTGCCTTTTCTTTTCTGAGGCCAACTGTTGGGCTTCTCTAGCCAGTTTTTCTAAGATATTTATGGAAATATCCCTTTGGAGCATGACAGGGTTTTGGCTGCTATTGGTCCTTTTAAAGGCAGTATTACTTGTGGAAATGGCAGCAAGCTGATTTCTTTTAGCTTCCAAAAAATCAAGTTTAGAATGTCCTGGAATCTTAATCAGAGCTAAAATGGGCAGGTAAAAATATTGAATCCAATAATTCCTGGCCTAGGGGCATTGAAGGGGGCTTATATTTTATTTCCACTGGAAGTAAGGAAGCCATGCAGCTTCTATAGCATTCCAAAATCAAGAGCTACTGAGTAGACATATTTACTATCAGAATAATTGTTGGCAATTTTGCCCTTGACTAAAGTCCAAGCCTGTGTAAGAGCACATAATTCAGCCTGTTGGGCTGCAGTAGGCATAGGTAAAGATGCTGCCTCAACATCAAAAAGATTAGCAAAGCATATCCAGCACAATATTTGCCATTGTCACCTTTTAAATAAGAGCCATCACTGAAACAGGAGAAGTCAGCATTATTCAAAGGAGCTTCCTGTAGATCATTGTGAGGAGTCAGGAGGTGGTCCATCTGCTTTTAGCAGTGGTGAGGGACTTTATCAGTGACAGAGGGGAGAACAGTAACCAGATTATTATTATTACAATGTAGAAGAGTTATGTGAGGAGCAGTTAACAAAAGAACTTACTAAGAGGTGAGACAGCTGAATGAGGTGTGAAAATAGTCAGAGGTCCCCCGACAATTTTCTCAGTGGTCTTAACCGAAAAAGCAGTGGTCATAATGGCTGCAAGGCAAAGCGGGTATGCCTGCCACAGGGCCAAGTTGCTGGCTGTAATAGCCTATGGGTTAATTTTGATCCCTGTGATTTGGGGTGCATACCTCAAGGGCATCCCCTTCCTCTTCATATTCAACAAGGAGAAAGGGAATATGATCATTGGAATGCCCAGTGGCAGGTGGGTTCTTCAAACTCTCCTTTAAGGCCTTGAAGATTATGTCATCTGGTTCTTCCCATAAAACTGGGTCTAGTTTGTTATTATTTAGTAGAACATAGAGGGCTTCCCAGGTGGCACTAGTGGTGAAGAATCCACCTGCTAATTCAGGAGAGAGAAGAGATGTGGGTTTGATCCCTCAGTGGGGAAGATCTCCTGGAGAAGGGCGTGGCAACCCACTCCAGTATTCTTGCCTGGATAATTCCATGGACAGAGGAGCCTGGTGGGGTACCGTTCATAGTGTCACAAAGCGTTGGTCATGACTGAGCATCTGAACACAACAACAAAACATAAGGTTTGAACATAGAGAAATTTGGAATTTAATTTCAGTAATACCCAGCTAGTCTGTAAAAGCCTTTTAGTTGGCACTTAGTTTTGCATTTGGAGGAATTTAGGACTCCATGAAGTCTCTCTGGATTTCAGTGTGACCCTCATTTTGACATTTGATGCCCTAAATATCAAACCTGGGCTTGGGCAAACTACAAGTATTTTTGGCAACCTTATATCCCTTTAAGACTAAAAGCTCTAGCAAGTGGATGCTGTTTTTCTGTAAAGAGGGCTTAAAAAGGAGAGCAAGGAAGCATATCACCCACATATTACAACAAAGTAGAACCTCTAAGGAACTTTGTACCATCCTGATCAGCCTTCAGGATCTGATAGAAATAGGAAGGGCTCTCAGTAAAACCCCGAGACATTGCAGTGCAGATAAATCATTTTTCCTTTCCAAGACGAGACAAAAAGGGATTGGCTAGTTTCACCAACAAATATACTAAAAATGTGCTGCATAAATCAATTTCAGTAAAGAATTTACATCCAGTGGGAATGGATATTAGTAACATATGTATGAGGGTTAGGAACAATGGAGTGTCAAGTTATAACATGTTGTTTATTGTTTGGAAGTCCTTGACCCCAGGGGCTCCCTTCTGGGCCCTCAGGTTTTCCCACTGGTAAAATGGGAGTCTTACAAGGGCTGGTGTAATGAATAAGGAAACTTGGAGCCTTATTATCTTTTATTATGGGCTTGATGCCTTGAAGGACTTCTTTACTTATATGGCATTGATCAATTCTGGGAAGAGGCTTTGAGGAAATGATCAGAATCTTGATGGGAGGTGTGCTGTAAATTTTGCAAACACCAGTTGGAGATTTTGTCCATCAGGAGGATGGTAGTTGGTTCAATGGCAATAAACCACAGTGTTTCCAGAATTAGCTCTAGTTCCCTCAGAGATGTAACAAATAAAACATGTCAAAGGGTCATTTAATTTCCCTGACTTGTGTTTCTTTTATTACTGTCAAAATTCTAGAATTATTTTCCTCTTTTGGGAGAAAGAAAGTCTGGCATAATAGTCCTCTAAGGTGTCTCAGCCTAACAAATGGGTAGGGGCAGAGGAACTAAAGAGAAAATGGCGTATATCTCCCAAAGGGTATAAACACATGGGAATAGGTGCTGAGACAGGAACTCGTGAGATTCTTTACAGGACTCTATTTCAAGTGCTTTAGAACTCGGAGGCAAGTGTTGCCGTTTAGTAGTGGAATTGAGCACCAGAGTGTAGCCCAGGTGTCAGTTAGAACTGGAAGTTATTAATCTGGAAAAATGTTTCTCCAAGTCAATTAAAAAAAATTTTTTTTTAATGTATTTGGTTGCACCGGGTTTTAGCTGAGGTATAAGGAATTTTTAGTTTTGGAATGTGAACTGTTAGTTGCAGCATATGGGATCTAGTTACCTGACGAGGGATTGAACCTGGGCCCCCGGCATTGGGAACGTGGAGCCTTAGCCCCTGGATCACCAGGGAAATCCCTCTCCAAGCTGGTTAAGAGGAAAGATTGAGAAGAGCAACTGTAGTTCCTTAGAGCCCTGCCATTGGGAACTGGGAGAACTTTGGGAAGACTGGTTAGACAGCTGAAAATACCTAAAGCCCTTGCGTTTGTAACAATCTCTTTTCTAAGAACCCAGCTTTTAAATTAGGGGGTTTTGGGTTTGTTTAAGAGCCTTTATTTGCTGGAGTTGAAGATTAAAAATTTTGGTTATCTTTCTTTGAGGTGACTTGTCTGGAGTGTGAGAGAGTTGGTTAATAAGACTAATTAAATCTGAAGTGGACATAGTTCCCCATTCCATACTGGTCCTTTTTACTAGAAGGGAAAGATCCTAGTTTAGTTCATTAATAAACATAGAGTCAAAAGCTACCTGAGTGGAAGCAGCATATGAAGGAAAGCCAGAGTTTTGGTTTGAAGTGATCTGAAATCAGCTGTAATGTTCATGAACAGATTCTCAGATTTTTGTGTGCAAGCCTAAATTTTGTTTCAATCAACAGGCTTTGGAAAGGCTCTCAGAATTGCTCAGTGAAATCTCTTAGCAATTGTTCGGGCCAGATCATATAATAAGTTAGCAGGCTGGTCTCACAGTTGTAACCCTAGAAAGCCTTTGTTATTTTCCCATTTAGTAATCTTCATTCCAATGTTGGGCCTTACCTTCACTGACAGATACATGAACTAGGAGTCAGAGAAACCAGGTTGATAAGTTTGAAAGACTATGTTAAAGTCTTTAACAAATCTGTGAGTATCTTTAGTTACTTTGAGAAAATCTTTGTGGCTTATAGTTTCAGTTTTTGTCCAGTAGACTTAAGAAATGAAGGTTTTTAGCCTTGGACCTTCAGAAGGCTGATTTTAAAGGAATAGGTTCTGGCAAGTTCAGAGGAAAAGGAAGTGGACAGTTTCAGACAGAGGGGGATATGTGGCAAGAGAATTAGTATGGTGGAGTTGAGACTATAGAGGGTTTTGTTGTTTAGTTGCTAAGTCGTGTCTGACTCTTTTATGACCCCATGGAATGCTAGGTGTCTCTGGCTGTAATATTTCCTGGGCAAGAATACTGGAGTGGGTTGCCATTTCCTTCTCCAGAGATCTTCCCAAACCACGGATCAAACCTGCGTCTCCTGCATTGGAAGGTGGGTTCTTTTCCACTGAGCCATGAGAGAAGCCCATGGAGGATGCTGGGTGGTGTCAAAGGGAAGGAGAGAGATGGCCCTGGAGGCGGAGCCTGAGACCTTGGGAGTCATTTTCTCTTTCTTTAATCACTGAATCTTAAAATCTTATTTAACAAAGAGGCAATTTTAGACTCTTGATAACCTTGGAAAGTCTCAAAATAACAATCAAAATAAATGTTTCACTCAGTTCTGGAAGTTTTCAAAAAACTGTAGTCCACTTCAGTTTTAAGGAAAATAAGTTCATGGGTTTCACAAGTTCTCCTTTGGTCAGGTAAGTCTATTTAGTTGGAAATAAACATGAGGAATGAATAAGGTTTTTAAAAGTAAATTCAGCTGGAGTCCTTGTTGGGGAACACCCTCTAAATATTTATATAACTGAGATCTCATTTGTCATAAATTTTTCTTTAGAGTAGAAGAACAATTTTCAAACAGCTCTGACAGCTTATAGTTCACACAGCTTAATTCAATCAGCTTCCAAGCTTAAACACTAGCTAATTCTAAGGACACAACTTGGTCCTGGAGAAACCAGGTCAAGGCTTTTTCAGCCAATTTCTAGAGATAATTCCTTCCAAAGGGATAGGCTGAAGGTTGATGATATGGCACAGCTTCAGTGAAGCAGCCCCTGTTCCTGAAGGAATGGGGGGAAGGAGTCTGATCTACATTAAAGTCTTTAAAGCAAATCTGTGAGAATCTTTAGTTACTCTGGGAAAAACCTTTGCAAGGTTTTGACCTTTGAAAGAGTCTGATCTCAAAATCAGACCAAAGTGTCAAATGTCTTAAGTAGACATTGAATACAGAATACAGAACAATGGCTTCAGCAGGAAGACAAATCCTTAAAATGAATTTCAAATAAAATGGGGAGAGCTTTAAATACAAATGTGTGTGATCTTGGATCAAGGAGAAAGATGTGCCTTCAAACTCCAGGGTCAGTGAGAAAACATTGGGTAACAATGAACTCAATATTCGAGACCACATGTTTGCTCATCAGTCCTAGAACCTTTGGTGGGTGTGTGTGTGTGTGGGGGCAGTTCTCTGATCCCATAAGGGCCATCAAAATGTTGACCTGAATAGGTCAACAAAGAGACTGCTAGATTTTTTTTTTTTTTTAAGCATGAATGAGTTTATTTGGTATCAGTAGAAAATTGCAATTCAGGGTCTGCAATCATGGTGAGCCATATACATGCTACTACATAGCAAGGAAAGGAAAACTCTTTTGTAGAAAAAGGGGAAAGGAACTGGGATGACCTATTGTAAATAAAGAGTCCATGGCTCTTCATTGGTTAAGTCCTTGCCAGGAAGGAAAAGGAGTCTTTTTTCTTTCTGTTGGTCTCTGTGACCATTTCAGGGCATGAAGGATCCCCCTTCTGATCTCCTAACTCTTTTAATTGAGGTTCTGTTTATTTACTTTTTATATTACCAAGGGAGAAATAATAAACATATGGTGGAGATATTGGACAAAATTTTAACCAAATAATCAATATTAATATCACTAATAAAGAGCAAATTAACATCGTGATCCACCAGATTTGATACTCTGAAAGACATGGAACATTCCTCATACAGTGAGGTCGCTCAGTCGTGTCCATCTCTTTGTGACCCTATGGACTAATGTAGCCCACCAGGCTCCTCTGTCCATGGGCTTCTCCAGGCAAGAATACTGGAATGGGTTGCCATTTCCTTCTCCAGGGGATCTTCTTGACCCAGGGATTGAACCCAGGCCTCCCACATTGCAGGCAGACACTTTAACCTCTGAGCCACCAGGGAAGCCCTCCTTATACAGTATTCCAGCTCAAAATATTTAAAAGTTGAATTTAATATTGAAAAAAAAAAACACCGGAGAAGTATATAAATGCATTGTGCAGCTCTTAAAAAAAAAATTCTGTACTATAAAAGCTGTGAAAAACATTAGGCAAATGAAATGTGTTAGATAACATTTTTATATCAATATTAAATTTCCTGAATTTGATTATTGTACCATAGCTATGTAAGAGAATATTCTTGCTTTTAGGAAATATTTATAGAAGTGACATGAGGTAAAGAGAAGTGATGTGTGTAATTTATGCTGAAAAGACTCAGGAAAATACTTAGCATATGTCCTCACCTATTTATCTATCTGTCGTCTATCGGGGAGGGGCTTCCCACGTGGCTCTGGTGGTAAAGAACCCATCTACCATTGCAGGAGACATAAGAGACGTGAGTTCAGTTCCTGGGTCTGGAAGATCCCCTACAGGAGGGAGTGGCAGCACACTCCAGTATTCTTGCCTGGGGAATCCCATTAATAGAGGCGCCTGGTGGGCTGCAGTCCATGGGGTCACAGATAGTGGCACATGGCTAAAGAGACTTAGCATGCATGCATGCACGCATTGCATCTATCAGGGGCTTCCCTGTCGGCTCTGTGCTAAAGAATCTGCCTGCCCGTGCAGGAGGCTCTGGGTTTGAACCCTAGCTCAGGCTTGGAGAAGGAAATGGCAATCCATTCCAATATTCTTTCCTGGAAAATCCCATGGACAGAGGAGCCTGGCGGGCTACAGTCCACGGGATCCCTAAGAGTGTGACATGACTTAGCAATTAAACAAATCATCTCTCAAGTAAAAGAGAAAGTATGAAAGGGGAAAAATACTACACATTGTTGAATCTGGGTAAGGGGAATTATTTGTACCATTCTTGGAACTTTGGAGTGATTTTAAAATATGAAATTTGGAAGAGGGGAGAGGAAAGAGCCGAGGAGAGTGTATTGTCAGAGGAGTCCAGAGAAGAGGAAATGTTTGGCAGTGTTAAATGCTGCAGAGGTAAGATTTGGGATTTAGGTTAGATTTAGCAGCAGGGAGTTCATGGTGATTCGAGTTTCTATGGCTTAGTAGAGACAAAAGTCTGCTTGTTATGGGTGCAAATAAAGTGGTGTGTGGAAATACAGACACCCATTCTACCACTTTAGCTGTAAAGGAAGGAAAAGTAATACAGTAGAAGCTGGAGGGAAAAAAGAAATTGTGTAATATTTTTGCTATTGTTTGATATTTTTAAATTTATTTTTTAGTGCTTCACATTTTGATTGGAATATAATTGCTTTACGATGTTGTGTTAGCCTATACCGTACAGCAGTGTGAATCAGCTATGTGTATATGCATGTACCCCCTCCCTCCTCGGCCTCCCTCCCCCCACCCTCCCACCCGTCTCCCCTTCTAGTCCATCAGAGAGCAGAGGGGAGCTCCCTGGTACACAGAAACTTTCCACTAGCTTAGGTTTGACGCATGGTACTGTATATGTGTCAGAGGTGCAAGCATTTTTAAATGATTGTGGGGACCCGTCTTTGGCCAGGGAGAGGGAGACTTGAAAATAAGTGGAAAGGAAGTAATATTTGAGAGGAGGGCTCTAATGAACTGTAGGAAATGGGATAAAAAACAAAGATAAGATAGAAAGCACTTTTTAATTCAACTTATTTAACTGGATAATGGGTGTGTTTAAAAAACTGAAGTGATACTGTTGACATCTTTTAGGTTTTCTTAAGAAAAGCCTTTGAATTTATGAATGTTTTTGGACTATGATAGGGGAAGTAGCATATTAATTTAGAGAATATGTTTTAAAAGTAAAGGTACTATAGGATCTGGAAAAAAAGATTTATTTTTAACATTATGGTATCTTAAAAAATAAAGGGATATTAGTTACAATCATATGTCTTAGCATCTTTTTTTTTTCCCTTTGTAAAATCTCCATGTCTGTTCTAATTTTGTCTCTAGTACTGGGTCCATGTTTTTAGTTGCCTTCAGGAGTCATAATTTTCTTCCCCAAACTAGATTCTTTTCATCTCTTTTTTTCTTTTAAGTATCTAATTGAGGTGAAAAATAGCATAGTACATTTGATAGAGAAGGTTTGTTTTCCATTACTAAGTAATTGCACAAAGCATTCTTTCATTCTTCCAGGAAGCTGGGGCAAGGCGTCCTGCATCCTAAAGAGAAGAAAAGTATCACGTTTAAATAATTCTTTAGCTGTATACCTAATTGAGGAAGCAGTGATTCTGCATTTTTGGAGTAGCCAAAAAAAAAAAAAAAAAAAAACTATTGTAAAGTCTTTCTCAGAGTCTCATTAAATGCTAAAGTAAGAATTAAAATGTCAACCTCATAATCAAAATATTCAGCTTAAATTCTTGTGTTTGAACTCGAGTTAAAATTGAACAAATGCAGCAACTTTAACTACTTTTGACACTGGATTTCCTCACACCAGCTCCATAATACAGCTCCATAATAGCCCCAATGAACTTTTTTTTTTTTTTAAGTTTAGGCAAATTACACACAGCAAATACTAACCAGTAAACAGATCTAAGTGAAAATGAGAAAGTTGAATTCAATATTTTTGTTTGTGTGGGAAGGGGAGGAAGAGGTAAAGGAAGATAAAAAAGAGAGAGAGAGGTGTGGGAATAAGTATTTCTGTATGAAAAAATAGAAAATTTGGGTTTTTTCTTCCTATTATTACATACCAAAATGTTAGTTGACCTTAACTCTCTGCTTGTTCTTCTGAATTGTTGGAACCAGAACCACGTGACATTACTCCACTGCTTCTTTGTAGGTTACATTTGTATTTTCTTTGGACAAAAGCCCGCGGCAACCTACTTGATTGGGGCATAAATATACAAGCTTTTAAGAATCTTGGAATCTATCAAATGTAAAGAGACCAGATTATTTTAGCATTAAATTAGAATAAGCTGCTGTGTTTTCAGAAAAAAAAAGGTCTATTTAATTTTTTTGAGTAGAGGAGCATAATTGAATAGGCAGTTCTATGAGAAATTCTTATAATTTTTTTTGTTATTTCTCCAAGATTGTAAAAACATATATGGATAATATTAGTCTTGCTCCTAAAGAGCAATCATAATTCTTTCTATCTTTTCATGATCTAGGATTACTAACATTTGTGAAATCACTTCACAGAGTGATTAGGGCATTAATACAGGAGCAAAACCAGCTTAAGTTTTAGATATCTGAGTAGATCCATCAAAAAAAAATCCTGTGCATAAAATAATGGTGCTTTGTAATAAGTTCATTTGACTGTGGAAATTTGAAAAATATGTTACTGTGTGGGTCATTTTAAAAACCATGATTTGAAAAAATATGGTGTGAGTTGTAATTCTTTCTAATTAAAAACCAGGCAAGCCCTTAGGTGGGAGTCACAGTGAGCTGCCCTGAGTTTTTCCCAAGCCTAACAAAAGAGAGAAGAACTGGCCACTGCTTGTGCCTGCCAAGGGGGCATTGTTCCAGGAATCAAAATAAAGAGGCAGTGGGGTCAAGGGTTAGGAGCTCATATTTCCACTCTACATGACCCCGTCTCGGGCTGGGGGTGTTCCTGTCATCTGTTTCTGAAGGTCTCTCAACACAAGACTCTCCTCCACCCTTTTTGAGAAACTCCCGTGTAGATGATGCTGGTGATTAATGCAAGGGGCTCACAGGAGACCTTAAAATTCTTTGGACAAAGGAGTCCTCAGCACGAAGGCTTCAGAAGAATACCTACAGACATTACTGTCTTGAGAATACAGTGGAAATATCTGTGTTTTCCACCATCCCCACCTTTTTAGAACATATCAAATAACTTGACGAATGGTATGCCACTTTCTATTCTTGTTACAGGCTGTCACCAGAACACTTAAACCTTCACATTTCATGTAGCTGCCAAATATGGGGTTGATTTTTATTTTTATGTTATTTTCATCATTTCAAAGTAGAATTAAGTGACTGTTGGGTTGAATCCTGAAATTCTACTTAGTCCACAAATAGTGGGAACAATGATAATTGCGTTTGAGCAGATAAAATTGAGATGTATGGGACAAGCTGAATCAAAATCTGACAAAGTAGAACATAAATTATGAATGGTTTCCATGTGACATTGCAGATAACCGAACAAAAAGAACAGAAAAGCATACTTCATTCAAATCCAAACTGTGTAGTTATCACATTCTCATTGGCTGCTTTGTTAGAAATTTCCCAAGGGATGATAAAACATATTAACGAAAATCCAAAAGTGGTTTTAAAAGATGTTTTTTCTTCAGATACTTTTATGACAATGCAATTAAACATGCTGTGGCTATTATTTCTTCTGGTGGTTTAGGACAGTGAAATAAGACATAGGCTCCCAGTTCTAAGAGCTATCTGGGGTCCAATTTCTGGAAACCCTGATGTCTAATGCCTAACCTGCAGCTGCAGTGATTAGGACAGTGCTTCTCCATCCCACACTGTTTGTGCTAATGAGCCTCCAGAAAACCAGTTAAAGTTGCCATTAAGCTGCTCCCCTCACAGTATATCAGTTGCACGACATCTCTTACTATCCTACAATTCAATGCAGCATTTCTTGAAATGGCCGCCTTCTAGTTAACATAGAAATGTGTTGCAGAGAAAGGAAGGGAAAGAGGAGAGGCCACTTGGCTTATGACGATGGGTCTAACATGCTTCTCATCCAAAGCTGTGATCTTATAGAGATTTCAATCAAATGCCATCCCTTCAGTCAGTTTCGTGGATTTTGTGAAATGGTCTTTACCAAATGCCCCCCCGCCCCACACATTTTCTGTGCTCACTAGCTTTCCAAAGCAAAAGGATTTCAGACTGCCTGACCTCTGAAAATCACAGCTATAAGACTGGGATGCAATTTTGACCAAACTGAAGAAAAGCAAGAAAAAAAGAAAAATATTTCTTCCTTCATTAGAGAGGAAATTTCATTAAATTTAGATCCAGAAAAATAGGAGCAAAACAGTTCCCCTTCTTATGAAAGTGTCTACCCTCCAAAATAACCACTGTGATGGAGAAAAAATATCTATATTTGGGAAGCATAGTAACATCTTCTGGATAAATTGAATTATGATTCAGCCTGTGTTTCTAGGAAATATATTGCAAATTTTCAAGTTTCTGAACAAGCAAAGGGTTAACAAAACATATTCAAGAAGAGAAAAATAAGTGAAATCAAAGTTCTTTAGCGTTTTCTTCTAATTTCCAGGGCCTGTGAGTCAAATTTGAAGTTTTAACTCATGTCCCCTTTTTCCTCTTAGAGGTGATTTGACCACATCCAGTCAGATGTCTTTTCTGCCTTCTCTGCCACCACCTTCCCACCATTCTCCCAGCTTCTCTCACCAACCCAGCATTTCTTTGTCTCCTATTTTTCTGTTAAAGGTTAAGTAAGTGGGAGTGGGATACCAGGTGTTAGAACCTGAATGCAGGGCCAGACTTCCTGCTCTTT
Source organism: Cervus canadensis (assembly GCF_019320065.1). Lineage (NCBI taxonomy): Eukaryota > Metazoa > Chordata > Mammalia > Artiodactyla > Cervidae > Cervus > Cervus canadensis. Next base: position 92,946,758 of record NC_057392.1, on the reverse strand, counting down.
CATTTACCAGCTGTGTATAAGTGCAGACAAATTATGTAACCTCTCTTCGCTTCATTGTTTCATACATAAAGTGGAGTCCATAATAATACCTACACTTTATGTCTGATAAGCAGGTCAAGTTAATTTATGTAAAGTATGGATTGTAGTAAGCACTATATTATGATTAGAGCTATTTGCATGCAGGTGTTTGCACAGAAACTCCTTGAAGGCAGGGGCAGGTTTTCTTTTCCTGTTTAAAAATAAAATTCCCTGAATTACTTTGTTCCGAGTCCAGCAGTCATAACTCTTAAATGAATACAGAATCAAGGGGGGGAAAGTGTATAATACACTACTGGGGTTAGACAACATTTTTGTTTTGTTTTGTTAGAGATCTTTTTGTCTCACCGTGTTTCGTAAGACAACATTTTGCTCTGTTGCTAGACAGTGTCCAATTATGTCTGACTCATTGCTCTGCTCTCCCTCTTTTCGCTGCTGTTTCTGTGTGACTTCTGCTTGGGACACATAGGCAACCTGTATGTAGCCTGAGCTTTAAGCCAGAGCACAACTTCGGAAGGTGGGAGAAGCTTCTGCAACAAGGCAAGAGGAAAAGGATGCTAAGTGGGAATTTGTACCAGCAATATATACGCCCTAGTACTTTTCTATATGAACTTCAATATGAAAACCTACAATATATTCAAGATGTTGGAACTGATTCTCTGTAAAATGTATATAAGTGAAAAGACATTTCCTTTAAATAAAAACTTTAAATTTGGGAACCAAATCTGTTTCTTATGGAGAAGAAGCTCAAGTTTTGGAAAGAGAGAGGGCCAGCCACTTTACACATTTTAAAATGATCTCTGATTCTGCCAGGGAAGTAATTAAATGAATATGTTTCTATTAGAATACAGACATAATACCAGGCCCTGATGTTCTTATGTCAGGTGTCTTTGTTGGCACTCACTCACATCAGCTTTATCACTGAACCTTGTCGTTTTCATGTGCTGTGATCACTTCCTTGACAGATTTAGACCAGCACCTGTAGAGATCTTAAAAAGACGTTTGCTCCCTTTATCTGCAAACTGCCAGCGCCTTTACTTGTAAGCTCTCTTGCTTTGCACAAGATAGGCTATTAGTTTAAAGATCTGAATTAACAGGATGTTAAAAATGTGGAGATGGATAGCTAAATGGAGCATGTGTGCTCATTCACTGAGTACCTGACTCTTTGCGACCCCGTGGACTGTAGCCCACCAGGCTCCTCTGTCCATGGGATTTGCCAGACAAGAATACAGGAGTGGGGTGCTATTTCTTTCTCTAGGGGATCTTCCTAAGCCAAGGATCGAACCCATGTCTCTTGTATCTCCTGCGTTGGCAGGTGGATTCTTTACCAGAGAGCCTTCTAGGAAGCCCCTAGCCAAGTGCCGATAACTAAATTGAAGAAATGCACCATTTTCAATGCACACAAGCTGGACTGGCAGCCACTGGCCACAACAGTTCACAAATGAACATGTTCCTAAACACTGGCTCTTCCATTTTAAAATGCAGTTCTCAGCCAGATGTCGTTTCATGTATTGATGGCAATTGATTCCACACTTAAGGAAGACAGTGATAATTATTTGACCAGCTACCTGGCTTATTTGAGATGTCAACAAAATACCTTTTATAAACTCCAAATTGACTTTCTGCTTTGCAAACATTAGCCCCAGTTCACTTGTTAGTGGTGATGACACGAGCATTGCTGTCTCAAACTGTAAAAAGCAACTCCTTGCTCAAGAAACCCAAGGTAGTATCATCTAGCATCTTGGCATCCTCCCGAAGAATTAGTGCCTCGGGGAGGCAAAACAGGACATTAGTGAGGATTAATAGAATCTTGGAGTAAGCCTTCTTTTTCCCTCCCCTCTCTGCCCCAGCTTTTATGTGTTAACCTCCACATTATTTTAGTGTGTTTTTTTGGTGCGTGCTGAATTATTAAAAGTGGTACATTTTTCGGTATCGAGCTAGTATATTGTTTATGTGGTGTCGTGTTTTTTCCAACAGCCACACCATATTTAAATTCCTCTACTTTAATATTGCTATGGTCTAAATTCCAAGCAGATAAGAGATGATGTGTCTTCTTAAAAAACGTATGTTTTCCAAGTACATTGATTTAGTAGTTTTACTGACACTACTGTGTCAGAGGGCTCTTAAACCATTGTCAAATATTTCTGGGAGTTGATAGGAGATAGAGGAAGAAAATCTAATAATGAAGTTTTCTGTGACCTCACAAATTGTGGGATGTTTTGCAAGTAGTTTGGCCGAGTCTGATTCTAATAAAATAATGGACTTGAACCTGATGATTTTGTGAGCTGCTTCCACGTTGGAGTCGTATTAGACAATTTAGCCAACGGGAAACTGATGCCGTGCATCTTGAAGTTTGACAGGAGCTGAGTAACAGAAATTAGAAGGAAGGATGGGCATTTTAAGTGAAATAAAGCAGTCTACGTAAAGTTCCAATGAGACTACCATCCCCAACAATGTATTTTTAAAACTGTAATCTGTAGACTCCAGCACTTCAAGACCTCATGCAAAGTGGCCATAAAATCGATTGAATAGACACACTTCTGGAATCATTTCTAAGAATTAAGTGAGGTGAAATCATTGCCATGTCCTGTGCTTTTATTGAAAGAAAATTATCATTATGTCTTGTTTGTTAATATGGTCATATCCTGAAGGTATTTTTTTTTTTTTTGGTTGCAGATTGCTTAGAAAATCAGTGATGTTCCAAAATATTCAAAATTTTCTCTCTGAATTTATCAACTACTGCCTTTAGTTAACAGTTCTGTGAGCTATATCTTGCTATTCTTTCTTACACTAATGAGACTGGTGGAATCTTTTTCCTAATTTAATTCAGCTGAGTCACACCAATGCCATTGTCTGATTCCCAAGCCTTTCAGTTAGCCATGGAACTGAGTTCTTGGTTAAGTTAGAACTATTATACACATAAATTTCCACAAATAGCAATTCATTGAAAAGAATGTGGGTCATAAACATAAAGAATATAATATAAAAGACAGTTTCAAACATATGTTGCTTCATTTCTGTTCAAATAGTCTGAATAGCCTGTTAAGATGCTCCAACTTGCTGTAATAGAGAGTGAAATGAACATTTTTCTACAAAATGTGTCCCTCTTGGTTATTTAATGTAGCAGAACAATAGCAAAATAAAATACCAGCAGAATATCTGATAATTTTTTATTGCGGAAACAGGGAAGTTAGGATGAAATGTAGGACTCTTCAAGTTAACAGGAAAATACACTTATAGCTTTCAGGCCCACCTCAAGATACTCAACCATTTATCAAAAAATCTCTTCAATTTTCAAAAGCCCTCTTTGGACCTCCTGGGACTATAAACAAAGCCCATATTGTATCCTTGGCTGAAGCTTGTTAAGTGGTTCATGAATAATACTAAATGCATCCTCCCCATAAATCTCCTCAATGTAGGACTACTGTTATCCAGCCACAAACTTCACCGGCATCCGTCATAAACTCAGAGATGGGAGATTTGCAGCCTGCTCCAAATAACTGCTTCCAACATCCCATAGGTGGGATCCTCTTGAACAGTTAAAGTCAGAGAACAGAGAAATATTGCACTTTTTTTTGTCTTTAGTGCAATGAGTTGAAAACACTTCTAATATTCTTTGGACTGTCTTTCAGAACAGTAATTTAAGGTGATGAATCATTGGTACTTATATTTGTAATAGCATTTCGTTCCGAGTAACTGGAAAGAATAGAGTGTTGTGAAGACTGTCTCAGAGATCCTCGGCTTTTTATTATACAAGTTTAAAAATGAGAAAACCACAAATGTTGTCTTTAGATGTTTATATAAGTTGGTAAGAACTTGGAGGTGTTGCTTCTAATGAACAGCATATTTTGGCAATCTATTTGTGGCAACAAAGAGAAGAAAAGGCAAGTAGGACCTACATTCTTTTTTCACCCAAGTGTATTTATCATGTAAAACTGTATCATTTCAACAGGGAAAGGATTTATTTAATACCTCACAGTGGACTCTTGATTTTTCAGGGTAAACATAAGCTACATCAGACACTTTCAGTAGGTCCAAGAAGTGAAAGACCATGTAAAATATGTTTCCTTTACAATCCTGTGAATTAGGTCTACAAAGAAATATTTTAATACTTACAGTAATAATTCTGTTATGTCATTCTTGCCAGGAATGATGTGTAAAGTTAAATCTGTCCTTGAGTTTGTTAATACTTGCATAGAGAATGTGACTTTCTGAGTACATCAGTCTTAGTATCTCTTCACAGTGAATGTATTGCTATGTCAAGCCTTGGCTATTTATTTAGACAGGTGCATATCAGTCTCCCACTGTAGATGCATATGAATTTTGTTTAATTCTTCTAGAAGTCAAACACTATAACTTGCTGCTTGTTGATGTTCTATAGGTTAACTATAATATTTTAGAGTAAAACAAAGAAGTCTTCAAAATTTAGCATGTTCTTTGCATAACAACATAAAATGACAAGGTATTTGCAAATTGGCATACAGGTCAGGAGTCTGACTTCACAACTGTCATATTCAAAATTGGAATGGAATCAATGTCTTTAAAAAAAAAAGAAGATTGAATATTATTGCTTAATAAAATCCTTAATAGAATCATAAATTAACTAAACTAAATAAATTACAAAATCTAGGTTAACAAACCATAATTACACCTTCCAGCCCCCTTTCTCCCAAAGAAAATCTTATTCAGGAGAAGTCTTCCAAACTTATGCTCATGGGTAATGGAGGTCATATTTTGCATCGTTGGCCAAGTATGTCAAAGTTGACATGCAATGTCAGCTGCATTCCAAAAGAAAAGAATATTCTGTTGATACAGCTGTAGAAAGGTATGCTTTTCTTTGTATGTATGCAATTGTTTCTTTACTGAAAATAACAAAACAGTGGGAGATGATGTTCCCAACCCAATAACCCTGAAGCATATCTAGCACATATTAGCAAAACAAAAATGAGTTGTTTGCTTAGGGCACTTGTCTTAATATTTTGCATGGCTGCATGTACATGTGTAAGTATCTGTGTGTCTATTTGCATTATAACCTTTGGTAAGTTTTTTTGCCTGCAAATGATGATGACATCAGTAACAGATCTATAACTGAGCAGTGTTTAAAACCCTATTTTCCATTAATAATTGCTAAAAATTGACACTTAGAAAATTTTCACTGTCTTGAAGCAGAGGATGGCAATATTTCTTACAAGAGTCCAGGTAGTAAATAACGTAGACTCTAAGGGCCATTGCAACTGTGACTGTATTGTAATAGCACAAATGTTCTCCAAGACCGCATATACGTGAAGGAGTTAGCACTCTGCTCCAGTGAAACACTGCTGATGGGCAAATTTAAATTTCATACAATTTCATATGTCACAGAATCTTATTCTTTCAATTTTGTTTCAACCATTTGAAAATGTAAAAACCATTTATAGCCAGTGAGATATATAAAGCGAAAAACAGACACTAGGTTGGATTTGACCAGAGGGTTGGAGTTTGCCAAACCCTCTGACCTAGGGGAATGTTGGGACAGATATTTACTCCATAATTCAGTTCACTATGTGTTAATTTTGGTGTAATATTTGTTTCCTCTTGAAGAATCAAGTTTCTACATTTCTTCATACTTAATGTCAGAGATTAATAATTGGGAGTTTTGAGAGATAAGGGAATAGAAGAGGCAAGCAAAGAAGACGAGATGGGGCAGTAAACTCTGCACTGAAAAATTAAGAAGGTAAAAATCACCTAAATTTTTGTTTTTCAAAAGAAAAGCTGATGTTTGGCAGTCTTTTAATAATGTTGCAACTTTCAGACTCTCTAGAGAAACGCAAAAGTTACGCCTTCCCTAAGGTGTTCATTACCGTGTTACTTTGGTTAAGAAAATTAACATAACACGAACAGAGTGAAGGCTAGTAGTCAGCATATTAACTCTAAATGTGTAAAATTGAAGTAAAAGCTTATTTTCTCAAAATACTCTTAAAATATGATGAATATGTTGATAAGAAAGAGGTATTTAATAATTATAGAAAATCATCATGAGCATTAATACATTAACTGTGGAAGGAAATCTTGATAACTTATTGTTTTAGCTTACTGTTCTTAGAGATTCAAATTCATTGACTGAATATTTCACCATATTAAGAAATCAGTATATTTTAAAAGGTATGGTAGTATTTTGTGGTAAAGTTAATGGAAAATAGATTATGTTTTAGAGATGCATAATAAAATATAGATGGAGTAATAGGATTTCTGGGTGCTTTTCAGTAATTCTGGGTGGAGAGATGACTGAACACACAAATGAAACCGTAAGCTGATAATTGCTGAAGTTGAGTGATGGGCCCCTAGGGGTTCATTGCGCTATTCTTTTTATTTTGGTCTAAATTTTCTTTTTGATATTTATTAATTTGACTGGGTTGGGTCTTAGTTGAAACATGCAGGATCTAATTTCCAGGAGTCAAACCTGGCTCCCCTGCATTGGGAATGCAGAGTCTTAGCCTCTGGACCACTAGGGAAATTCCTATTTTGGCCTAAATTTGAAGTGTGTGTGTGTGTGTGTATACAGGGCTTCCCAAGTGACTCAGTAGTAAAGAATCTGCCTGCCAATTCAGGAGACACCGGAGCTGTGGGTTCAATCCCTGGGTTGGGAAGATCTCCTGCAGAAAGAAGTGGCACCCCACTCCAGCGTTCTTGCCTGGGAAATTCCATGGACGGAGAAGCTGGTGGGCTACAGCCCGTGAGGTCACAGAGTTGGACACAATTAGCGACTGAGCGTATGTGCATGTGTAAATGCCTGTTAGTCGCTCAGTCCTGTCTGACTCCTTGCGACCCTTTGGACTGTAGCCCACCAGACTACTCCATCCATAGAATTCTACAGGCAAGAATGCGGGAGTAGGTTGCCATTCCCTTCCCCAAGGGATCATCCCAACCCAGAGATCAAACCAGTGTCTCCTGCATTGAAGGCAGATTTCTTTACCGTCTGAGTCACCAGGGAAGCCCATATAGAAAAAAAATTTCCCTATGAAGCATGGATTCTAAAAAATCTATTATTTTTCTTTCCTAGCCCAGTTAAATCTTTCCAAGACCCCAAATGCATGAATGGATCCTTCAATACATTCTATTTTTCAATAACTGTATATTAATATATATTGAATATATATTAATGACTACAGGGGATATAAATGTTTAAAAATGAGGCATTACATACATGGAACCAATTAGTAAATGTGTGCTGTATTTAGAGTCTCTTTTATGATTATTGTATTTATTGTCTTCAGCGGAGTTTGTCAGAGCAGGTAAGAGTGTAGACTTGGAAGTTAGACACATGTGTCTCCTGTCAGTTCTGTGACCTCAGGTAAGGTACTCAACTTTGTTAGGCTTCATTTTTTTCAAATGGAAAATAGGCACAATTTTATCTATGTCATAAAGTTTTTAAATTACATGAATGTCATATTTAATTGTGTAATGCAGTTAAAATGTTTAGTATAGTAGTAACATGGAAATAACAAGAAACAGATGTTAATAATTACTATAAATACAAATGTTTTTATTTTTAGTATTATATTTGAAAATAATTCATGGGATAGAAAGTACTGTGTACAGTGTTATAACATTTACTTACCCTTCTTCACATCAGAAGTCTTAGTCTCCAGAGGAAGTCACTTGTAACAATGGTAACTGTTTTAAAGAGATTAGTGTTATTCTGTAAATAGTATGATATTACTATTTATTAATTTTATGCAGTGTCTCTCAGTCTCATATTAAAATAGATTAGGGTTTAACTAATTTAAAACCGCACTTATCTACTCTCTTCCCGATTTTTGAACATCAACTTCTCTCTCTGCCTCCTTCCTCCCCTCCCTCTTCCTTCCTTCCACCTTCTCTCTGCCCCTCCCTCCCTTTTTTCCTTTTTTCTGTCTTTTCCCCACCTCCTCTCCTCCCTCTGCTGCTTTTATTTCCTTAAGAAACTATCTAGATATGTATTCTTATCTATAAAAACTGTGCATTGAAGAATCATTTTTAACCTAGGGATGTTTATCAGAATCACATCTGAGGAATTTTTAAAACACAGTTATCAAGGTACCATCTCAGTCCCAATGATCAGAATCTTCAGGGATTGAACTCAGGCATATGTACTTTTATAAAAGCACACTTGATTGTAAATCATTCATTTAAAACTTATCAATAGCTTTTAATCTATAGAATAAAGTATTTCTTTAGCTTGGGAATGTTTTCTTTTATAATGTCATTAGTTATTTTGTCTGTCTCCATTCTTTTTTTCACTCTGGAATATGTGTAATTTTCAGCTTGATTTCCCATTCTCTCTTCTCCAAATCGATGGTTTTCTTTCTTAGTGTTCTGATTTCTGTACTTTTCCTTCATTTCGCCGGTAAGAATGCACTAAACTCTATTTATTCTTTTTAACTTAAGATGGTGACACCAATAGAACTGTTCTCTTTTCGTGAAGGACAAATCCTTTTTTTGTGTAATTCCCAATGTATAACCAATGTTAAATTATACCTGAGAATTTTTTTGACATTGTAGCTGCCATGTAATAATCCCATATTTGATTGAGACTCTTTAAGTGAAATCTGTAGAGTGCAAAGCCTTTTTATATATTGTAGGGGGGAGGTGGTGTGATGGTATATTATCTCTTATGAATTAATGGGTATAGGAGTAACATAATGAGTAAGGAGACTTGAGGGCAGAACTGTTAGGGAGTTAAATTTTTCAGGGATTTGTGAAGTCCATTTAGAAGGAATTCATCCTGTGGAAGGAAAGAGACCAAGCATACAATGGATTTGTCATGAAGGGCAGTGAAAAATTAAGGTATTTAGTTTATAGTGTCTTCCTTTACTGACTACCCCAGTTAGTGTCCTCATTTATTTCTTTTTTCCCCAATATACATACTTTGACCCCTAAAGCACGTTAGCCAGGACCGTAGTGAATACAGGCTGTAACAATAAACTTTTTTTTTTTTTTTTCATATTTGAAAGCACAAAACTCAAAGCATTTAATGCACCGAAATACAAAAGGAAGGGGAAAAGTGACTGATGTTACTTCGGCGTGAAACCTGTCATTGTTTCAGAACAAGAAAAGCTGTGGATTACAATGTGGCCTTGGCATAAGATTGACTTGTTAGTAGCGTCTGTGGCCTTGACGAGCTTCCCAGGTGGCTCAGTGGTGAAGAACCCGCCTGCCAATGCAGGAGACATGGGTTTGATCCCTGGGTTGGAAGATCCCCTGGAGGAGGGCATGGCAACCCACCCCAGTGTTCTTGCCTGCAGAATCCCATGGACAGAGGAGCCTGGCAGGCTACAGTCCATGGGGTCCCACAGAGTCGGACACGACTGAATCTATTTAGCACACATGCACACATGCACACTAACTTGAGAGTTAGTGTCCAAGGCTTTTTTAGTGCTGTGTCCAAACCGTGGTTATTTTAGCTTTGTAGAGGCAGCACTCTCTGCAGTGAATATTGGCAGCTTCAATGTATACCTTGGCCTGCACCACCAACTCCTGGAGCAGCTTTGTCACATTCAGCATCCTTGGCAACAGATCATGACTAAGTGTTTGAATGTAAGCAAGAACAGATCATAATGCCAGCCGAGACATAGGAGAAGGCCCTTGGGGGAACACCATGAATAAATGAATGGGGATTTTGAAGAGTGATAATTTCTTTAAAAATAGGTAGGATGCATAGTTGAATGAATGTATTTAGTTTTTCATTAATATGACCTACCTATCTCCGTATGCCTGGCGTGCTGCGGTCCGTGGGGTCGCAAAGAATCGGACATGGCTGGGTGACTGAACAGCAATCCCTGCAGCCCCTAACTAGTAGAGCCTCAAGAAGCACAAACAACACTTTGAAAAGATTATTATTTCTTTATATTTAAAATTGGGTCTCACTGGCATGCCTGGAAGATGTCCATCTGGAACAAGGACGTTAAAAAGGGCACAAGCATGTGAAATTCATGAGGCTCTCTGTTTAGGAGAATAATAATCAATAAGTCAATTTTCCAGATATAAACACAGTGTTTACCATAGCTTACAGAAACAACTGAGATTTTCCACAGTTCAGACTTCAGAGCCTTAACTTTGCTGATACCAGAGGCAGACAGGGGAGTCTTCCAGGAGGCCTGGGGACTGGTAGCTCATAAAGGTTTGGCTGGTTTTGATGAAAATTAGTGTGATACGATGCACAGATGAAAGAGCAAATGGGTTTTCTTTACTTGATGAAAGCAGTGGATTCTGAAATTATGCACAGCAGGTACAGATGGAAGATACTGCACAGATTTCAAAAGATGCCTCGTATAGTTTTTATGCCGAAACACTTGTTTTATCCTTTTTCCTCACAGCCGTTTTGTGGGGAAAGAAGAGCAAAAATTGAGCATATTAATCTTAAAAAGAAGACCTTGTTTTGTAGGGAAAGGTAGGTGATGAAAAGACAGTCATAAATCATGCTGCATACTCTTCATTCATGTGTTTATTAAGCAAATGTTTATTGAGTCCCCACTATGTGCTGGGCACTTTGCTATAACCGATTTCTAACCTTCTTCAGTTGACTAAAATCGTGTCATTTCTAGGCAATTTTATGAAGCAAACAATAGGGCAATAAAGTCATTTATAAGCAATGGAATAGTTTCCAAGTAATGCTGTGAAGCAAACGGATTTTCTTGAGACCATGCTCCTCCCTTTCCTGATACTGGGCTTCTTTCATTCCCAGAGTTATTCACTGATTCCACTTTTCCAAGCACTTTACTCTCTTCCATCAATTATAATTTCTTCTAAGCATCAGCTTACAAAGTCCTACATTTGAAATCCGGTGAGAACATAAAGCATTAAGACAGTGTGTATGTCTGTCAGCCCACAGAGGTGTATGTAAAAATCTATTTTGCAGTGAGAGTTCTTGCTTGGAGGTCTGCCTATCATGCAGTGTTACCACCAAATTCCTCATGTTCAAAATCAAACTTGTGTACCCTTCTTTGAAATGCTTGGAATCAGAAACCATTTATATTTCTTTGGTCTCTCCATAGAATATATTAATAAATCTCTTCTAGATAAATTTCATTCATTCATTCAACATTTGAGTACTTACTCTGTGTTGTTTTAGGGGTTTGGGATAAAGGACTAAACAAGTTAGACAATAAAAAATCCTTATCCCCATCTCAAAGGGCACAGGCAGAAAATCATTCCTACTTTGTAGGCAATTTAATGCCTCCTGTGTTTGAGGGCAGTGGGCTCACCATCTTAAGGAAAGGCATGAGCAGGGAAGAGGAAATCAGAGAGTAACCACTTATCACACAGGACTCCTGCAGTGTCCTCACCTTAGAAACACCAGAGGATCCGTAGCAGTAACAACAACATACTGATAGTTACTGGGCCCCAAACCCCCAAATTAAATTAGAGTCTCAGCCATTGAGGCTCAGCCACTAGTTCACTGTAGAACTCTTCCACTAAGACTTTCCTGGTTGTTCAGTGGTTAAGAATCTGCCTTGTAATGCAGGGAACATAGGTTCAATCCCTGGTCAGGGCACTAGATCCCACATGCTACAACTAAGAGTTCTCATGCTACAGCTAAAGATCCCACATGCTGTGGAGCAGCCTGCATACTGCAACTAAGACCCTGATGCAACCAAATAAACAAACAAATATTTTTTTTAAAGAACCCCCACCCCCCACCCCGCTTAAGTAATTCTCATGCACCGCCAACTACATTAGTCACTGGACTACATTTGAAACACTAGAAACCATCTTTCACATATGACTTTGAAGATTACTCCAGCCATCTCCATTTATTTTCAACCAAATGCAAGGAAAATGGAATGTATATCCTTTTAATCAGAAGTTGCACCTCACATTTCACTGGTGAGAAGTGAATCTTTTGTCCACACCTAGTCGCAGGTCAATCAGTTCAGTTGCTCAGTCGTGTCTGGCTCTCTGTTACCCCATGGATTGGAGCACGCCAGGCTTCCCTGTCCATCACCAACTCCTGGAACTTGTTCAAACTCATGTCCATCGAGTCAGTGATGCCATCCAACCATCTAATTCTCTGTTGTTCTCTTTTCCTCCTGCCCTCGATCTTTCCCAGCATCAGGGTCTTTTCAAACAAGTCAGTTCTTTGCATCAGGTGGCCAAAGTATTGGAGCTTCAGCTTCAGCATCAGTCCTTCCAATGATTATTCAGGACTGATTTCCTTTAGGATTGACTGGTTGGATCTCCTTGCAGTCTAAGAGAATCTCAAGAGTCTTCTCCAACACCACAGATCAAAAGCATCAGTTCTTTGGTGCTCAGCTTTCTTTATGGTTCAACACTCACATCCATACATGACTACTGGAAAAACCATAGTTTTGACTAGACAGATCTTTGTCAGCAAAGTAATGTCTACTTTTTAATATGCTGTCTAGGTTGGTCATAGCTTTTATTCCAAGGAGCAAGCATCTTTTAATTTCATGGCTGCAGTCACCATCTGCAGTGATTTTGGAACCCAAGAAAATAAAGTCTGTCACTGTTTCCATTGTTTCCCCATCTATTTGCCATGGAGTGATGGGAGCAGATGCCATGATCTTAGTTTTCTGAATTTGAGTTTTAAGTCATCTTTTTCAGTCTCCTCTTTCACTTTCATTAAGAGGCCCTATAGTTCCTCTTCGCTTTCTGCCATAAGGGTGGTGTCATCTGCTTATCTGAGGTTATTGATATTTCTCCTGTCAATCTTGATTCCAGCATATGCTTCATTCAGCCCAGCATTTCTCATGATGTACTCTGCATATAAGTTAAATAAGCAGGGTGACAATATACAGCCTTGACGTACTCCTTTCCCAATCTGGAACCAGTCTGTTGTTCCATGTCCAATTCTAACTCTTGCTTCTTGACCTGCATACAGATTTCTTAGGAGGCGGGTAAGGTGGTCTGGTATAGTCACAAGGGAGCCTGGGAAATACCATCGAGTTGGGCATCCGTATAGAAACAGTGTGTGTTGCAAGGAGGGGCCAGGGACAAATGAAAGGGTTTGTCCTATTATTGCCATATCCCATAGGGGGAAGATAAGTTTGAGAATGACTCGATATGGGTCATTTCTTTTTTTGACAGCTATAATTCAGCCAGTTTCAGATGGAAACTGGGTCTGAAAAAGCTGAGAAGTGGAAATACTTGAATTATGAAAGGTTTTCCTTTTTCATCCATTCTGTGTCAAAACAATATTTGAAAGAAATTGAGTGGGCCATGAACAAAAGAGTAACAGCACAAGAATTTCTCCCCTTGACTGTTTCCATAGCTTCTGTATTGTCACTGATAATGAGAAATTTGGGGTATGGGAAGGGATCTATTGTTTCAATTGTCTATTACAAACAATGGTTGTTGGGCCAAAAGGCTAGAGATTTCATGCACAATCAGTGGGTGCCCTGACCGTCAGGGGTAGTAAGAGAATTGGGTGCTGGCAGAGGGAATGCCGCATGGGATGAATAATGACACTCCTCGCATTTGCCCCACTCAAAGCAAGCACAAGGTAACGCTCCGTAGAAGCAAGTAAAGAAAGAGAAGAAAGAGAAAAATGAATTTTCCTTTTGGAATAACCAAAATGGTTATTCTGATAAAAGCCAGGCCATATCAGCTCAGAGTGACTAAATAATTAAGAGCAAACATGTCTCATAATCCACTACAACAGCTGCTTCCTTCAAACCTATGATTGTAACAATTGTCCTCTTAATCAGAAAGATCAATTAACTTTCCCAAGCTCACACAGATTCATATCCAAGACTGGCAATTTCATCAGACTTTGTCGTTTGATCTTGCTTGATGGATTTTGTTTTATTATCTAACTTTCCCTGGGTCTATAAGATCTCTTTCCAAGTAGACATTAAGTTCTGTGAACCTCAAGGACCCTATTACCTTTCACAATTCTTTTCCTGTAATTTTCTCAAAGAATGGTTATTAAATAAAAGCATGAAAATGAAATAATATATAAAATAGTTCCACTCATCTTCATACCAACCAGACTATATCCTTTTATAATTCACCCTATTCTTCCAGAATAGCATATCAGATGGTGGGAACTTTTAGAAAATATTTCCCTCAGGAGTAGTCAGGTTATCTCTGATGGGTTCATTGCTTCAGCAAATATTTTCCCATTGATTCAGAACCCTTTAAAAGTAAATTCTCTTATCTTCAGCTGGGTGGAAAATGGCTTGATTAGAAGTAAATGTGTGCAATTCTAGTATAACTGTGTATAACATCTGCTGTCATTTATTTTTCTTATTAAACTGTAACCTGTGAGACAGGCTGGAAGCTTAGTGGTAGTATTACTGCAAAGACTCGAGCCAATTCCCAGTCTAAATGCCAAACTACATAGGGTGTAGAAAAGCTAAGTTAAGCTTTAGGATCTCAAATGGATTTTATGGTAGTCTCTGACACCAGTCATCTTAAGTAATAGTGAAACATAGCTGTGGTGTTTGACTATTTTCTGGCATTTAAGTATACATTTTTATGGGGAGATGTTCTCATCTCAGATGGATTGAACTAGGGGTGGGGGAGAGGGTCTTTGTCTTTTTTTTTTCTCACTGATACACCCGTAATACTCAGAATAGTGCCAGAAACACAGTAGGTTCTTGATAAATCTCTGTTGACTGAACACTCAATCACACGAGGATCATTTCTGTCTCTAAAGGAGGGTCTTGGAAGGTGGGGGTGGGTAGGGGCAGCATAGCTTCAGACCTAAAATTTAAACATGTTGAGGGCATACCATCTATTAGAAATCAACAGCTGTCTTTTGACACCCACCCTCGGCTAACCCCATGGGCACCATCCTTCTTGGTTCAGTTGAAATTCCACCTTTCAATTGATACCATTCTGATTTCTTCACTGGAATGTAATTTTGTGTCTTTTTTTTTTTTTGAGTTCCACTTAATAACTTTTACTCTTGGATTCATTTTTTGTTTTAAATCTTTTATCATCATTTTCCTGGTTTGACACAGTATCTATCCTCACCCACTTACCTACCAACACATTAAGCAGGAGATTTTTAGGAATTTTATAAACTCTTACTTTGATGATTGCTCCTTGTAATAGTAGTTTGTTACTCATTTTATTAAGCACAGAGTCCTAACCATGGGACCACCAGGAAATCCCCCAAAAATATATTTTTAAAGTTTATTTCTTCATTTGGGGGCAGGATAATATGTTTAATATAATGATGGAAATGTCGGGGCTTTTAATAATTTAAGACTGTTTCTCTAAACGAGAAAAAGTCAACATATCTACCATTTAAAAGAAATTTCTCAGAGAAAAGAAACTATAACTTCAAGAAGAAAATGTTGGAAGGTAGAAGGATGTCTCGCACCCTCTATCCTGTGTTCTGACTGGGAGAGCCAGCTCGTGGAGGGAAGTGAAAGCCGGACAGAGGCAGGAAAGAGGGGCAGGGGGAGAAACAGCACTGGATAAAGCTACTGTGGGGTTTCGGGGATAAGGAGGTTTCTTTGACAATATAAGAATTCTTTTTATCACTGGGAGTGTTAGAATAAAGAGGCTTGTGAATTTTATTTAAGGTAGTTGATTTTTTTTTATTTTATTTTTTATTTATTTATTTTTTCATTCATTTTTATTGGTTGGAGGCTAATTACTTTACAATACTGTAGTGGTTTTTGTCATACATTGACATGAATCAGCCATGGATTTACATGTGTTCCCCATCCCGATCCCCCTCCCTATTTAAGGTGGTTGATTTTTTTTAAAGGAGAAACAAATAATGCCATTCCTACAACAGCAAAGCATTTCAGTAATTGCTTCTAGTCTCCTAGAAGGCACAAAAGAACTCACCGTTTACTCACAAACCTAGCTGGATAGCATGTTGATTTAAAATATTTCTTAGCATTCTATCACTGTCAAGCTGGAGTAACACGATGTGAAATTTTGCAGGTACAAAGAATAGAACATTAAGTAGTGTTAACCAAATCCCATGTTTCTGAATTAAGATAACTTTTTCACTGACACAATTACTCTACACTCACCATCTTATGTAGATACATACTGGGGGGCAGAAGGTAGTCAATCAGAAATTTATTAATCATATTTAGAAGCATCTGACTTTAAAATGATTAACAACTTTATATGTAAAGCCAATTTTCCACATCAAAATGTTATTCTAATTTCACCAACCAAGCACTTTAGGAAATGAAACATTGTATCAGACAAAAGCAAGTGTATCTGAAAAGTCTTGGTCTTGTCCACTATAATAGTTTCTAGGTGATGTCATGTTGAATCTCTGGCAAAAATATTAATATTTGATGCCAATAATTTTTCCATTGCCAACCTAAGTACATTGAATATTAATGTGAAAATCATCTTGTATTTGGTCATTAAAGTATAAAATAAATATGTCATTAAGCTTGTATGGACTACTGATCTAAATTTTTCATTTGTATACCCTTTTCATTATGGGTATTTTAGTGCATACTCTTAACATAGCTATTTTAAAAAGACTAAAATACATGTATTTTTATATGTACTGTACTTTATAAAGTATAAACAAAACAAAAATGGTGAAGTATAATAGAACTTCTATTTATATATATTTTTAGCCTGAAAGAGTTGACTTGTCCAGATGCTGAATTACATGTACTCTTTTGGAAACCACTGATCTGAAGAATGTCATATTCATAACAGTAAAAGTATGTAAGGAATAAAAGATACAGATCAATAACTATGGTGAAAAGGAAACTTTTAATAATATCAATGAAGAAAACACTGAATACTTCAGTGGAATGGTGGCAGGAGTCGCTCTGGAATAATGGATACTAACAGTGGTGTAATAATTAATGAAATATGAGTTTAAGAAGTACTATGAAGATTGGTAATCCTGCCTCATCAAAATGATCACCTTATTCGATGTGTGTGTGTTTGCATACCTGTAGAATGTACAAAAGGCTATTATGTAATGAATTTTTTTAAAAGTCTCCTAATGTAAAAGTTTGGTTCAAAAAGAGTGGCCAACTTCTTACCGTGAAGGCTGTTTCTCCTTTAACGACACCATGAGAAACAAAATGAATTCCAGCTTCATTTTGCCTTTTGTGCCTTTCAAGGGCTTCATGCTATATCATAAAAACCATAATTTAAGTACAGCCTTAGCTGAGAATTTCCTCATTTATTTTTCAAAAGTAATGCTGTAAAGAACACCTCCAGGAACATTATAAATCACATCTTACTATACTGAGATACTTAACTAAATCGAGAGGCATTCTTACTTTTCAAGTAAATATGGATTCTGTCTTGTTTAAATATTTACCCAGAATTAGTCCTATAAATTATTTTGCCTTTTGTCACTAAATACACATGCATTTCAACATGAATATTATTTTAGAAATCGACTGTAACTAAATACTTAGGCACTTTCAAAGTTTTTTTTAAATGAATGGATCATCTGAATTTCTTTCAAGCCATTAAGTCCACACCATGAATAGAGCACCAAGTGAGAAGCCACATTCTGTACACACATCGGAAAGATGAAATAAATGTTTTTAAAATAAAATTGCATACTTTTAGTTCTCTAATGTTAATAACGAGTGAGTTCTCCATTACCGACAAATAGCCATCCAAATCTCTGTTTAGAAATAGAGGCCCAACGGCAGATATAAGTGACTATTTGGTCACCTCACATTTAATTATCTTCAGGGGTAGCACATTATCTCTCCCGAGAAGAGAGTTCTGAAACAGGTCAATCCCCAGCAGGCACCTGGGCATGATGGGGGTACCAGACTGTCACTCCATCACTGAAAAATGTCCTACGAATATCTGAACACCGGGGGAGAGAGATTTTTTTTAATGTGACTTTAAAAAAAAATTCCTCTTCTTAAGCTTCCCGATCCTCCTATATCATCATCCCAGTGACATGACCAATTGTCATTTTACTTTCTGTCTACGTAACCTCGTGCACAGCTAGGAAATAATGATTTAGGACTTGAAATTCAAAACATAATGGTGTTCCTGTTTTTTTCATTCCTCATTTTACTCGACACCCCTGCAGAGTTGATGCAAGTACCGAGCTCCCTTTGAAGTCAGCTTGCATCATCTTTGATGGAGTATAAAGCAATAGGAGATACTGACTGCAGTTTTGAGCATCTCAATTCCCATCTCAGATGATGCCCATACATTTGTTATTAAATGCGTGGCCAGAGTAAATCCTTGGAAGAATTGCCAAGCAGTTAAAATTGGCAGGTGTAGGCTGCACATTTCTGCAATAAAAGAATAGAAAAGAAGAATGTTAAAACTGTTTTTAAAGCATTTTATCTCATATTCCACTTAGGTTATTCTTACAGTGAGTGATTGTTGTATTCTTTTTATTTGGTTCACTTTTTCAAATACTTTTCTTGCTTTGTGAAGTTATGTTAAGCAGATATATATCTATAGAGATACTCCAAATATTTTAGCCGTTGAAGGATGATGTTCTCTGTTTTGTTGTTGTTTAGTTGCCAAGTCATGTCCGAGTCTTTTTGCTACCCATTGGACTGTAGCCCATGCAGCTCCTCTGTCCATGGGATTCTCTAGGCAAGAATATTGAAGTGGGTTGCCATTTCCTTCTCCAGAGGATCTTCCTGACTCAGGAATTTAACTCATGTCTCCTGCATTGGCAGGTGGATTCTTTACCCCTGAGCCAGCAGGGAAGCCCCTTCTTTCTTTACATAATGGTAAAATAAAACGGTGTCTGTGGACAAACACTAGGAGAGTTGGCTTTTTAATAGACTTTGCTCTCAGCTATAATTATATACCATAGAGTGAAGATGAGAGTAATTTGGAGAGAAAAGAAAAGAAAAGCATCTGATTGTGAGCTTTTTCTGCGATTGTGGTAGACACTAGTACTGATCGCTGATCGCTGGTTTTCATCTTTCATGGGTCACAGAGAATTTTACTTCTCCCTTGATGGTGGGTTTTAGTCACGTGACGTGCTTTGGCCGATAAACTATGATCAGAGGGCTGGGTGAAGCCTTGGATCACCTGTGCTCTCTTCTTGCCCTTCTGCAGAGATGACCATGGAAATTATGTTTGCCATGAGGTCAAAGTATACATTATAACACCAAGTAAACCTGTGGAATACAGGAGCTGTAGAAAGTGACCCAGGAGGCTGCAGTGGACTGCCTGATTAAACATTTAATTTGTGTTTTGTTAAACCATTGCAATTTTAGTGTTGCTTGTCACCACAGCACAGTCTAGCTTATCCTGGCTGAGATATCTATTTACTTTTTATATACAGGTGACCCTTGAATAACACGGGACACTCAGTCTGCATGGGTCCATTTACTTGATTTTTTTTCACTGTATGTGTACTACGTGTGTGCGTGCGTGCATGCTGTGGCTTCAGTCCTGTCCAACTCTTTGCGACCCCATGGACTGTAGCCCACCAGGCTCCTCTGTCCATGGGACTCTCCAGGCAAGAATACTGGAGTGGGTTGCCATGCCCTCCTCCAGGGGATCTTTCCGACCCAGGGATGGAACCTGAGTCTCCTATGTTTCCTGCGTTGCAGACAGATTCTTTACCAGTGAGCCCCCGGGCAAGCCCCATGTACTACAGTACTGCACAGGTCATGGTTGATTGAATCCTCAGATGCGGAACCATGGATATGGAGGTCCCACAGTAGAGCTTTATGCGAATTTCTGACTGTCTGGAGGGTCTACATCCCTAACCTCCATATTGTTCAAGGTTTCAACCATATATATAAATATTTTTGTGTATATACACACACACGCGTACACATGATTTTACAGAAAATAAATTTAGTAATGATAACAACTCAAAAGATACCGAACATCTGTTTGTGAAATCACACAATACTTTTGTGATTCCCATTGGCCTCTTGGGAATATATTATTTATAGCTCTACATAATGTCTCCACTCCTTCTTTCTCTAAGCACTTCACATTCTACTCTTCTTCAGATAATCGTACTCATTTCTCTTACCTCATACCTTTCTGAAATTTTAGTTCAAAATCATTCTATTTTTAATAATAATTTGGAATACACTTTGCTTGTTGGGGTAAAATGAATTTCAAAGGAGTTTCGCAGAGAACAACTTTATAGGAGTTAAAAGAGCAGAGGATACTGTGGGGAATGCCTAGTTGGTCTGGGTGGTTGGATCATAGGTTAGAAGGCAGCCAGGAGTGGAGATGAGGGTCGTGGCAGAAAATATGTGTGGATAATTCTTTCCTGTGCTGCCTTACATCTATATATCACAACAAGATATTACATTCCATTCAGTTCTACAACATTTCCATTATAAACACAATCTGAATCCTAAGAGGAAAATACTGACTACCAGAAACATAAGATTCTCAGAGGGCTTTAGCAAACTGTATGCTAAATTGCAGACAGACATGTTAGTTCCCTTTGAATCAGTAATTTAACTCTTTCCCCGTATTTTTCCATCAAATTTTCAGTAGGTCACTCTCAAGTCAAAATTTAATTTTATGTGGTTGAAGTGGTTGAGCCAAAATGAAATTGCATGCTGTAGGGGGAAAAATTTTAACCTACTGTTAATAGCCCCTTTGAAAGATACTTTGAAGACATGAGTTACTCTCATAGTATGTTGACTATTTGAAGAATGAGTTATTATATCCTTGTCAAATTTTAAATAGCATGCTGTTAAAAATATTAGTCACACAGGGGGCTGTTTGACAGTAATGTCACAGAAAAACTCTGGTCTATATGAACAGGCAGAGTCTGCAACTTAATATTATACTTGCATGGAGCTCTGCCTTTCACGGGCCTCCACAAAGAAGTGGGGGGTGGGAAACCACTTCAGCTTGACTTGGAACATTGGTGGGTCTCTGCCAACCGATGCTGAGTGGGTTTGTGTTTCCTCTCTGCCTGTCCTTTCTCGGCAGAGCTTAGCGGAGAGCCTAAAAGAAATGAAAAAGCTATCATTGCAACTGGGAAGAGTTTCTTTCTTCTAAAAAAAAAAATACATCCAAGAAATATGAGTTGAGATCTAGACTAGAGGTTGTAAAGAAAATGATCCAAGAATTTCTTTTAAAAGGCAAGTTTTTTTTTTTTTTTTTTCCTTAAACCTAAAAAATAAGATTAGAAACTGTCTTGGGTAAGTCCAACTGTGATTAAAAAAATAAACCTTTTATAGTTGAGTCAAGAATTGTTCCCCTTTTTGTTCTTTGACTTTTCCTTGCCGGGAAAGGGGCAATCTTTACCTAATCAGAGCAAAGCCAGAAGAATCACTGAGGCAGTGGAAGCGTCACGCAGGTGAAGGTCAGGCCAATTTTCCCCCAGTAATGCTGTTTTATCACTCATCCAACAAAGATTGGGGCCTTTCTTCCCTTGATCCTTTTGTGCTTTCCCCTATTACTTTAACAGATCTGAACAAGCCAGAGAATTCTTCATCCAAAAGTTCCATTTAGCTCCATTTATTTCAAATCCTCCAAATTTCACATCTTGATGTTATAGCAACTTGCGGGTAATATAAAATCCATGTATCGAGCAGGAAGGCAAAGTTATCTAAAAACAGAATTGACACAGGACATCGATTGTTTTCCCTGGGCCTTTGACCCTCAGCGCTGGGCTTCACGTCAGCCCCGTGCGTCCAGCCACCTCTGAGCTCCAGCGGGTTCTGTCTTCCGTGTGTCCACGACACGTGGATGCCGCTGATGAAGCACCAAGTCACACACTGGATGGTGTTACACGTGGCAGCTTGGACAAGGGTCACGTTGGGGAGCCAAGACTGTAAAACAGAGACTCACCCTAGGGATATGTGTCCTAAGCAAACGCATTCTGCAGTGGCCTCTGATAACTGAGTCAGCTCTAACACTTCAGGTCACAGAGGTACTCTAGGAACATATTTACTCTTAGGAGTAGGTTTGGTGTTGCTGCAACAGGGTATCAACAGGAAGAAATGGGGAAAGTTACATTTTGCAAAGATAAAGTTAAAAATCAGTTTAATAATTTTAAAAAAACACTACTTTTAAGGTATAGCAGTAAGCCTTCTGTAATTTATTTTTTACCTGGAGGATAATTCCTTGACAAGGCTGTGTTGGTTTCTGCTGCACAATGCAAACCAGCCGTATTTATGTATATATTTATCCCCCGCCTCTTGATTCTCCCTCCCTCATGCCACCCCACCCCTCTATGCGGTCACAGAGAAAAGCATAACGTTTTGATGTATGAGCGCGCTAAGGCGCTGCTGCCAAGCCCCGGCAGCTCTGACTCAGTCTTCCCGCATCTGAGGAGCTCTAAGCGAGCCTGGCTTGCTTACCCTGCCCTCTCTCCACCTTTCTCCCTTCACTGATCTTTTTTCCTCACATCTTACTTGCCAATTATTTCTCTCTCCTTCTTCCCTTTCTTCCTTCCCCAGAGCCCAGGTGAGGGGATGGCTGCTTTCAGATGGAGGGATCCCTTCTCAAAGTGGTTTAATGTAGGTTTCTAAAGCTAAAAAAATTTTATAGCTTCATGGACATACTGAAAATGTTATTTCAAGAAGACTGTAATGAATGTCTAAATGCTAGCCATTTGAGTGCTTTAGAGGTGAGTAGATTAGGGTCCCCAAGAGGATCAATATTCGTATTTAATCATAAATACTTTGTATTCATTATAAAATATCCATAATTATTTGCAGGCATTTTATCAGTTCATATTAATCTCTATTTTGAAAGAGAAAGAATTTAAAATTCTTTAAAATTCTAGTTCTTCCTTTATTTTGGAATATACTTTCTACCACCCATTTCATATCTGTAAACTTCTCTAATATCTATATTTGCTTCCCATTGTCCAGAGTTCTGTTTATCTTCAAATGGAACAATTTTTCAAACCATAATTTTTAAATTAAGAATTCAGTGACTTCCAGTTCTATTACAAATATGGCTAAAATCAAAATGCTTACTTGGTGGCTTTGTATTTGGTTCACAAAGCAGTTTTCAGAAACCGGTAATGTACGATTCCCTGTCTGGCGCAGTAAACAACAGAACATCTTTTATCTCTTAGCTGATGTTAGCATGCTCACTTAACCAGCCCTGTATATTGTTTCTTCTAAGGGTTGTAGCTATTTAAATACAGTAAACGCTCTATGACGTTGCTTCTCTTGTGAAGTTAATTCTTTTCCTGGAGGAGAAGATCAATTCACAATTACTTCAGGGCAGTCAATATAGGCCATCTCACTTGGCCACTAGTTAAGCAATAAGATATGACAGGCAGTGTATTTCTGGGCGATTTAACGTATCTATGGAGAGATTTTTTTTTAAAGCAAGAGGCTAAAGGTCAAGTGACTTTAACCACTTGAGAAGTTCACTGCCAGAAATCTTCTATTACTACAAGGATACTTAAATGTAAATTATTGAAACTAATACAAACACAGGATGTGTTTAGTGGATACTTAGGAAATCAAGCCAAAACATTTTTTTTTTTAAGTTAACTAACAGTCTACTATATAGCATCTCATTTAATTTTCCAGTGATCTGGTGAGGTGCCTCTTATCCTCATTATACAGTTGAGGCACATGAAGTGCCTAAAGTGCTTTGTACTATGATTTAGAATTCTGAAATTAAATATTGTTGGATGCCAACATGTACGCACTGCTCTATTTAAAATAGGTCGCCAACAAGGTTCTACTGTACTGCAGAGGGACCTCTGCTCAATGTATGGGCCAGCCCGGATGGGAGGGGAGTTTGGGGAAGAATGGATACATGTATACGTGTGACTGAGTCCTTTGCTGTTCATCTGAAACTATCACAACATTATTAATCGGCTATGCTGCAATATAAAATAAAAAGTTAAAAAATATTTTAGATTCCAAGCTCTTGATTTAGCTGACTTAAAGCATTCCTCTCCCCAACCCAAACTATAACTTCTCTTTTTTGGGGAGCAAAGTTCTTTTTAAAAAACAGGACTAACCCGTAGGTTACTAGAAAACCAATTCTCCAAAGTTCATGACTCCTTTCTTAGTGAGTTTTGCAAAGATTAATAACAGAGTTGTTAAGCAAATCATTCAGTAATCCCTGAAGAGTAAATTGAAGAGCAAATATAATAGTAGACACGCTAGACAAGCCATCTGGAAAAAACTTTTGGGCTTTGCTGGACAATATTAAGACTTTTCTGGAAAATGCCCCACCATGCTGAGATTCTTTCTTGATTTTTGTTGTTGGTCAGTCGTTACGTTGTGTCTGACTCTTTGCAACCCCATGGACTGCAACGTGCCTGGCTCCTCTGTCCTCCACGATCTCCCAGAGTTTGCTCAAATTCATGTCCATTGAGTCAGTGGTGGATGTGAGAGTTGGGCTATAAAGAAAGCTGAGCGCCGAAGAATTGATGCTTTTGAACTGTGGTGTTGGAGAAGACTCTTGAGAGTCCCTTGGACTGCAAGGAGATCAACCAGTCCATCCTAAAGGAGATCAGTCCTGGGTATTCATTGGAAGGACTGATGTTGAAGCTGAAACTCCAATACTTTGGCCACCTGATGCGAAGAGCTGACTCATTTGAAAAGACCCTGATGCTGGGAAAGATTGAGGGCAGGAGGAGAAGGGGACTACAGAAGATGAGATGGTTGGATGGCATCACCAACTCAATGGACATGGGTTTGGGTGGACTCTGGGAGTTGGTGATGGACAGGGAGGCCTGGCGTGCTGCGGTCCATGGGGTTGCAAAGAGTCAGACACGACTGAGCGACTGAACTGAACTGAAGTGATGCTTTCTAACCATTTCATCCTCTGCAACCCTCTTCTTCTTTTGCCTTCATTCTTTAACAGCATCAGGGTCTTTTCCAATGAGTCAGCTCTTCTCATCAGGCAAGATGCATCTTGATAACATTGTCCTACTTATGCACCTGTTCTACCTCCCTCGGTCCAGGCACTCACTGTCCACATCTGCCTCTAGGAGCTGTGCTCAACCCTACTCTTCCTGTGTGTCTGGACATACTCTACTAGTTTCCTATTGTGAGGGAAACATGGTCAGCTCGCTCTTAGAATCAATGGGTTAATTTTTCCTAAGTCACTCCTGACCCCTCCTTCAGTATGCTTTAGACTTAACCTCTCAATTCTGCCCATCTTTTTTGTTTTCCTCCTCTACTGATTCTCATATTTCCTACCTATTGTTTTCAGTAGAGATACCCTGATAAGAAGCACCTAATTTAATTTTGTAGTCCAAGTGCTTATCATAGTATCTGACATATATTCTATGTGCTTAGTTGCTCAGTTGTATCTGACTTTTGTGACCCGAGGGAGAATGCCATGGGGATTCTCCAGGCAAGAATACTGGAGTGGGTTTCCATGCCCTCCTCCAGGGAATCTTCCCAACCCAGGGTTCGAACCCAGATCTCCTACTTTGCAGGCACCTGGGCCACCTGGGAAGCCCAACTCCAGTTATATTCTGTCCTCAACAACTAACTGTTTTATTTGCTACATTGATATGTGAATAATTTCATGGATCCAGAATTCCAAGCATTAACTAAATAGTAACCAGCACAGAATATTCTTTACTATCTAGCTTAATTTTATTATCATGGCTCTTTTAGCTTTCTGAACTCACTTTTACTTTTAATATGCTGAGACTTTTGCTCAGTCACTTCAGTCATGTCTGATTCTTTGTGACCCCATAGACCATAGCCCACCAGGCTCCTCTGTCCATGGGATTTTACCGGCGAGAATATTGGAGTGGGTTGCCATGCCCTCCTCCAGGGCATCTTCCTGATCCAGAGACTGAACCTGGGTCTCCTGCATCTCCTGCTTTGTAGGTGAATTCTTTTACTGCTGAGCCACTGAGGAAGCCCTAGGTTTTCACTAAAGCAGTTTCTTCTGCAGTTTCTGTGACACACCACTCACCTTGCTTTTATTCTGCCTAACGACTTTACTCATTCATTTATTCAGCATCTATTGAGGATCAACTATGCTTCTGTCTTTTTTTCATGTAATCCAGATTACAGTTTTTGCAGAACTTAATAGCTTTATGGTGATTTAAAATCATTTGCAGATTCTCACTATACATCATTTCTCTGTCTTAGTTTTCCAAATCGTAGTCTTACTGTGTCTGTCTGTGTACATGTACAAACATGTATATTCGTGGATGGATTCCAGGTCAGAATTCATTGAGTCAGTTATTATGCAGGTGACATTTTTAAACTAAAAGAATCCCCCTCGGTTCCTCTTTTGGCCAAAATCAGAGGCAATGCACATGTGTGGTCTTCTGTTGTCTCGTTTAGACCTAGGTGAGTTCCTCAGAAAGTCATTGAGGCTCTTAAGTTTTTGGGAGGGGATTTTGATTTGAAATGTTGAAGGGTATAACTGTTTTCTTAGGGCATGAGTTTGTGAGGTTGTGTGCAGTTCTAGAGGATCTGGCTGGGAGGGGTGCCTGTCTGAAGGAGGAACCAACCTACAGAGAAGACCCAAGAGGAGCTGACTTCTGATGTCATCCTTTGATTTTCTGAATCTGGTTTTATTCCCGGTTTCCATTATTAATCATGGAAACAAGCAATAACTTCATCTCCCTCTCTTCTTTATGCCAATTTGAACTTTTAAATTTTATTTCAGCTTTTGTCACTTGAAACTAAATGATAAGATATTCTTAAAATTTGGGTTTTAATAGGGATGAATTGTAGGATTCAAATAAATTACTTTCTCCAAAATGTATTACCTGAAGTATTCACCCAGGATTCAGATTTATCCTGTAAGAAATAAATATCACTTTTGAAAGGACTGTTTATATGTATATATATGAGTCACCCACATTTTGGAATCTGCCCGTATTTACAATCCTTTAGATTCCAATAAGTCCTAGAGAATTATGTCTAATGAAACTGGGGAAGGAAAAGGCGTTTTCAAAACTCATTACTATTCTCTCATTTATCATGTTCCCAGGGTGAGTGATATAAAGTACCACAGATATGTTGAACCTAGATCAAGTCTAGCTCACCAAATATAAATTTATGGTCAAAAATAGGCTTCTAATAGTTTCCTGAGAGTTCTTTATAATGTGGATTAGATCGAGTGTTTACCACGTGCTTCTCACGGTTTCACTGTTAAGGAAGACTTGCAGCAGTCAAATTATGGTGTCACATAAAAATTTACTCAACAAAGTCTTCTTGTCAAAATCTCTGGCAAAGCAGAGTCTTTATGGTTGGCTGTTTGAGTGCTACTTCCCGTTTAAGTGAAATTCCACGGACACCATGCATTTTGAGGTCCAATATTGAGATGAAACTTCAAGGTGTACTTTGTTCATCTTTTCTAGGCCTCTGAGGTCTGCACAAACATTAAGCTTTTATCCTTAGAATGCTTTTTCAGACCATTGCCAGGAAGACCTGATCTGCTATATTGCTGCAGATGGCTGTCTCTAATACACCACTAGTTATTAGAGGCTCAAATCATGGGTTCTTAGCTTCCCACCCCCACCACCCCCGCATCTAATTTTTCCTTTTTCCCCCCCATTTGTAAAAGGCTTCTATATGAATTACTGTACATGCTCAAAAAGGCCCCATTTAGAAAATAGTTTGTGCATCCCCATTCTGTACAGTAATGGCCCATATAACTGTATTAAGTCAGTTCCTTTAATAGGCAGAGTGCCTTTTTAGTTTGTGAGAAATATTCCCCTGCTGAGGTTTGAACCAGGTACCCTTGGATCTAAAAGCACTTGCTTTGCTCTTTAGAGAAAGTGAAATCTTCTTAAAAGGGGTTTGAGGGGAGGTGGGGAGTCCTCTGACTTTGGAGCCGTATTTTCAGCAACTTTATTTTTCTCTCTGAGTTGCTTTCTTGGTCTCTTCCCTCCATCCTTTGTTTTATCTGTTCTACGGTCTCTTACCATTTCATTATTTGGCTCATGTGGGCTTTAAAAAATATGAATATGAGCCTTTGCATCTAAGATCAGCATTTAATATCTAATAATGGCAACGTTGTTGAGCTAAATAATCTGTAAATGCCAGGTCTCAAACTTGGACTACAGAAGCTCTAATATATTTCCACCTCGAAGAGTTCATGAGTCTAAGTTATTTGTGTCAAGTTAAAAGTAAAAATACTTTTTCCCATGGAAGAAAAATGACCATGTGATACTATGAATTGGATTCTCTCTGGATTGCTTCATGGTGGCCATTTTACCAACAAGACTTCTAGAACACTCTTTATAAACATATTTTGTGATAATTAAAGAAAAGTTTAATCTCACGACCCCTTGGATTTCCATTATACACCAGTTAGCCAAATTCTAGTGGTCTTGCTGCAATTCATGATGTAACATGCCATGATTCTTTGCAAATCTCTTCATATTCAAAAAGGTTTACAAGCTCAAGGTACTTATGAGCTTTTATAGGATTTACTTGTTTTATTGTCAAAACTAGATTGTGTTCCCAATGTTTAAGCTATGTAGGAATCTCTAATAAACAGGGTAGATGGAATAATAGGTTATAATAGGGCAGTAACCAAAGGGACTTTCCTCCTCTTTTGTCATAGCAGAGTTCCTTCCGGATTACAATAGCCACAGGAAACGAGGGTTTAGATCCTTAGTTGCCATTGTTTCAACATTAAACACTTCTTAAATGTTCACAATATGCCAGGTGCTTTATGGAACACATAAAGACTAGTTCTTGTATAGGAGGGAAACGTTTATTCAGGGATAACATTGGACACATTGTAATTACTCCCACTGGAGCCATATATATATATAGAAAAAAGGGTTTCTGGGTACAGAAAAGAGAATTTATCAAGGCATGTTTCCTTTTTGTTGCAATGCCTGCCCTGATTCTTCACCCATAACTCTCCCAGGGTAAACTTTTAACAATTTAGATCTGAATTTAGTATTTCATTCAAGGTCAGAATATGAAAAACATTGTTATTTAACAGGATCTTTGAAAGCCAGGGATCCCTGTATGGATTCTTTCTTGGACAGTGAAATTGCAATCCAGCTCTAAGTTCCTGGAATCACCTGAGGTTCAAAGCTTACCTGAGATCAGACTGAATCCAAGGAGGAGTCTTTGTCCCAGAAAGCAATACCAGTTCTATACTAGAAGATGTACTATACTATACTATATTGGAAGACAAAGTCTCAAAATTAGTGCTTGTTAATTACTTATAGTCTCTTTAGTGTCAGACCCAGTTAACTATATAATATATATGTGATTGTCCAATAAACATTCAATAAACATTTGTGGAACAAGGTTAGTTCAAGAAACTGTAGGAAGAAAATAACAAATCTAATCTTTGACCACAAAAAAAAATGAAATTAGCATTTGCAAGCCAGTTAGACACCTTGATAACTGAGAAGGGCTGGATCTGAATTTGGGTTTCCCTAACCTAGACTTTAATGTACACTGCATGCATGCTAATAGTTGTGTCTGACTCTTTGCAACCTAATGAACTAGGAGCCCATCAGGCTCTTCTGTCCATGGGACTCTCCAGGCAAGAATACCAGAGTGGGTTGCCAAGCCCTCCTTCAGGGGATCTTCCTGACCCAGGGATCAAACCCGCATCTCTTTATGTCTCCTGCATTAGTGGGCAGGTTCTTTGCCACTAGTGCCACCTGGGAAGTTTTTCTTTCAGGGTCAGTTTTAGGCATTTTTAAAGTTTCCCTGGCCATAAGAATGTTCCACTGAACTCTTTGCAAAAATGTTCTCCTTTCTCAACTATTTTCTGGAAAACAATTTTTTTTTTAAAGGAGTTCACAATTTCAGTAATAGAGATAAAGGGCTTCAATGCTTTGTTTTGCTAATTGAAACAGTGAAGATAAAAAGGTTTATTAGTTTCTTCCCAGTATCACCAACTCAATGGACATGAATTTGAGCAAACTCAGAGAGATAGTGGAGGACAGAGGAGCCTGGTGTGTTGCAGTCCATGGGGTTGCAAAGAGTCAGACACAAGTTAGCTACTGAACAACAAAGTTCCTTGCTTGTATATCTCTGGGTCAAGAATAGGAAGGCTTTGATGCTAAAAAGAGGTAACAAAAGTGTCACTGAAATAATGCAAAAGTACAGAAAAGGAACATTAAATTTTAGACTTCTTGTTTCTGCATGAAAAAGTAAATGTAAAAGTTGTGTACAGTTATTTCAAACAACCATGAGCACAATCTCCAGCTGAGAATTTTGGTCATTTTCATATAATTGTATTTTCTTGCTCAGTAGTGTAGAACACATTTCTCTCCAGGCCTCTCCAAATTCAACTCAATGTAGTCAATACCTTTTCTTTCCACTTTCAATTCTTTCTTAAAGGAGCATAATTATCAGCAAACATGTTTTGTAGAAAGATAAGGAGAAATCACATTGCAGTATAAAGTCTTCTGGAGGATTACCATTCCCTTCCACTGTATCTTCTTTTAATTAATTGCCCTGCCTTCTCCTGCAGATAAGTGGCATTTTGAAAGAGGGAGACTCCTTGGGGTGCAACCAGAACAAAATTCTCTCTCTCCTCTTCCTGCTCCCTCCATTCTCTGCCACCCTTACCTTAATCATTCAAACCTCTTCTTCAGACTTTTCTCCGCTGCTTACCTGAAATCTCAAGCAAGTGCCATAACTTTTCCTGGATATTCTTATACAATAAGTCCCACAGTCAGTTTTAGTAGAAATGAGTTCTCATAGATATGAAAATATCCCATCCAGGGCAATACTGAAAATTTTCTGTGTTTCACATAAAATCAAAATTTCTCCTGCTTTTCAGCATAGACGTGCTTTAGGCACATCACGCAAAGGAGAGGAAGGGCATGGCTGGCCTCACATTGTGTTCCTTATCCTTGCTGCCCGATTGTGGTCAGTCCTTCCTACATCTAACTCTTGGCAAACCTGTCCTGTTTCCCCAGGTGTACTTGCTGCTCAGGTGCTCAGGTGTGTCTGACTCTGCTGACTGCAGCCCGCCAGGCTGCTCTTCCATGGGATTCTCCAGACAAGAACACTGGAGTGGGTTGCCATTTCCTCCTCCGGGTGATCTTCCTGACCCAGGATCAAACGCACACGTCCTGAGTCTCCTGGACTGGCAGGCAGATTCTTTTACCACTGAGCCACCGGGAAAGCCCACTCTCTTTCCCTGGAGTTTTGCCTTTTTCAGAACGCTGTTGTGGGAAATGCAATTTCAGTATGGCGTTCACTTCCGGCCCATAGAAACTCCCATGACTCTGCTGCGTTGTAAGGGTGAGGGAAATAAAATCACACCAGCCCTTTAAAAGCAGAGAGTTTTTGGCAGCTGGTGACAGGAAAGGAAGTCAGAGCAGGGGGGAGATTCAAGGTGAGGTGTCCGGCTTGCTGACAGAGGCAGTCAGTGGAAGGGACCTGATGGTGAGCTCAGGAAGTGAGAACAATTCCCAGCTGGCGGGCGGCAGGGAAGCCAGAATCCTTCAGTCATAAGGAACTGGATTCTGCCAACACCTGAACCAACTTGGATACTGCTTCTTCCCCAGAACCTCGAGAGGACCGTCCAGCCTGGCTGATACTTTAATTTTCTGTTTAGAAGATCCTAAGCTGTGAACTCAACTGAGTTTGCCCCAGACTTCTGACATACAGAAATATGAGCTGATAAATGGACATGGTTTTAAGCTGCTGGATTTCTGCTAATTTGTTCTGCAGCAACAGAAGACAACTGCAGACATGTTATGAAATTACAGAATATGTTACCTTGGAGGACTCACTTCTTTCCTTCAACATAATGCATTGGAAATTCATATTGTGATATGGATCACTGAGTTAAATTCCAGTGAACAAATGGACAATTTGTTTATCCATTCACCACTTGAAAGACATTTTTGTTGTTTTTTGTTTTGGAGGGAAGAGAAAGGCTACTCTAATCATTAGCATACATGTTTTAGGTAAAAATAAAATTTCATTTCTTTACATGGAAATCTAGGAGTGGGATTCACATTGCCTAGTAAGCATACGTTAAAATTGGTAAGACACTGCCAAATGGTTTTCTAAAGTGGTTGTACCATTTTGCATTTGCACCAACAATATGTGGGAGTCTCAGTAGGCACTGCCATTTTTATTTATTCTAGCCATGTGAATAGGTGTATAGCAGTCTATTTAATTTTATTTTAAATATATTTACTACAAACTTTAGAGGTTCTGCACAAAAGATCATTTTTATAAAATTGTGATTTAAACACACAAGCATATTTTCATTTCTTTATTTGAAACTCACATTTTGAAAATATAGCTTGGATTAAGGCCATCACATTTTTAGATACTAAGAGTTTTCCACTGAGATGTTAAGCAAGCAGATTTGAGCTGAGATTCACTCACTTATTCAATGTTTACTGATACCAGCTACTGGGTGTGTACCAGGAATGATGCCAGATTCCAGGGATAACGTGTGTGTAACATGTGGCCCTACCCTCAGGAAGTTCATCCACTCTGAGGAAACATATATGATGTGTACTTGTGATATAATCGGTCCCATCACTTCATGGCAAATAGATGGGGAAATAATGGAAAGAGTGACAGACTATTTTCTTGGGCACCAAAATCACTGTGGACGGTGACTGCAGCCATGAAATTAAAAGACGCTGCCTGGAAGAAAAGCAATGAGAAACCTAGACAGCATATTAAAAAGCAGAGACATTAATTTGCCAACAAAGGTCTGTCTAGTCAAAGCTATGGTTTTTCCAGTAGTCCTGTATGGGTGTGAGAGTTAGACAATAAAAAAGGCTGAGTGCCAAAGAACTGATGCATTTGAACTGTGGTGCTGAAGAAGACTCTTGAGAGCCCCTTGGACTGCAAGGAGATCCAACCAGTCCGTCCTAAAGAAAATCAGTCCTGGGTGTTCATTGGAAGGGCTGATGCTGAAGCTGAAGCTCCAATACTTTGGCCACCTGATGCAAAGAGCTGACTCATTGGAAAAGACCCTGATGCTGGGAAAGATTGAAGACAGGAGAAGAGAATGACAGAGGATGAGATGGTTGGGTGGCATCACCAACCCAATGGACATGGATCTGAGCAAGCTCCAAGAGATGATGAAGGACAGGGAAGCCAGGCATGCTGCAGTCCATGGGGTCGCAAAGAGTCAGACATCACTGAGCGACTGACAACAACAAATGTAATCTGGCAGTGGTCATGATAAAGGTATATGAACAGGAATATGAGGTTACAGGTGAGGGAGCAATGATTTCTGCCTGAGAGAGCAGCTAGTGAGGTGATGAGCTATGACTAAGTGTGCAATGCCTGAGAAAGACTTACTATCAGGTAATATTAATAGAGAAGATTCATTATAGAATAGACTACTGGTATACAACTGGAGTCATTTTGAATAACCTAATGACAGATGTTTTCTCTCAAATTCTTTCAGACTTTTGAAATGCTTCCCAAATAGCTATGCTGGGTATATAATTAAGGATAATATATGACATGATTTTGTAGATTCCTAATAGGAAAGGTTCTCATTTTCACAGATGTGTTTTCTTGGTAGAAGAACAAAACTGGGTAAAACAAACATGATTTGGATTTTTTTTTTTTTTTTGAGAAGCACAAATAAACACAGTAAATAGGCTTTCTTGGAAAAGCCTCCTCGCTTCGATGGTGCCTCTGTTTTGAAGTTAGTCAATCATTTTTGCAGCACAAACATGTATGTGTATGTATGTGTGTGTGTGTGTGTATCCATTAAACATAGTTGGAAATCATTAGAAATATTAGAACTAAGTCATCATGTGAGGAAATAAACATGCTTGTAAGTAGCTACTTCTGCTAGCACTGGGCTCTTTAAGTATCACATTCAAGAACAAAGTACCTGTATTCTGACATGAATAGCATGGGTCAAAGGCAACTAGAAGGGCATTTGTAACTCTGTCTTTCTTGTACACCCAGTATTTACCATACTCAGAGCCAGAGCAAAACGTGGCAGGACTCTACGTGTGAGAATGATAGTGAATAAACAAAATTGTGCCAAACAGATTGGGACTGACGTATAATTGACTAAACAGGGCGTTAATCATCCAGTTGTTGCTGTAAGAACATTCTCACACACAAAGCCCGAGCTCTAAATCAAGCATTTGGACATTGTGAGTTTTATTTGATTTTAAATTTCAGAAGAGTTTTCATTGAAGTAACATTTACTTTCGAGGTGTGTAATCTGGGCTCAGCAGGTTGTAATGCTCTAGCCTTTGATGTTCACCAAGTTTGTTTATGGACTGTGTGAAAGATGGAAATCCAATATCTTCCACAAAAATTCAGAGACAAACACAGGATGTCTCTTTTTTTGTCCTATTCATAGGAGTGTCCTTACTGCCAGAACGTAACCAAAGATCTGTTAGAAACGTAAAGGAGATTGCATCTGTGCGCCAAAGAGAATGTGATCGGTGTACCAATTGCAAAAGCCAGTGAATGTTAGGTGATTTCAGAATGTACCACAATGAGTGTGACATCCTGGAGTATTTTCAAAGCTGACTGAGGCTATGCATAAGCACCCAGTCTATAGACTGTGAGTGATTTATTCACACCAACGTATTTTCAGAATATTAAATGTATTTTCTTTTGTTTGTTTTTGGCTTTTTGCAACCTTACAGCTTGAACTAGGTTTTGTGAGAGCTACAGAAACACCATATTGCAATTTTTGAGAGCTCTGCTTTTGATGGCTTGCAATAAACCACACAGGATATTCCCATTGAGGAAAAAGAAGTTGTAAACTGTCACGAATATTACCATTTACATGATTTGGAGCTTGGGGATCTCTTGTTTAGATTTTTAACTCCAGCTAATCACAGATTTTTTTTTTTTTTTTCTGTTTTGGAAACAATGATTTGAATGTAAACCAACTCAAAGAGGCCCAATAAAGGAATGTCAACAGACTAATTAATTTCTATAAAAAAACAGAAAGAGATTTCACATGCTCTGATTTTTCTGTTTTTGAGGATGGCTCCAGAACATAAGCTTCATTTGCAGAATCACTCAAAACAAATTCCACTGGCAAACATAGAGTTTATCTCTGTCTTTGTCTAAAGATGACATTCAGCCAGGTAGCACTGTGAAAATATATTAACACTCACCCAAAAGAGGTAATTAGAAAATGTCAGATGAAAACACTAAAAAGAAAAAAATATTAAAAAGTCACAAACCTCTACTACTGACAAGAATAGGATTTCCATAAAACTATTAATTTAGAATGTTAAATAGTAGACTTAGCATATCTGTTATGTTCAAAGCAGACAGGATAATGGTGGGTCTCAAGATTTTTCAATGTATTTTTCCCTTCTTATAAAGACATTCTTCTTGAATTCTCTACAAATGCCGCCATCATGTCAGAATAATTTTCAAAGTGAAATGTGTGCCTCAAGATTAATCAATCAGATGAAGAATCCATTTGGTCAGTTTGTAAATGTAACCTGTCTATAAATAGATTTCTATGTATTTTTAGTAACAAAAGTAGAAATGTATACTTATGAACACTAAAAGAATCTATTTAATTTCAAAAATTATTGTACATATTGTTTATTCAGCTTTACAAATAGGCTATTTTATATGCTTAAATAAAATGTAAGCTACCATTGTTGAGAGGGAAGCCTTTAACTGTTCATTAATTTAACAAATATTCATCAAGGATCAAAAGCCAATTCCCGTCTCACTGCAGCCCTTCCATTCGCAGTTACCATCATGTCTCTCTGAATCAGAGACTAGGCTCTGA
Organism: Cervus canadensis; assembly: GCF_019320065.1. Taxonomy (NCBI): domain Eukaryota; kingdom Metazoa; phylum Chordata; class Mammalia; order Artiodactyla; family Cervidae; genus Cervus; species Cervus canadensis. The sequence goes on along the minus strand of NC_057392.1, from coordinate 92,911,205 downwards.
ACAGATCTCTCTGATTCTGCCTTGTTTTCTTTTTTAAACTGTGCATTTTATTTATCTGTCGATTTTTGGTTGTGCTGCCTGCTTGTGGGCTCTTCGTTCCCTAAACAGGCGTTGAACGCGTGCTCCCCGCATTGGGAGTGCGGAGCCTTCACCCCTGGAGCTCCAGGGAAGTCCCTGCCCTTGTTTCCTTCTTGTGAAAAGAGCAGCCAGAATGATTCTGTTAGAGTCCGAGTCACCCTGTGCCTCTTACCTGTGCAGGATCTCCCAGTTACCCCCCATTTCACTAAGAGTAAAACCCGAAATTCTTTTATTGGCCTCAAAGACCCTAAACGGTCTGTTCCCATTCTCCATCCTTGCTTTTCCTCTCTGCATCTTCCACCTCTTGCTTATGACCTTCCAAAGCTTTAGCAAACTGAGATATCCGTAGAACTTTGGGTGTACTCCAGCCTCAGGAAATTTGCATTTGCTGTCTCCTCTAACTGGAGCCTTTCCCTGGCTAGCTGCAAGACTCACTTTCTTCAGATTTTGACTCAGATGTCACCATCTCATTGAGAATTTCCTTGCCTGTTTCAATTCCTACAGTTCCCCACTCCCACGACAAATGCACAGATTTTTGTTTTTAAAGTTATTTATTTTGGCTGCTCTGGGCCTTGGGTCTTCCTCGTGGCACACAGGCTCTGTGTGTTGTGTGGGGTCTAGTTCCCTGCCCAGGGGCTGAACCTGAGTCCACTGCTTTGGGAGCATGGAGTCTTCTCCACTGGACCACCAGGGCGGTCCCCCAAACGCACAGAGCTTGTCTGTCTTGCTTGGCTTGATTTTTCCCCCCTTCCTTAACTCTTACCACTATCCACTGAACTACGTATTTTACTTACTAGTCTGATTTATGCACAGTTTCTCCCGCTAGAATCTAAACTCCACGAGGGCGGTGAGTTCTGTCCTTTCGTTTACTTCCTGATTTCTAGCATCCGGCGCAATGCCTGACACAGGCGTGCTGTTGCAGGGAGGTGCTGCTGTGAGTGGGGACCCAGGCTGTAAGGAGACATGCTCCACGCTCCCCACGTGACCTTCCTATGGAGGAAAATAGGTGACGAACAAGCCAGCAGGCAGATACGATGGCATTAGATCAGGGATAAATGCTGTGAGGTATAGCGTGTCAAGGAAACATGATAAAGTGACCAGTGGTCCTGGGCGGTGGGTACTTACAGTTGGGGGGCAAGAAGAGACATTTCTGAAAGTACATTTGAGCTGAAGCCTGATTCACAGGAAGTAGTACAAAGATGGCTGTGTCAAAGGCTAAATGGTCTAACATCGGAGGGAACAGAATTTTATATTTAATAACATTTATTATTAATTAGCAAGGCTTTATTTCTCAAATGTGACTAGGTGTTCTGTTGTGGTTTTTTTTTTTAATTTTTTAAGGCTTTTTATTTTAAAAATTTTAAAAAATTTCAGTGGGGCTGGGTCTTTATTTCAGCTCAAGGCTCTTCTCTGTGTGGGCAGGCTTCCCTAGTCGAGGCGCATTGGCTGGGGTTCTGTCTCTGGGGCTGGAAGATACCCTGGAGGAGGGCATGGCAATCCACTCCAGTATTCTTGCCTGGAGAACTCCATGGACAGAGGGGCCTGGGGGGCTACAGTCCCTGGGTCACAAAGAAGCCAGACATGACTGAAGAAGCTTAGCACACGTGTGGGGCATGGGCTTAGATGCCCCATGGCAGGTGAGACCATAGCTCCCCGACCAGGGGTCGAACCTGTGTCCCCTGCGTTGGAAGGCAGATTCTTAACCACTGGGCCACCAGGGAAGTCCCAGTGTGGTGATTTTGAAAGAATTTGAAGTATGGTGCTTACTAAAATGTCACTTGCTCTATACGTGGGGACCAACACTCATATGAAGCATCAGATAGTAAAACATGGAATTTTAAACAGGAACCACAGACATGGACGCTGGCAGTAAGCATCAGCATGAGAGAAATTGATAAGTGAAAACATGGGCAAAGGAGAGATGAGCTTTGTGTGTGAAAATAATAAAGAGGAAATGTGCTTAACTACAGCTGAGGTTTTGTAGTAGAGGGACGGAATCTTGGGGTGTATGGAAATGGGGCACTTGCCTTGGCTCCTAACCAAAGGAGTGTAGCACCTGTTTTCTGGAAACCATAGGAGCCCTGCCCAATGCTCCCATTTTACTCACTCCTACACGCAACTCCTCAGTAAGACAGGGAGACCCTGCTTCCCGCATACATCCCAAATCATCCACCTTTCCAGCTACTACCTTATCCAGTTTGCTGTCTTCTCTTGCCTGTACTATTAGTGTTCTGATTCCTCTCCCTGTTTCCACTCTTGGGCCCCTAAATTTCTTTCTCCACACAACACATGCTCAGAATAAAATTCAAACTCCTTACCATGACTTGCAAATCCTGCATGACTTACTCTTACCCTCCCATCTTATAAAAGAACTCCTCTGCTTCACCATGCTCCAGCCACGTCTTCCTTATGTTCTCCATTTTTTTTTCTGGAAATAATAGGGGGTTACAGGCTCTAGTTATCTAGTTCTTGATATACTCCAAGTCTTAATGTTTTTTACTCATCTTCACATAGCTTTCTCCTTCTCACTCAGGAGTCACCTAAATGTCAAATCCCTCTGGAGGAACTTCCTGACCATCTTATCTAAAACCACCTCCATCATTCTCTGTAACATTACCCAACTGAGTTTTCTTCCTAGTTTTTAATCATCCTGTGAAGATATTTTGTGTATTTATTTAGCTCTTTATTATCTGTCTTTCTGTACCAGGATACAAAGGCTTCTCTCGTGGTTCAGTGGTAAAGAACTCGCTTTGCCAATGCAGAAGACGTGGGATCAGTCCCTGGGTCGGGAGGACCCCCTGGAGAAGGAAATGGCAACCCACCCCAGTATTCTTGCCTGGAGAATCCCATGACGGAGGAGCCTGGAGGGCTGCAGCTTATGGGGTCACAGAGTCGGACAGGGCTGATCGACAGCGCACGCACCGTATAAACGGTGAAAGCGGAGGTTCTGTTTCTCCTGTTTCCTCACCATGTCTCCAGAGCCTAAAAACTTTTAGTCTTTCTGGAATGTAATAGGTAGATGATAAATTTAATTAAATTAATGAAAAAAGGAACAACTGAAACCTTTTAACCTATAACCCCCTATTATTTCCAGAGAAAATGGAGAACATAAGGAAGACGTGGCTGGAGCATGGTGAGGCAGAGGAGTTCTTATAAAAGATTGGAGGGAAACAGTAAGTCATGCAGGATTTGCAGGTCATGGTAAGGAGTTTGAATTTTATTCTAAGTTCAAGATGAAGTGACCATATGTCAGGGAGTGCTTATGATGATGTGATGATGTGCTTCATTGCTCGGTCGTGTCTGGCTCTTGCGACCCCATAGGTGTAGCCTGCCAGGCTCCTCTGCCCATGGGATTCTCCAGCCAAGAATACTGGAGTGGATTGCCATTTTCTTCTCCAGGGGATCTTCCCGACCCAGGATTCAAACCCGGGTCTCCTGCATTGCAGGCAGACTCTTCACTGACTGAGCTACGAGGGAAGCCCCAGATAATAAGTTTAATTAAATTAACAAAAGTAAGAACAATTGAAACCTTTTTACCTATTTATATGAAATTGGAAAGCATATGTTGAAGTAGCCTGTCAGGGAGATCTGGTCTGAAAATAAAGAGGAATTGACAGCTGTGAGATATTTCATAAATCAATGGGGCCCAGTCACTGACAAGAGATAGAGAATTACAGTGAAATCAAAGGAGAATACATCAAAGATGATTCATTCTGTCATGATCAGTGAATGAGTCAAAAATAATTTTTAGAAAGATTCTAGTAGCTAGATTACATAGTTAATGTGAGATATTAGTAATTAGCAAAGGTTGCTCTATGGTTGGGAATAGTTCTTTGTACAAATTTTTTTTTCCTGTTATCGTGGCATATTTTTGCAATATTATTGTTGTTGTCATTATTGTGCATTTATTTGCAGTGGTGGGCTCATAATGAGGTGTGAACTGCTCCCCTGGAGTAGATTAGACACTTTTGGAAAGTTTGTATTATATCTTTGGAGCCATGAGGGTGCTGTTAAGTAAACTGCTACTCCCCCACACCCACCTCATTTCTGCACATAAGAAATGTATCTCATGATACTCTAGCCTTAAAGAAAAATGTTAATAAATCTTTCAACTGTATTTCTTTTTCCTACGTCCTTCAGATTAGAATATATTTCTAGCTACCACATTTCCCTACCTCTTTATCTTCAACAGCTTTCTTGGAGAATTTACCTAGGGAGCTCATAACCACTTCTTTACTCTTAAAATTTATTTAAGACCCCAAAGAACTTTTATTTATTATATTTCAGTATGCATTGTTTTAGAAATGGAAACTGTGTACTTACAAGAGAATGAGCTTAAAAAATTAAGTAATATTGCTGTGAAACAATGTTGTTATGAAAACAGTTTTGATCTTGCAGACTCCTTTAAAGGGTGTCAGGGGTCCCAAGGTGCCTGGATCATACTTGGAGAACCACTAATAGATAAAGATAACTGGCATTTATAGAGATGTATTGATCTGTCATTTGCCTCTTAGTATTTCCATAACTAAAAATATTTGCCATTCTTTCTTTATAGGGCTGGTACCAGGATTAGGTATAATAATGAAAATAAAAATTTTCCACAAGCATAAGTTTGTATTTGCCTGTAAGAAACGAAGTTTAGAGTTATCATTAATAACTCTTATTAAAAACTTTGGTTTTGAAGAAATCTGAATATTTTCATTGACTTCTGAATTTTCTGCATTCTAGCTTTGTAAATGATGGATGGTAATTTTTATTAAATCACATGTAGGACTATTTTGTCCAGCTCAAAACATGAAGTAGTTTGGCGTATTTATCAGCAAAATACATGAGTTTTTGCTCATAGTGTTGTAGTTTATGCTTTATTCTCAAACTCATTATATATAAAAAATATCAGCATATGACTTAATAAAGTATAGGATGGCAGAGTTAATGCCAAATATACAGTTAAGAGTGCAATCAATTTAATTTCATATTCTTTAAAAAAAGTTTGAGAGCAAAAGGGACCAATACTACTAAGAGTTATAATATCTAAAAATTTCATGGTGTTTCTAATTCACAATGCTCTCTTCACATTCACAGTCTTTTTGTCTCCACAGTAATTCTATGAGATTACAAATTATTTTCTGTATCTTCACTTTATAGAAGAAGAAAAAATTGAGGCTTTGGGAGTTTATTAATTTTCTACGGCTGCTGTAACAAATTACCACAGACGTAGTGACTTAAAACAACACAAATTTATTATTTTACAGTTCTGTGGTTCAGAAGTTCATTGCCATTGGCTTAGAATCAAGGTGTCAGCAGAGCTGCATTCTCTCCTGGAGGCTTTAGAGGAAAATACATCTCCTTGCCTTTCCCAGCTCCTAGAGACCACACACATTCTTTATCTCATGACCTTTCCCTCCATCTCCAAAACCAGCAACATCGGCCGAGTCCTTCTCATCCTGTCATCTCTCTGGGTCTGTTTTCTGAGTCACTCTTCTACGTTTAAAGGCCCTTGTAATTATATTGCCTCCACCTGGATAATCCAGGATAATCTTCCTATTTTGAGGTCATCTGATTAGCAAGCAATTCCACTTACAATCTTAATTCTCCCGTGCCATGTATCCTAATATATTCATAAATTCTAAGGGTTATGACATAGACATCTTTGAGGGAGAGGGCATTATTCTACTTACCCTGGGAGAACAAGCATGTTTACCTGGCTAAGAAAGTCTGAGGTTCAGACTTAGATCTGGTCCTCTGATTCCTTTATCCTTTCAAGGCAAATTGTCTTTGCTCTTGAAAGTCTTACCATGGGATGAAGGACTGGTAATACTGCTGGAGAAGAGCTGGAAGAGGAGAGGTTTAACTTATGAACACTTGAGCCTATCATGAGGGATCTGGGTCCTTGAAGGAGAGGTAGTAGGCTAGAGGATGAGTTGTTCGATTCCATCTACTTTCTGCTTCCTATGCCTAACACTTTTGCCTTTATTGATCTGTACTCTTCATCTTCCCTTTATTTTCTCAAATCATCATGACATGGAGATGACATTTAACTTAAGTGTTAGGTTAAATTTTTATTTTTAAATTCACTGTTATAATACCTGTTCATAGAATTTGTTTATAGGGCTTCCTAGGTGGCTCAGTGGTAAAGAAACTGCCTGTCAATGCAGGAGACACAAGAGACTCAAATTTGATCCCTGGAGGAGGAAATGGCAACCTACTCCAGTATTCCTGCCTGGAAAAGCCCGCAGACTGAGGAGCCTGGTGGGCTACAAACCATAGGGTCACAAAAGAGTTGGCCACGACCACGCGTCTGTGCACACACTGAGACAACACCTATTGTCGATTTATACGTCCTTATTTTTTTAAGCTAAAAAAATCTAAAACAAATTGTGTTCTATTTCTGTAACCCAATATTTGTGTTAGACACATTAAACTTTTTAAAAAGATTTATTTTTTTTTAATTGAAGGACAATTGCTTTACAGAATTTTGTTGTTTTCTGTCAAACCTCAACATGAGGTACACATATGTAAACCATAGGTATACATATGTCCCCTCCCTCTTGAGGTGTGTAAAATGATTTTTACTTCTGTTAGGCAGTAATTTCTGTTAGGAAAAACTGCAGCTGTTGACTTATGTTCCCCTTGAATTATTACAACCATATTATCTTAGAAATAGAACCCATTAAGCTAAATTATTTAGCGTGAATCTATCTAGCTGATTAATTATATAGTTGGTTACATCCTTGGGGACCCAGGATACACAAATTTTCAAAAGGATCAAAGAGATGTGAAAGGTGAGAAGAAAGAGGGTCCTAACGAGAGTGAGGATTCTGGAGAGGAAAGATAAGTATTTTTGCTAGTGGGTAATTTGGGGAAATTACTTGACCCCTTTGTGCCATGGTTTCCTCGTCTATAAAATGGGGATTATGACAGTATCCTATTTTAGGTGTTGTGAAAAATAATGAGCTAATATACGTAAAGTACTTGGGCTTCGCTGGTGGCTCAGATGCAGGAGATGTGGGTTCAATCCCTGGGTTGGGAAGATCCCCTGGAGAAAGGCGTGGCTACCCACTGCAGGGTTCTTGGCTGGAGAATTCCATGGACAGAGGAGCCTGGCAGGCTACAGTCCATGGGGTCACAAAGAGTTAGATATGAATGAGTGACTAACATTTTCACACTTTCACAAAGCAGTTGCATTTTGCTTAAAGTTTTATCTGTATTAAATTTACTTATTTTAATATGTGCAATTATTATAATTTTATTGTTATTTTTATTAGAGAGATAGTCCTAGAAGAAGAATAAGGGAGTGAAAACATTTGGGGGAAAAAAAAAACTATGCCTAATTCACAATTTTCTTTATAGTTGAGTCTGTTTGGCTATTTAGAGTCTTGAGATTTCTCTATCTCTTTTAACTTGAGAGAAATCCCTTGTAAATGTTTCCTACTTTTTGTAAAGGAACATGCCTATGAATATACAGATCTCTATCCATCCTAAAGTATAATAGCTTCCACCTGACCCCAGTTGTCCTGTCATCATTGTTCTTTTCTCCTTCTAACTTTTGATGCCAAGTAGCTCCATCCAGATGGTGACCGTTACTGTCTTTGTGTCCTCACCAGATACCTTTTCTCATTCCCCTGCAGTCTAGCTTGATCTGCTACCACAAGAATATCAGTCCTTTTAGCACCATCAAACCCTTCACAAAATGTACTAATTTCAGAAATAACGGCAGAATAGAGGAATCCGTAAGAATTAGGACCTTGGTTGGTCCTAATTCTTTTGGACCTAATTCTTTTGGTCCTAATTCTTTTTCCTAAGAAAAAGGTCCAGTAGGTTGGACCTTTCCAGGTTACTTAATACAACTAGACATCAATTACCTTATCTCTAAAATGGGAATAATCAAGGACAAAGGTTACTCAAATAGTACCTGTTACATAATCTCTGTCAGTGAATGATTTTTATGGAATGGGTCATCTTATGTGTATTTTAAGACAAGTATATTACAAAAAGTGTGAGAAAAATAGTAGTTTCATTTTATACACCAAATTTGGAAAATAGTCTAAAGTTGTGTTATTTTTAAAGGTGGAGTTAATAATTGTATTTGTGCTAGTGTGATGTGACAGCATCACTTTCAAATTGAAAGACAAAATAGGGAGCATCGATGGTCATGCTCTACACATATCAGAACTTTTCTGAGTAATTTTGATAATGATTGCAGTAATAACTTTTGAATTATCAAAATTAAAAATTATTTTTAATACTGTAACAATGTTGCTCAAGTTCTCCTTAAACTGTGATAACACTCTTGCTAAAAACATGAAAAACTTTGGAAAGATATTTAGATGTGATAAAAGTACTTTGAAAAAGATCTAGACTATCCAAAATATCCTGTCCTATTAATTTAGAAAAGGATACTTGGAGTAGTTCTAGAAAAAGTGTTGAGGAAAATAAGGTACTTTAAATTTTGTTCTTGAAATATAGTTAATTTACAATGTTGAGTTGGTTTCAGGGGTACAGTAAAGTGATTCAGTTATATATGTATATATATATTTTTACATTTTCTTCCATTATAAGTTACAATAAGATATTGAGTATAGTTCCCAGTCCTATACAGTATGTCCTTGTTGGTTATTGATATTATATTATATATAGCAGTGTGTATATGTTAATCCCAATTCCCAATTTATCCCTCTCCCACTTTCCCCTTTGGTAGCCATAAATTGTTTTCTAAGTCTATGGGCTTATTTCTGCTTTGTAAATAAGTTCATTTCTATCATTTTTTCAGATTCCACAAAAGTGGTATCATTTGATATTTGTCTTTCTCTTTCATTTAGTGTGGTAATCCCTAGGTCCGTTCATGTTGCTGCAAATGGCATTATTTTATTCTTTGTTATGGCAGAGTAATATTCCATTGTATACAGGTACCACATTTTCTTCATCCATGCATCTGTCAACATACATTTAGGTTGCTTCCATGTCTTGGCTACTGTTGGTATGGCTACATGAACACTGGTATAAGTAATAGTGAAATCATATTCACAGTGAAATAATTAAACTTTCGAATTATGCTTTTCTCCAGCTATGTGCCCAGGAGTTGGCTCATAGGATCTTTTGATAGCTGTATTTTTAGTTTTTTAAAGAATCTCCATACTTTTCTCCATAGTGGCTATACCAATTTGCATTCCTACCCATAGTGTAGGAGGATTCCTTTTTCTCCATACTCTTTCTCCAGCATTTACTATCTGAAAAATAAAGTACTCTTTGATTCACATACTTCATATAATGGGCAGATATAATTTTATATAAAATAAAAAGAATATGAGGCATGACATAGCTGTGAGAAAAATGTGAGGTCAAGCCACATTGACTGGGGATTTATGCATATCAAAAACACAACCTTTACATTTATTCCTACAGGAAAATTTATCTTAACTCATGTGTGCTTTGAATTATGTGAGGTCTTCAGTAACCCATCTCTCTCATAATATTGGAACACCCTGCATCTTTAGGTTCAAGTCCCATTTCAGTCACCAGGTGCTGGTGAAGTGTTTAAACAATTTGTTTAAATAAATACTCCCTAAAGCTTGCATGTATAAACTGACAACTTATATTTTTTTAAATACCTCCAAATCTTTCTAAATGAACAAAGAAATGTTTCTTACAGTGAAGAAGCACCTTCCCCTCTGCAATCACAGAGCTGGTCTTCACCTCTATGTTCCCTGTTGAGCTCCAGGAAGATCCTTCACCTGCCATTCGATGTCCGGCCTGTGTTAGAGATGCTGTTTTGGGAGAATCCAAAAGCTGGTCTGCTCAGTTCAGTTCAGTTCAGTTCAGTCGCTCAGTCATCTCCGACTCTTTGCGACCCCATCACCAACTCCTGGAGTTTACTCAAACTCATGTCCATCGAGTCGGTGATGCCATCCAGCCATCTCATCCTCTGTCATCCCCTTCTCCTCCCACCTTCAATCTTTCCTAGCACCAGGGTTTTTTCAAATGAGTCAGCTCTTCACATGAGGTGGCCAAAGTATTGGGGTTTCAGCTTTAGCATTAATCCTTCCAATGAACACCCAGGACTGATCACCTTTAGGATGGACTGGTTGGATCTCCTCACAGTCCAAGGGACTCTCAAGAGTCTTCTCCAACACCACAGTTCAAAAGCATCATTTCTTCGATGCTCAGCTTTCTTTGTAGTCCAACTCTCACATCCTTACATGACTACTGGAAAAACCATAGCCTTGGCTAGATGGACCTTTGTTGGCAAAGTAATGTCTCTGCTTTTTAATATGCTGTCTAAGTTGGTCATAGTGTTTCTTCCAAGGAGTAAGCATCTTTTAATTTCATGGCTGCAGTCACCATCTGCAGTGATTTTGGAGCCCCAAAAAGAAAGTCAGCCACTGTTTCCACTGTTGCCCCATCTAATTGCCATTAAGTGATGGGACCGGATGCCATGATCTTAGTTTTCTGAATTTGAGTTTAAGTCAGCTTTTTCACTCTCCTCTTTCACTTTCATCAAGAGGCTCTTTAGTTCTTCTTCACTTTCTGCTATGAGGGTGGTGTCATCTGCATATCTGAGGTTACTGATATTTCTCTCAGCAATCTGGATTCCAGTTTGTGCTTCATCCAGCCCAGCATTTCTCATGATGTACTCTGCATATAAGTTAAATAAGCAGGGTGACAATATACAGTCTTGACATTGTCCTTTCCCTATTTGGAACCAGTCTGTTGTTCCATGTCCAGTTCTAACTGTTGCTTCCTGACCTGCTTACAGGTTTCTCAGGAGGCGGGTTGGGTGGTCTGGTATTCCTACTCTTTAAGAATTTTCCACAGTTTGTTGTGATCCACATAGTCAAAGGCTTTGGCATAGTCAATAAAGCAGAAGTAGGTGTTTTTCTGGAACTCTCTCACTTTTTCGATGATTCAACGGATGTTGGCAATTTGATCTCTGGTTCCTCTGCCTTTTCTAAATCCAGCTTGAACATCTGGAAGTTCACGGTTCACTTGTCTGCTACTGCTCAGGTATACAAACATGACACGTCGGGGTCTCTCGATGTCTAGCTCAGCTGTGACTCTTCCGTCACCCCTTCGTCTCCACGCCCATGGCCCGTGGATTACTCTACCAGAGGTAGCAAATACTGTTCAGTGCTTCCTAGAGAAAATATGTCGGTGAACTACCATCCGCTCGACAGCACTTTGTGGTCCTCAGCCTTGCGTGGTTGGGCTGGGATTATCCTCTCTTCATGGCTCTCTTCATGGTTTGGGAGTTCTTGGGAGACCTGAAGTCAGCCATCTGAAGTCACAGAGCTCCTTGGAGCCTGTACCCATATCATTTATTCTTTCAGTTATATTTAGTGATGAAGTCACGCTCTGCCTGAACTACTTTTTGTGAATGCACTTGCAGCAATGACATAACAACAAACAAAATGAAACAAGACCAAAAAAAAGGTAGTTTGAACTATAATTTGTTCTCACTTTGAAAATGAGCTACTGCAACTCTTAACAAGTTGGAAATGATGAATATTCCAAATGGAAGTAATTTCTGCCAAATGTTATAGACATAATGTGTGAGAAAGATCTTCTCAGATTGCTCAGTGTATCCAAGCTCAGTGTATATACTTTCTATACTCAAGGATGTCAATCTAATTGTTTAAATAAATATTGCTTGGAGAGCTTATATGAATAAGAGCTTTATTATCTAAGCTGCTTATTTTATGAAGTCCATTTCTTTCTCAAGGATTCCTTCAAACATACACTTTCCCTTCTGCCACCAGGATTGTGAACCACATTTATGGACATAAAAATGTAACACAGGTTTTGTTTAGTTCTACATTTTAAATTTAAAGGCTTCCCTGGTGGCTCAGTGGTAAAGAATCTGTCTGCTAATACAAGAGATGAGGGTTCATTCCCTGGGTTGGGAAGATCCCCTGGAGGAGGGCATGGCAGCTAACTCCAGTATTCTTTACTGGAGAATCCCATGGACAGAGGAGTCTAGCAGGCTACAGTTCATGGGGTAGTTAGTGGCTAAACAACAGTGTTTTAAATTAATCAGTTGTATTTGAATCTACAATCTGCAGATTAAGGGAAACTACAGAAATGTGAAAAATCATTTTTCCACTTGATTTTTATGTGCATTTTTCAAATTATATGTGTCTTCTTTATAACAACAAAGAAGCTATTTATCCTTAACAATGCACAAAATAACTTTCTTAAGTGAGTTGGGAAAAATAACTTACTAAGTTTGTACTATAAAACTTCTAAGTAGAAACTGATTTATATAACAATAATTTAGTGTCCTTGTTATCATGAATGATACTTAAAAATGTAATAAATCTTAAGAGCATGGGCACCAATTGAACAGAAAGCGTATTGATCAGTTGGAATTGTCCCTGGTAATAACTGTGACACTAGCTCTCATGTATAGCCCTGCTACTAATAGTTGCTCCTTATCATAATTCATGTGACTTATTTTTCCCTTGAGAAGAAACACAGAAAAGGAAGAAGGTGATGGACAGTTTTTGCTTTTCCATCTACTCTCATAGGACAAAATACTTGGTTATAAATTGGGGCCCGCGATGCAACTAAAGAGATTTGTAAAAAATATCAATTTTAAATTAATTCAATTTTAAGTGTTTGCTGAATATATGAATTTGCTCCAATTCTTGCAGTGTATGAGATATCCTTTATAAGTCATTGTGCTGGTCAGAACACAGTGACATACAAGAGCAAGTTTGAAAAGTACAAAATTGCACCATGGAAGAATATTATCCATGGAAATTAGGTTGTGGCAGCCAGATACACTAGCTGGAGATTCACTAGCTGAATGAGTAGACCATTTTTCCCCTGCAAGAAGAAAATAACCACCTTGATCACCTGGCGTTGGCTAGATACAGCCAGGAGGCATTTTACATACCTTACACCACAGCTGTGTCCGGATTTAGGTTCTGAAATTACCTTATAGAGTCAAAGTCATTAGTATCAAAATTATTCCTGAAAATCTCTTACAAAAATATCACCACGGGGACTGAAAATCCATCTCTTAATAAACCCGGAATCAGTTTTTTCATCAGCCTTGGAACAGAGTGTTCTTTCTTGCTTTGATTCACAGATTAAATAGCTTGTATTTAAAGAGAAAGGCTCATCTTAAAACACTATTAAAATAACTCAAAATGGCAAGATGCTTACACCACAAGAGAAGCAAAAGATCTGCGACTGAAAGCATGGATTCACAGCTAATGTGAGTGTGAGCATTCTCAGCTAATGCTCACTCACACTGGGACCTAAGTTATTTTAATATTAAAGTGGGTGGACTCTCCTACATCTTTTAAAAGTGCTATTTCTTTCCTTCTTCCTTTCTTTCTTTCTCTACCCCATTCTTGAAGCCCAAGTATATAAAGTTGAACTTGCTTTATCACACTAATTGAATGTGCCTAGAGTATTACTCTACTGTATCCATAGTGTTTGTAACAACCCTATCAGGTAGGGTAATCATTCTCACTGAAAAGATAAAACACGTGTGGACAGTGGGGCAGGAGAGGGTGGGTCGTGCTGAGAGTAGCACTGATATACATGCACGAGAATGTGTGAAATAGAGAGCTAGTGGGAAGCCGCTGTTTTAACACCGGGAGCCCAGCCCGGGGCTCGCGCCGACCTGGAGGGGTGGGATGGGGTGGCGGGAGGGACGCTGCAGAGGCAGGCAATAGGCTGATTCACATTATTATACAGCGGAAACCAACACAAGGTTGCAAAGCAATTATCCTTCAGTTAAAAAAAAGAAAAGATAAAACACGGGAGCTGGGAGAGGTTAAGTGTCATGCTGCAGACAGCCCAGCTGGCAGGGCTAAGCCTGAAGAAGCACCGACTCTGAAGACGTTACATCTCCACCAGGGTGGGAGGCCTCCAGCCACTGCTCCGGTTCTCTGTTGTTTACAGACCTTCACCGGGCCCCTGTCCTTAGAAGTCTATTTGTGGACTGGGAACACTGCTGAGACTCTAGCTGACCCGTGGAGTGACAGGGTTCTCCTCTTGTCTCCAGACCCGGGGTCTGAGACAAAAATGCTGGTTATCAGACAATTCAAGTTCAGAGCAATTATGCATTTGAAATAAAACCTTGGTATAAAAAATGTAGCTCTTAAATTCTGTCTGCTATTTGTTCTCAGGTTGAATCACATGAGACTGCCATTTTTTGTGGGTGAAAAATACTGATTGCAAGTAATTTTGTGGAGCCCAGTGTAAATTTATCACCATGACTTTTATAGTAGAAAAAGGCCTTGAAACAACATAAAATGTTTTTTGGTCACCTTATAAAATATAGCCTTCTGGTGACTATTCTACCAATCTGAGTTTGGTTTCTCTTTCTCTTCCTAGTAATTATCAGAATCTGGAGTTGCTGTGTCTTTTTTTCCTCCCTGCTTGTTTACCTTCTGACTGCTCCCCCCACCCTCCAACTCCTTAGAATTTACTCTGATCACCTAGAAATATACTAGGAACATAAAAAGCACTTGTAAATATTTGTTGAGTAAAATAAGCTTGATGATTTGAAAATATCTACCTAAAATGTTGAATGATTAGATATATTTTCTATTTGGAGTGTTGCTATGAAACATACATTTTCAATCCCCCAGTGTCCCTTTGAAAGAGATAAATTAATTCATTTCATTAGTGATATTGTATTGCCCATGGCATGACTTGTCAGGGTGGCTGTAAGAGACTAATGATTGGATAATGAGAGTTTATTTATCATAGAACCAATTTTTGCTACTGAACTGAACTATAAATAATGGTGTATCAGTATTTACATTATAAATACTGTTTTAGGATTTGTTAGTTGGTCATAAAAATTCTTCCTAAGCTGAAACAGCTAATGGGTAAACACTGCGTATACCACATATAATATACCAAAATAAGACTACCATGGTCCTTTGTTAAGCAAAGTACAAACACTGCATACAAATAACTTTTATTTGATGAGAGTGAAGCTGTTGAAGAATCCCAATTTCTTGATGACACTCGGCATTTTGGAAAAAAATGATAGGATTAAAATAATCTTGAGGAGATTAACTGTGTACCAATAAGAAAAGATGAAATTCTACTAGAATTTTCATTCAGAAGAGATTAGAGTCCTCAGATAATATGAAGGGTCAAGACTGTTTTTTGTTTGATTGGAATATAATTGCTTCCAATGCTGTGTTGGTTTCGGCTGCACAGTGCGGAGGATCACCTGCATACCTCTCTCTTGGCCCCCCTCCTACCCCACCCTCGTCCCACCCGTCTAGGTTGTCAAGGAGCGCTGAGCCAACTCCCCCGATACGCAGCAGCTTCCCACTGTCCGTCTCACACGTGGTAGCGTTTCTACGTCAATCCCAGTCTTCCAACGTGTCCCTCCCTCTCCTTCCTCCACTGTGTCTGCATGTCCGTTCACTACGTCTGCAGCTCTGTTCCTGCTTGGAAATAGCTTCATCCGTGTCATTTCCTAGATTCCGCATGCACGTATTCATACCCGGCATTTGTTTTTCTCTTTCTGACTTTACTGTGCACGACAGATGCGTGTCCGTCCCTGTCTCTGCACGTGTCTGCATGTCCGTTCACTACCTCTGCAGCTCTGTTCCTGCTTGGAAATAGCTTCATCCGTGTCATTTCCTAGATTCCGCGTGCACTTGTTAATGTACGACATTTGTTTTTCTCTTTCTGACTTTTCTCTGCACGACACATGCGTGTCCGTCCCTGTCTCTGCAGATGACCCGGTGCTGCGCTTAGGCACTCAGTCCTGCACGACCCTTTCCACCCCGTGGACGCCAGCCCGCCAGGCCCCTCTGCCCATGGGGACTCTCCAGGCGAGAATGCTGGAGTGGGTTGCCACGTCCTCCTCCAGGGGATCTGGAGGAGGGATCAAACCCAGGTCTCCCTCATTGCAGGCAGATTCTTTACCATGTGAGACACCAGGGATGACCCTATTTCCTTCCTTTTAGTGGCTGCATAACGTTCCCTTATATACTAATTTATGCCATTGTGTAATAATATTCCATCGTATATATGTACCACATTGTGTATGCATACCACATCTTTTTTATCCATTCATCTGTTGTTGGACTTTTAGGTTTTTTTTCCATGTCCTGGCTATTGTAAATAGTGCTGCAATGAACACTGGGGTAACATGTGTTCTTTTGAATTATGTTTTTCTCAGGGTATATGCCCAGGAGTTGGGTTGCTGGGTAATATGTTTGTTTTAGTTTTAGTTTTTTAAGGAACCTCCATATTGTTCTCCACAGTGGCTGTATCAATTTACATTCCTACCAACAGTGCAAGAGGGTCCCCTTTGCTCCACACTCTCTCCAGCATCTACTCTTTGTAGATTTTTTGAAAATGACCATTCTGACTGGTGTGAGATAATACTTCATTGTAGTTTTAATTTGCATTTCTGTGACACACACACACACAAAAAAGTGGGACCAAAAAAATTTGTTGCAAAGAAATACATCTCTGACTACTGGTACACCAGCAATCTTGACATTGAAGGGTCATGTGACTTCCCTAAGCATAAGAGATGGCTTTTTCTGAAACTAACGTATAAGTCATTACTTTTTGAGAAAATACAATTTGGCTACAATATCTCTCCAATATCCAAAAAGCTTATTTCCCAAACATAACATTGTGGCTGATTGAGAATACCCCCAAATCCTTCTCCTCTTCCATTGGAGGCGCCTCTTCTCTGATGGACCTAGTGTAATGAAGGTGTCACAATTATAGAACCTAGTGAGCAGCCTAGCATTGGAAGTTTGTCATGGAGCTTCTGGTTTTCTAGTAGCTAAGGGTGGGCAGATTTGCAAATAGCCAGCAGCAGGAAATGATTGTGACCTGTTTTGGAACCTAATAAGCATTAAGAATTACTGATTCATCTACAATATTTAGAATTTCCTCTGAAGTGACCATCTATTTGCCACTTCAGGGGTTCTGTACATGTTGGGCTTCCCTGGTAGCTCAAATGGTAAAGCGTCTGCCTGCAATGCGGGAGACCCGGGTTCGATCCCTGGGTCGGGAAGATCCTCTGGAGAAGGAAATGGCAACCCACTCCAGCACTCTTGTCTGGAAAATCTCATGGACGGAGGAGCCTGGCGAGCTACAGTACGTGGGGTAGCAGAGTCAGACATGACTGAGCGACTTCACTTTCACTTTCTTTCTCTAGAATGTTCTCTTGCTTAATGCTTACTTATTCTTTCAGGATTCTGTTCATATATCATTTTCTCAGAACAGCATTCCTGAGCACTAGCGCCCAAACCTCCATCCTGACGTCCACAGGGGCGCACACAGTCACACGCACACGGGCCCCTTCTGTCTCCTCCAGAGCACCTTAGTGGCTGTGTGACCTTTCGCTCTGTAAGGACAGGCCTACGTCTTCAGCTATTTTGCCTTGTCCTCAGTATCTGACAGAGTATCTGGCACAGAGTGGATTCTTAGTAGGCACTGCTGAGCGCTTGGCTTTTTGAAATTGCTTTTGTTCTGTACCTCTGTGCTGTCCTTTGAACCAGAGTTTGAAATCCATGCAGACTGTGCATTCCTTGTGGGACCGCCTTGGTCTGCTGCTCGCCTTAACTCTGCCTTCCTGCCAAACCAACCGTTTTTCATCTCGCTGATTGCTCAGGGGCTGCCAACTGCAACTTCGCTTTGGCGTTGGCTCTCCTATAAGGTCCATAACTGAGGCAAGTTTCTTTGGCATCAAACTTTTGGCTCTATTCAACTGAGCATCTGTAATTCACCTTACACTGAATTGGGAGCTCAGATACAGAAATGAAGAAGGTTGGTCTTACTTTTGAGGATCTTTGAGTCACAGGTGGGCAGAGAAACACATGAATGGATCAATGAGCAATGTGTGCCGAGTGTCACAGTCAAGGTGCTGTATGATTTAGCCTAGATATTTATTTATAGATAATTTATATACATTTATATTTATATAATTTTATATTATTTATATACTATATTATTTAAATATATATTTATATTCTTTCTCAGGTGTTATTTTCCATTGTATGTTTTAATCAATATTCAGGTATTTCTTTCTTTCTTTATTTTTTATTCCCCATCCCGATCCCCCCTCCCACCTCCCTCTCCACCCGATCCCTCTGGGTCTTCCCAGTGCACCAGCCCCGAGCACTTGTCTCATGCATCCAACCTGGGCTGGTGATCTGTTTCACCCTTGATAATATACATGTTTCGATGCTGTTCTCTCGAAACATCCCACCCTCGCCTTCTCCCACAGAGTCCAAAATTCTGTTCTGTACATCTGTGTCTCTTATTCTGTTTTGCATACAGGTATTTCTTTTTTTAAAAAAACTTTCTGTTTCGTATTGGAGTCTAGCCAATTAATGATGCTGTGATAGTTTCAGATGAAGAGTGAAGGAACTCAGCTAGACATACACATTTGTCCATTCTCCCCCAAACTCCGCTCTCATCAAGACATCAAGACCGTCACTTAACACTGAGCAGAGTCCCATGTGCTGCAGAGTGCGTCCTTGCTGGTTACCAATCTTAAATACAGGAGTGTGTACCTGTTGATGCCGGACTGCCTCACTATCCCTTCTCCGCGCCTCCCCACCCCCGGCAACCATCAGTTCATTCTCTGCGTCACGTTCAGCTGTTTCTGATGCTGCAGGCCCCAGAACCAGCCCTTTCTTCACAAACATCAGCATTCGTTTGTTTGAGTTTTCAAAATTATGTTCCGACTGGTCACAGCCTTCTCTTTCACTCTGTCCTCCCTGAGAAATCGTTCTCATTTTGAGGACAGTCTCATGTGAAACCACAAAAAGAAATAATTATACTTGGTGGAAAAGATAGCTTTTTAAAATGAAAACTGTGTTATTTTATTTTAAAAATTTTTACTGGAGCCTGGCCGCTTTACAGCGCTGTGTTGGTCCCTACTGCCTGCAGAGGGGTCAGCGTTGCACACCCGCCTCCTCCCCGCGGGCTCCGCTCTGCTTCAGGGCCCAGCGCGCGCCCGGCGGAGCGCCCCGAGCTCAGCGGTAGGCTCGCCCCTGTTACCCGCTTGACATGGGGTGCCCGTGTGTCTGCTGCATATACGCCAGTCCCAGCCTCATTTGTTATCCAGGGTATACATATATATAGTACCAGTGTACATATTGTATATGAGTCAATTCTAACCTCTCAATTCATCCCCTCTCCTTCTCCCTGGGTATACATATGTTTGCTCTCTATGTCTGTGTCTCTATCTTTGCTTTGTAAATAAGGTTGTCTATACCGATTTTCTTCTGATTCCACATACAGGTGTTAGTATACAATATTTGTTTTTCTCTTTCTGACTTACTTCACTCTGTTATGACAGACTCTAGGCCCACCCATGTCTCTACAAATGACCCAATTTTTTTCCTTTTTATAGCCGAGTAATATCCCGTTGTATATATGTACCACATCTTCTGTTCTTTTTCTCTTCATCTGTCATTCGACATATAGGTTGCTTCCATGTCCTAGCTATTGTAAATAGTGCTGGAGTGAGTGTCGGAGTGAATATGTGTTTTCACATTATGGCTTTTTCTCTGGGTATATGCCCAGCAACGGGCTTCCTGGTGGCTCAGATGGTAAAGAATCTGCAGATTCCTACTGTCAGAAGCTGCCTTTTCCATTAGATACGTTTTAGTTCTAACCGAGAAACCTGCTGCTATTACTCCAGTTGGATTTGGTCTTTTATCGTTTGGGGCTTTATTTATTTATTTTTGTGTACTTCCTATTATTCTTACTGAATTCTTTTCTGAAATGTAAGTCAATTGGAAAATAGAACCTGAACTCTGAAAGGGACCTCAGCTCTGAAAACATGGGGTGAAATCAAGTTAACAGAATGAGCTAGAAACCCTGAGTCCTGCCTGCCTGCCTCTCGTCAAATGATAACTAATGCTGTACAGTACTTCATGTGTTCAAATGCATTTTTCACACATTGTCTCATTTAACTCTAGTGCCTTCCCTGTGAGTGAGTTATCCATAACTCTACAGATAAGAAAACAGAGTTCAGGAGAAGTCAACAGACTGGTCAAAGATTATAGCAGAAGTAGAGGAAAGGAAGCCTTTTGCCTGTAAATTTTGTGATCTTCCTGCATCTTCTAAATGCACAGTGTCATCCTTATAGGCTGTGCTGGTTTCCTCCAGGCCAAAAGTTGTATTCATCTTTCTACCCATCCCTCCAGTGCGCATTCGACCTGGTGTAAGTGGAGTTTCATGTGTATGTTCCTTGGTTAGGTTGATTTTGTTCTTTGGATGAGAGTTTGTTCAGTTTGGGTAAGAGTTTTTCAGTCCTGAAAAAAGGTAAGCATTTTACATTAAAAACATAATTTCAAAGTCCAGAAAGAAACAGAAACTAGCAAAACGAAGTCGAAAAAGCCAAACAACAGAAACAGATCGGCATTTTCTCTGAAATGGATGCAATGACATTTAAGCTTCAATTACACTTCTCGCTCCCTGCAGACAGCCACACCAGGATCCCAAGGTTTCTTGCTGATTGAGAGCACATTTTGCGTTCCCCTCATTGTTCCTGGCAACCCGGCTCCCACGTAGCAAGCAGGATATTCAACTTGACAAGCCTCTTTCTTTCTGGATCAGGGAGGGAGCAAGGTTCTTGTCAGTTTGAATCAGGAGCCCACACGTGGCAGAGCTGAGCGGACAGGCGCGCGGGGGAGGTGCCGTGTGCCTGCCATCCGTGGGCCGTCATGGGGGTCTCTCTCCCATCACCCACAGAACTCCGCTGCCTTCAAGCTATCCTGCTCTCAGAGGGCCCCTTTACCATTCGGCCAGCTGATTTGCTTCTGACACTAATTCAACTCGTTATCCAGTTTTGAAAATTTTACTTTAAGGCTTTCATTTCTCTACCAATACTTTTTTTCCAGAGCTGCAGCCGAGAATATCCAATTCTAAAATTCTCAAGGTTTTAAAGTTTTAAAACACATTTCTAAGGATGAAAATGCCGTTTTTTGGAGTCCACATCAAAGGGCTTTTAGAAGTCATCAAAGAGAGCTGAAAAACTAGTGTATGTTGCTCTAAAAATAGTTCATCTTTATTATAATTTTAAAAACAGAATTTTAAAAGAATGACAAATAGAATTAATAAAAGATGAAATATGGACATCCTGATTATGTAATAAAGAAGACAAAAGCATCTCATTATTTTATATATTTACCCCTAAGAATTCACACTTTATTTGTATTTGTTGTAAGAGGAATAAAGAACAAATCTTTCCTGGTAAGGATCTTAATAAATGTCTGGAAAGTAGGTAATTTGGTCTCATTTTTCTTCTTGTAGATGTTGAGAACAATGTTTTTGATTATTGTAGGAATGTAGAATTTTATTCTTTGCAGTTTTTGATTTTAAATCATCAAATAGCAGTAAAGAGTCTTTTGAATACATGTAAATTTTTCTTTATTTTTATGGCAATGGAACCCATCACAGCATTTTGAGATTTAATTATAGAATTTTGTGATACTCTCAGGGTGGGAAACAATTTTCTTCTGCCCTTCTGGGTACTTCTGACTGGTCTAAGAATTCAACTGACGTTAAATTAACAGGAGAAAATAAAATTTCATTTTGTGTGCATGGGGACCCCATGTACATGAGAGACTCCAAGACAGAAAGGTAAAAGGAGGTGCCTATGCCATCCCAAGCAAAGGGGAGGGAGAGGGGCCTGGAGCATCCAGTGACCCGGAGGTCACTCACTGGATGAGAAGAAAAGCAGATGTTGAGCAGTTGGGTGTCTGCCTTTCCTGCAGGGTTGACATGCAAAGTGATGCATCTTGGGGAGGCCTGTTCAGAACATCTTTATGATTATCCAGTCAAAGAGAGGTCACTTTGGCATGTGGATTATTTTGAGCTGAAGGCAATCAAGACCTTGAGGGCTCAAGAGAAGCATTCTTCCCTCTTCTTTAAAGAATTTAAATTGGGAAGGCCCGTTCTGAACCCCTTCATGACTATCCAGTTGACTTGCTACATCAACTAACCAAATAATTAAGGGAGTGAGAGAAAGAAAATGACTGATGTTAAACCCAGTCAAAACAGTGTCCTGTACTTTCTGTCATCCTTTTCAATAATGTTTTCAGCTGAATCTGAAACTCAGGTAATAAACATAACACTTTGCATGATAAACTCAATGTTTTTATCTAGACACCTAATACTAAGTGAAACTTCACCACGTCTTTACATGTGTATCTAAATCCTAGCTTGCATTGAGAATCTGTAACATATAATAACTATGAAAGCATTGCTTTGGGGGCTGTTGTCTACATCCTTTTCACTTGTCAGTTCCTTTGTTTTAGTTACCTTCTGCTTATTTCCTTTAACAGAAAGTCATAAGGGGGCATGTATTATCATTATTCTATTACTGATTTAACTACACGTCAAATGTAGCTTTTTCTGACCGGGGTATACCTTTAGGGATTGCTCTTATGCACTAAATCACCACTGTCACGGTTCACTGATAATTACTCTTTAAGTATTTTCTAACCTGGGTGGGTCCTCACAAGGCCCTATGATGCTATATATTTTTTCAGTTCTAGTTATAGTTCTACCCCTAAAAGATTTTTCAGTCTAAAACCACTAATATAGATTAGTATTGAGATTAATGATTATTCATAAAAGTTGGACAAGTACTCAATATATATGTATATGTAGCTTATCACTTAAAAATGGAGCTAACATAGTACTTAGGATAAAGGTTAGTTGAGCACTGAACCAATAGATAAGATACAAAACAGTCAAGCAGAGATTAAAATGCAAAGCAGAAAAATTTAGAGAGCAGAATTTTTTTTTTTTTTTGCCCTAGAGTCTTCAGGGTAGTGAAGATCTCTCCTGATGTAAACAGATGTGCAGAAAGATTAAATTACTGTTTAGGGTTAGAGGGGGATGGTCTATACCCAGTAGACAGATGAAGCTTTTGTATTAATCATGACAAGAAAGTATTGCTAAAAGCCTATGTTGGTCACTAACCTTAGAATATAGGATTATTCTTTCTGAGGAAGTCTTACCATCTCAGTTTTTAGGAGGAGATTGAGAAAGGATCCCTATGGCAGACTCTCTTATGATGATATCATTTGGTATCAGTAGAAATACCTTGGGAGGCAGAGGCTACCAGCTTTCCAGGGTCTGGAAGAGACCCTACATCATTGAACAGCAACGGGATGGCCCTGGGGATGGTAGGCGAGCAGTGATGGGAAAATGAGGGGAAGCCACAATTAAGGAAATCTCATTTCTTAATCCAGTTTATAGGTTTCTCAAGTGCAAGCTGATGACATACAAAGATCAGCTAAAAGTTTGATTTCTTCTTGTCTGTTTGTTTAGTTATGATCTATGGCTGTGTATTCCCATAAAAGTGTGAAAGAAAAAGGGTTAAAATCATTCGGAGTTGATCAGATGAACTGTTTGCAGCAGGGGCAGTGAAGTGTATTTTAAAATGGAATATAAAATCACCTGTAAAAGGCAAGATTTTGAACTAACTGGGCATATTGACATATGCTATGAGTTAGTGTTCTTGTGATTTTTCGAATTATGCCACTGTACATAATAGAGCATTGTTTGATAGCCTCACTAAGTGGCCTGGCACTAAACCAGATCTGTCATCTAGAGGAGAAGAAGGCAATTCCAGTTTCATCTAAGTAAGCTCATATTAAAATAAGGGAAAACAAACAGCTGCAGTGGCCTGGCCAAGTTAAAATGCTTACAAATATCTTATGTCTGCATATGAGACTGCTTACTAATGGGGGAGTGTCATGTGTAACAGAGCGCCAGATTGCCTTTGATATAAGTTGGTAATAAAAATGCTGTAGGGTCAGTATTTATGGTCCTTGTAAGTTATAATAACATGCTTCCTGTGTTAGTACTTTAACAGACACTAAGAGAAAAATCTATAGTGTATGGTCACATTCCTTAAATAGCGTGTACAGCACATGCACAATCAGCTAGGATATTGAACTGACAATTCATCTGGCCTTGTTACGTATCTTGGAAGTAATAGTTTACTTAAACATGTGCCTTTTCTTTCCTGAGGACAGTTTCCTGTGTGCGCTGGATTACGCTATGTTCTACTGCCATACAAATATGAAAATATGTAAAATTAATAAAAGTCACACTTAGTCAATACTACACAATGTTTTTTATTAGTGGCGGAAAAGAATACAGCTGAGTTAAGGTACTATAACATGATGAAGTTCTGAAATACAGGAATACAAATTTTTTATTGTTTTTATTGTAGTATAATTGCTTTAAAATGCTGTGTTAGTTTCTGCTATATGACAAAGTGAATCAGCTATATGCATGCATACATTCCATCTGTCTTGGACCTCCCTCCCACCCCCCATGCCATCCCTCTGGGTCATCACAGAGCAGCAGGCTAAGCTCCCTGTCCCGCCCAGCAGCTTCCCACTGGCCCTTTATTTTAAACATGGTGGTGTGGACATCTCAATGCTTCTCTCTCAGTTCGTCCCAGCCTCCCCTTCACCTGCTGCGTCCACACGTCCTTTCTCTGTGTCTCCATCTCTATTGCTGCCCTGCAAATGTGTTCATCTGTACCATTTTTCTAGATCCCATACATATGCATTAACACATGATATTTGTTTTTCTCTTTCTGACTTCACACTTCATGACAGACTCTAGGTCTGTCCACATCACTACAAATACACATCACCCCATCTTGTTCCCTTTTATGGTTGAGTAATATTCTGTTGTACACATGTACCACATCTTTATCCATTAATCTGTGAATGAACATTTATGCTGCTTCCATTATACAGTGGAGGTGACAAACAGATTCAAGATATTAGACCTGATAGACAGAGTGCCCGAAAAGCTATGGATGGAGGTTCATGACATTGTACAGGAGGCAGGGATCAAGACTATCCCCCCAAAAGAAGAAATGCAAAGAGGCAAAATGGTTGTCTGAGGAGCTCTTATAAATAGCTGAGAAAAGAAGAGAAGTGAAAGGCAAAGGAGAAAAGGAAAGATATTCCCACTTGAATTCAGAGTTCCAAAGAATAGCAAGGAGAGATAAGAAAGTGTTCTCAGTGATCAACGCAAAGAAATAGAGGAAAACAATAGAATGGGAAAGACTAGAGATCTCCTCAAGAAAAGTAGAGATACCAAGGGAACATTTCTTGCAAAGATGGGCACTATAAAGGATAGAAACGGTATGGACTTAACAGAAGCACAAGATATTAAGAAGAAGTGACAAGAATACACAGAAGAACTGTATAAAAAAGATCTTCACGATTCAGATAATCACGATGGTGTGATCACTCACCTAGAGCCAGACATCCTGGAATGCGAGGTCAAGTGGGCTTTAGGAAGCATCACTACGAACCAAGCTAGTGGAGAGGATGGAATTCCAGTTGAGCTGTTTCAAATCCTAAAAGATGGTGCTGTGAAAGTGCTGCACTCAATATGCCAGAAAATTTGGAAAACTCAGCAGTGGCCACGGGACTGGAAAAGGTCAGTTTTCACTCCAATCCCAAAGAAAGTCAATCCCAAAGAATGTTCAAACTATTGCACAATTGCACTCAATTCACATGCAAACAAAGTGATTCTCAAAATTCTCTAAGCCAGGCTTCAACAGTATGTGAACTAAGAACTTCCAGATGTTCAAGATAGATTTAGAAAAGGCAGAGGAACCAGAGATCAAATTGCCAACATCCGTTGGATCATGAAAAAGCAAGAGAGTTCCAGAAAAACATCTACTTCTCTTCTGTTTACTACACCAAAGCCTTTGACTGCACGGTTTACAACAAACTGTGGAAAATTCTGAAAGAGATGGGAATACCAGACCACCTGACCTGCCTCCTGAGAAATCTGTATGCAGGTTAGGAAGCTACAGTTAGAACTGGACATGGAACAACAGACTGGTTTCAAATCAGGAAAGGAGTACGTCAAGGCTGTATATTGTCACCCTGTTTATTTAACTTATATGCAGAGTACATCATGCAAAATGCTGGGCTGGATGAAGCACAAACTGGATTGAAGATTGCCAGGAGAAATATCAATAACCTCAGATATGCAGATTGCACCACCCTTATGGCAGAAAGTGAAGAAGAGCTAAAGAGCCTCTTGATGAAAGTGAAAGAGGAGAGTGAAAAAGTTGACTTAAAACTCAAATTCAGAAAACTAAGATCATGGTATCCGGTCCCATCACTTCATGGCAAATAGATGGGGCAACAATGGAAAGAGTGACAGATTTTATTTTTGTGGGCTCTAAAATCACTGCAGATGGTGACTGAAGCCATGAAATTAAAAGATGCTTGCTCCTTGGAGGGGTTCCCTTGTGGCTCAGCTGGTAAAGTATCCGCCCACAATGCGGGAGACCTGGGTTCATTCCCTGGGTTTGCAAGATCCCCTGGAGAAGGGAAAGGCTACCCACTCCAGTATTTTGGCCTGGAGAATTCCATGGACTGTATAGTCTATGGGGTCTCAAAGAGTCGGACACGACTGAATGACTTTCATACTTTCACTGCTCCTTGGAAGAAAAGTTATGACCAACCTAGACAGCACATTAAAAAGCAGAGACACCACTTTGCCAACAAAGGTCTGTCTTAGTCAAAGTTACGGTTTTTCCAGTAGTCATTCATGGATGTGAGAGTTGGACTATAAAGAAAGCTGAGCACTGAAGAATTGATGCTTTTGAGCTGTGGTGTTGGAGAACACTCTTAAGAGTTCCTTGGACTGCAAAGAGATCCAACCAGTCCATCCTAAAGGAAATCAGTCCTGAATATTCATTGGAAATCAGTCCTGATGCTGAAGTTGAAACTCCAATACTTTGGCCACCTGATGCAAAGAACTGACTCCTTGGAAAAGACCCTGACGCTGGGAAAGATTGAAGGCAGGAAAAGGGGACGACAGAGGATGAGATGGTTGGATGGCATCACTGACTCGATGGACATGAGTCTGAGTAAGCTCTGGGAATTGGTGATGGACAGGGAGGCCTGGCGTGCTGCAGTCCATGGAGTCACAAAGAGTCAACATGACTGGGTGACTGAACTGAACTGAACTGAACTGACCATTGTAGACAGTGCTGCAATGGACATCGGAGTACATGTGTAACAGTATTTTTAATTTACTTCTTTAATGAGTATTACTTTAGGAGACACACATTATGAACGTGTGTGATGTCAGTCCAGAAATACTGAGGTGTTCCTGCAAAAGAGTGTTATCAATATTGGATTTGAATCACCTCCCTCTGACCCATTGTAACCAACTCCTTGACCTTGGCCCGTTGGCTATTAACTGGGGTATTTCTAGAGATAAATGCAACAGAATGACATTGTTTAAGCTGATATCAGGTTTTATTGCAAACCTAGGAATACATATTTAAGCAGATGTGAGCTCATGTGGCATTCTTTCAACCACCCTACATATGAGTTAACTATTCCACCCTCATGCTGGGCTGGTCCACACATGGGTTTCCTCTTGAGGAAATGATTTGCAAGTATTTTTGATAGAAATAAATGGAATTTTCATCTAGCCCATATTTAGGATGATACTAAGCAATTAAATAAAAGTGATGTAGTTCAGGGTCTGATAAGCAAAAATTGAGACAATATGGTAGCCAGAATTCCAAGATGTTCTTCGAGAGGCTTTTGATTCTCACACTGTTGAGAATCTTCTTCCTATCATTGTGGGTGGGGCCTGTGAATATCATGAGATGTTATTCTCCTGATTTTGTTACATGATGTGGCAAAGTGATTTTACAAGTGTGATTAGGATCCTTATCAGTTTATTTTGAATCAGTCGAAAGAGGGATTATCCTACATGGGTCTGGATTAATCAGTGAGACTTTAAAGGCAAGAAACAGCAGTAGACTCTCCTGCTTGCCTTGAAGGAGCAGACTACAATGGTGTAGAGAGAACAGGGGGCAAAGAATGGGCCTCCGCCCTCGTGGCTCCAGAGGAACGAAATTCTGCAAACATCCAGCGAGCTTGGAAGAGGATGCCAAGATAACGTGAGATTGTACCTCCAGCCAATGCCTTGACCCTGAGGACAGCACCCAGCTGGACCGTGCTGACTCCAGACCCACAGAAATGGTAAACTAATAAATTTTAAGTGTATGTTGTTTTAAAATACTAAGTTTGAGGTACACACCTATTTGTCACATAGCCAGTACAGATGGTCTGCCATTCTCTTTGACAGAGTTTAGTTGCTGTTATGCCTAGAAAAGTCTCTTACTGAATTGAAGTCCACACCTTCAGGTCTGTGTTCTAGGGAAATAGAGAATTGTTGGAAAATGCCCTCTTTGTAATAACTTAGTAACTTTCCCTTAGATTTCTAGTCTATATTGCAAAAATTCTGGATTCTATTAACTTTTATAGGTAAACCTTTAACCTCTACCTTCATTTAACATTTCTATAAAACACGTTTTTAGGTTTTATGATGTTTCTTTCTGAACTCACTTCAGTTTTCTCACATATCCTGTGTTGACGTCAACAGATTCAAAATTCTGTAAGGCGCTGGCCACTGATGATAGAATATGGTATTGGTCCTTGCTCTTATGTTTCTATTTGTAGGAGAATATCCCATTCATTTGGCTTTTTGTTTATTTGTTACTATTTTTGACACCAGCTAGATACCTGTTGATTCAAGTTCAATTTGGGTGTCCATTCTGACTTCACATCGCTTCTCTTTAAAGCCATAGCAAGTATTTCTGAATTTTAACTCTGTTTGAAATCCATTGAACCAGGAAAGTATCGACAGCTTGTTTCTGTTCTTTGCTTTTGTTTTGTTTTAATTGTGGTAAAAGTTGAATAAAATTCACCTTAACCATTTTAAGTGTAGAGCTTAGTGGTGCCAAGTATATTCACCTTGTTGAGTAACCAATCTCCAGAACTTTTTCCTCTTGTAAAACTGAAACTCTATACCCATTAAACAGTTCCCCATTTCTTCTTCCCCACAGCTCCTATAACCACCATCATGTCACTTTATGTTTATATAAATTTGAATACTCTAAATATCTTTTATAAATGGAATCATACAGTATTTGTCTTTTTACAATTGGCTATTTTGCTTAACATAATGTGCTCAAGATTCATCTATATATTAGTCAGGGCTTTATATTACAGTTCTCCAGAAAAACAGAACCAATAGGAGATTATATAAATATATATATATTATATTTTATAAATATATTATATATTTTATAATATTATATATATTTATTTATATATATAATACATATTATTTATATATATAATTTAATATATATTAAATTATATAATATAATATAATATTTATATATTTTATATTATATATTTTATAAATATATATTATATAAATATATATTTATGTAAAATATATATATATGTGCAAAAATTGAGATTAGGTAGTAGACAGAATTCCAAAGTGGCCTCCAGGAGTTCCATCCTCTCATGCACATGCTCTGTAGAATCCTCTTTCCATTAGTGTGTGGGACCTTTTTGCTTGTTTTTTTTTTTTAATACTTTGAGTGGTAAAAATAGAGCAGAAATAGTGTTTTGTTCAGAGAGGAAAAAATATACTGCTGTGGCCATAGCTGTAAGGATGATTTAAACAGTCTCTGCCTCTCAACAGGGTAATGTAGTGTAAGTTGATTTCAGCCACATCTTCTCCAGCTTCAGTGCATCAGATCCTCTTAATACCACAATGATACAGGAAGAAACAGAGCTTGTGGGAACCAGCCTTGATCATGGCTCCTTTCGTTTATGACTTTAGCTGCCCTTGATTGTGTGTTTTTATGGATCAAAAACTCCCATGTTACCACTTAGCACCATAATGAATTGATGTATATTCCAAGTGGCAACAGGCTAGTTGAGAAGGAAGATTAATCAGTGCCGTGAAATAAACATTAATATGGTGACAGTGTATCAATCAGTTCTGGAATCACCCACGTGTTTAGTTTAGAGCACCACGATCCAGGGTTAAAATGCACACATCCTAAGTCAGATACTTTAAGTGTGAAGTACACTGAGAAGTCAGCAAGGAGAGAAGACGAGCATCATCACCTCCCTCCGGCCCCTCCCTCTCCACATCCTCCACTTTCTCCTTCTCCTTCTCCTCTCCTCTCCTCCTCTTCCCACTCCCCAGTTGTTTTCTTTAAAATGAAGTTTACTCCTCTACCATTTACTCGATCTTTTCCCCTGACTCACTGACTTGTTTCTGAATGAATTGTTTAGTTTTTCTTCTTTCTTTTTTTTTGGGGGGGGGGGTGGCTGAGGGTAGGGGATATCATCATTCAGATTCTCACATAAATAGGAAAATATAGGCTATGTGACTTCCTTCAGAATTTTCTGAGCATTCATTATCCGGCTAAAACTGTATATGCAACTCTAACATAGAAAGACAGACTCCTGAGCATACCAAAATGAGTCCTGGGGCCAGAGAAAGGGGGCAAGGATTCTACATGGCTTAGAGCTTTTATGAGGGATAAGTCACTTAGTGCTTGGTGAATGAACAATCTGCACAGCTTAAGAGAAAGTCTGCTCTGCCCAGAGGCTTATTTCCCTCTCTGTGGAGACCCAACTTCTACAATCAAGGTTCGGTCATCCGAGATTGCCTTTATTGCCAGGTATACTAGTACTGTCATGTGGGTTAATGAAATAAATTTAGATTTCATACTTGTTGACCCTCCTCTCATCTGCATACATATACAAGAGAAATAAAAAGAAACACCAAGACATATAAAGGGGGGAAAAATCCTCATCTGATGGGAAGAGAGTTAATATAGGAAATAGGAGAAAATATTAAAATAGTCATAGTCTGTGTCCTCATGGAGATTTTTGAATAATAATATCACATCTACTAAAACAATTCAACATGTGTTTTTTTGAATTTTCATGTCTCAAGCTGATTTTCAAAATCATTATTTTAGATTTCGAAGTGTGGTCCCTGGACTCACAACAACATTACTATCAACTGAGAACTTAGAAATGTTAATCCTTGAGCCTCAACATAGACCTATTTGAATTAGAAACTTGGGGTATGGAGCCCAGCACTCTGTTTTTTATTGAGCCTTGCAGATGATTTTGATGTGTGACGAAGTCTGAGAACCACTGCTTGGCTGCATATTAGCATCACTACTGGTGACTGGCTCCTACCCCATGCAATTCTGATTTAATAGACTTGGGTGCAGTGTGGACTTCAGGAGTTTTGAAAGTTCCCCAGGTGATTCTAATGTGCAGATAAGATGAGAACAATGCTCTAAATCACCAGGCCTGAATAATGAGATCCCTTTCCAAATCTGGTTCAAGCAGCGGTTCCCAAATGTGTCTACTCTTTGAAATCACTTGGAGAACTTCACAGGTAACTGCTGCGGCCCAGCATCCCTAGAGACTGTGATTTAACTGGTCTAGTGTATGGTCTGGATATGAAAAGCAAGAATCAGGCTCTTCTAATGTGCAGTTTGAGAATCAGTGGGTTAAAAGCTAAAGGCCTTGTTCTAAAAGCTAAATGCCTTGTTTTATTTCTAGTTCCAAAGGCTAAATTCCTAGACCTAAAGCAGACACTAAATGTATGATCTTTATAAAGACTTATTATATAGATCTATGATATATATATACACACACACATACATGTGTATATATATATACACAGACACACATATATAACAAGTAGGATTTAACTGTTTCCCAACATCCCTAAAGAAAATTAAGCTTAAAAAATAGATGATTCACAGCCCAAGTTAAGGTATTTTCCATCCTGGCAGTGCTGGCCTAAGAATCTCTTGAGAGTTTTAAAAACCTCTAATACTTAGGCCTCACCTCAGACCAGTTAAATCCAATTAAATCAGAACCTTTGGGTGTAAGTGAGATATCAGAATTGTTTAAATTAAATCAGAACATTACCGAGTAATCAGAAGTTCAGTATTATTGAAATACCCTCAGAAGGTTCCAAAGGTCCTGAGAACCACAGGTTACAGTGTGGTCTTACTTTAGGTGAAAAGGAGATTTGCTCATCCCAACTTTCTCATATGTCATAGAAGAGCTGGGCCTGCCTCGTGTGCCCAGGAAGAAAATGACAACGTCACCACTACAGTGATGATACCCACATCAACGTAGGACCTTATTTCATAAAAGAGTCTGTCTGGTATACTTTTGGCTTTTATTACAAGTAGTTTGGCATTTGGTGGCTGGATTCCCCCTGTTCAAGTCACCCAATGAATATTATTATTCATTATTATTACTAGCAGTAAAACATTTGAGATACTAAACTACTGCAGCAAAACTAAGTTGAAATAGCTTATGTTGGTGAAGTGATTTTCAACCAATGGTGATTATGTCACCCAGAGGATATTTAACAATGTCTGGACATATTTTGTTTGTCACAACAGTGGGGCAAGGGAGTTTTCCACTGACACGTAGTAGGTAAAGGCCAGGGAAGCTTCGAAAACATCCTAAAATGCACAGGATGACTGCCCTCTCCAATAAGGAATCATCCAGACTAAACTGTCAGTAATGCTGAGGCTGAGAAACCTTGCTTTTGTGGGAAGTCTATAGGCTACTACTCTTTCAAGGGAAACTGTAGATCAGGGAGAGAAAGTCTATAACAAAGAATAATTTGTTTGGGGAGATTTCAGAAAGTTTCCAGAACTTCTTGATAGAACCAAATGTCCTGAAGATATACCTTGCTCCTTAGAAAAGAAACTCAACCACACAGCGGTTTTGAATTATCACAGCATCTATTGAAAACTTGCTCCTGTATTTCTCAAAGTAAATTCAAACTTACAATATCCAATATATTTTAACAATAGAACCTCATCTCTATGTAAATATATTTAGACCAACCAACAAATCATCTAGAGGATTTCTTATTTCCATGCTTTCATTCCCTAAGTCCTGAGGGCCCTTCTCTATCTTCTATCCAGGGTAATCCAGGTACATTTTTTAAATGACAGCTGATGAGTCAAATCCTCTGGAAAGCCTTGGGTCACAATACTGACATAAATCCTTAAGAAGATATATTTCTTGAAGGTAAAGTATTTGATCTGAGGCACCAAGGTCTGGCAAATCCCCGGCATTTTGTAGGTATTCAATGTTTTGTTAAACAAATGAATTGTGATATATTTTCATAATCAAATACATTTATTTATCTTGTTAAATAAACAAGTGAATTATGGTCAGTACTTGCTTTAATGCAGACCCAGGAAAACAACTCTTTTGCATGAACTCTTATGTGGTTAATTTCTATCACATCAAAAACAGTGTTGAGCCTCATTTGACCACAAAAGCCCATGTTTATACTTAGACTCATCAGTCAGTGCTGCATCCTGCTTCTCCTAGTCACTTCAACCTTTATTTTAAGAGTTCAAGGTCATGCGTGCAAGAGAGGTTGCTTCAGTCGTGACAAACTCACTGCGACCCTATAGACTGTGGCTTGCCAGCTCCTCTGTCTATGGGATTCTCCAGGCAAGAATGCTGGAATGGGTGCCATGCCCTCCTCCACGGGATCTTCCCAGCCCAGGAACTGAACCTGGGTCTTCTGCATCACAGGCAGGTTCTTTACTGCTGAGCCACCTGGGAAGCCCTGCTCAAGGTCACTGAGCACAAATAATAAACCTTCTCTCTTCCCCACATAAAATACTGCAAAAATCTAACCAAAACAAACAAGCAAGAAGTCATGGAGCTTAATGTTTTTTTTTCAGACTTATTATTTTAAAAAAATCCTCATGAAATACATTTTATTGTTTTTTTTTTTAAGGAGCTTGAACTTCTGAGCTCCTGAAAGTATATTTTCCTGCTCCTTCTAGCTATATCTGCCAGAGTCCTAGTTCTACACACTTGTAAGATATTTTAAAGTCATTTGTGCCTATTCATTTTGATTAAAGTAACTGGAGGAAAACCAAAGTGAACCACTCCAGAAAGGGCCACAGAAAGTATGTTATTAACATTTTCTACCATCAAATTTAGTCATCAGCTTAATTGCTGAAATTTAATTGTTCTCATGAGGCTTTCACAGTGACTGCTTCATTGACCATCTTGTTCTACAAAGAAAATGTATGTACTGACTCTGAAATTCTATATTATTTCTGGGAAAAGAGCATAATTTAGTTGATAGAGAAAGCAAATGTATTTCATTCAAAATATGTATTTGTGAGACTTTTGGAGAATAATCAGGGTGAATTTAAGAATACTTCCCATTCCTTCAGTTCCTGACAGCTAAGATCTCAATGCACCATTTACAGCATAAGTCAGCAGCTAGTCAACAAATCTCTAATAAAAACTTCTTCCCCTTCACTTATGTTTAACAAAAATAGAAAGACCATTGAAATGCAGGCTAAAGAAAAAGCAAGACTATCAGTCTGACTTACTAAAGGACTTTTTATGTCTTCCTTGGTGCTGTATCTCAATTGTTTATGTAATTTTGCTGCATTTCTGTGAGTTCTTTTCCTGTTCTCCCAAGATAATTTCGTATTATGGAGGAGGAAATAAGAATGGAGTGTTATATTTTGGAGCAGAAAGAGTAGTTTCATATATATGTACCTTCACAATTGTGCTATACAATTAACATCTACATAGCATTCTATTCTCTGTATTCCCCATAAATCATCTCCAGATACAGGTTAATTCTAAGTGAAAGACCATTAAGGCTTATATCATTTCATTATACCCACCGCAACTAAATTTGTTTCTGTGTATAAATAAACAGATTTATGTGTATTGTTCCGGAAACAAAGTTTAATGACTCTGGAAACCACTAATTGTATAATGTGATATATGCCATAAAAAGAAAAATATGAGATGTATTTTTCAAAGTTATATATACACACATACACTTATGCATGTGGGGGCATGCTTACTGGATATAGAAAAGTGGGCAGTGTTAAGGCTGAGTTGTGAGTGGCATTTGTCCATGTGTATTTGAGGAGGGGCAGAGACACACAATGGCAAACCACTCCAGTACTCTCACCTGGAAAATCCCATGGACGGAGGAGCCTGGTAGGCTGCCGTCCATGGGGTAACGAAGAGTCGGACACAACTGAGCGATTTCACTTTCACTTGTCACTTTCACGCATTGGAAAAGGAAGTGGCAACCCACTCCAGTGTTCTTGCCTGGAGAATCCCAGGGACGGGGGAGCCTGGTGGGCTGCGGTCTATGGGGTTGCACAGAGTCAGACACGACTGAAGTGACCTAGCAGCAGCAGCAGGAGAGACACACAAGCTTAAGGAAATACATAAATATATATTTTAACCCCCTCTGCACAATATAGGAGAATCAGTTACCTGTAAATGGAGGTTTGAATTAGGTTATGTAGATTTCTTAGTTCTATGAAATTTTAGCATTCTATGAATGCTGTTTTTTTTCTTTTTAAAGAAACACACATGCCCACCAAACTTTTCATCTGAGAGTGAAGACTGACATCTCTATTCTTGTGGTTCTCCAAGTGTTTTCAGGTTCTTTAAAATAGAAATTAGTATCCTAGTCCATCTTTTTAATTTTTCTGATCACTTGACAGTTCTTTCTTCAAGTTCTCTATGAATCCTTCATTGAATCATTAGAGGTTGTGTTCAGAGGTTTAGTAAGGGAAGAAAACTGTGAAGAATGTTTTACGGAGTAAGAATATGGAAAGTTAAGTGATAAAAGTTTCTTTCTTTTAAGGGGCAATTGCAACAAATGACAACATTTTCTTTTTTTTTTTCATTTATTTTTATTAGTTGGAGGCTAATTACTTCACAACATTGCAGTGGGTTTTGTCATACACTGACATGAATCAGCCATGGAGTTATATGTATTCCCCATCCCGATCCCCCCTCCCACCTCCCTATCCACCCGATTCCTCTGGGTCTTCCCAGTGCACCAGGCCGGAGCACTTGTCTCATGCATCCCACCTGGGCTGGTGATCTGTTTCACCCTTGATAATATACATGTTTCGATGCTGTTCTCTCGAAACATCCCACCCTCATCTTCTCCCACAGAGTCCAAAATTCTATTCTGTACATCTGTGTCTCTTTTTCTGTTTTGCATATAGGGTTATCGTTACCATCTTTCTAAATTCCATATATATGTGTTAGTATGCTGTAATGTTCTTTATCTTTCTGGCTTACTTCACTCTGTATAATGGGCTCCAGTTTCATCCATCTCATTAGAACTGATTCAAATGAATTCTTTTTAACGGCTGAGTAATACTCCATGGTGTATATGTACCACAGCTTCCTTATCCATTCATCTGCTGATGGGCATCTAGGTTGCTTCCATGTCCTGGCTATTATAAACAGTGCTGCGATGAACATTGGGGTGCACGTGTCTCTTTCAGATCTGGTTTCCTCAGTGTGTATGCCCAGAAGTGGGATTGCTGGGTCATATGGCAGTTCTATTTCCAGTTTTTTAAGAAATCTCCACACTGTTCTCCATAGTGGCTGTACTAGTTTGCATTCCCACCAACAGTGTAAGAGGGTTCCTTTTCTCCACACCCTCTCCAGCATTTATTGCTTGTAGACTTTTGGATAGCAGCCATCCTGACTGGCATGTAATGGTACCTCATTGTGGTTTTGATTTGCATTTCTCTGATAATGAGTGATGTTGAGCATCTTTTCATGTGTTTGTTAGCCATCTGTATGTCTTCTTTGGAGAAATGTCTGTTTAGTTCTTTGGCCCATTTTTTGATTGGGTCATTTATTTTTCTGGAATTGAGCTGCAGGAGTTGCTTGTATATTTTTGAGATTAATCCTTTGTCTGTTTCTTGTTTGCTATTATTTTCTCCCATTTCTGAGGGCTGTCTTTTCACCTTGCTTATAGTTTCCTTCGTTGTGCAAAAGCTTTTAAGTTTCATTAGGTCCCATTTGTTTATTTTTGCTTTTATTTCCAGTATTCTGGGAGGTGGGTCATAGAGGATCCTGCTGTGATTTATGTCGGAGAGTGATTTGCCTATGTTCTCCTCTAGGAGTTTTATAGTTTCTGGTCTTACATTTAGATCTTTAATCCATTTGGAGTTTATTTTTGTGTATGGTGTTAGAAAGTGTTCTAGTTTCATTCTTTTACAAGTGGTTGACCAGTTTTCCCAGCACCACTTGTTGAAGAGGTTGTCTTTTTTCCATTGTATATCCTTGCCTCCTTTGTCAAAGATAAGGTGTCCATAGGTTCGTGGATTTATCTCTGGGCTTTCTATTCTGTTCCATTTTCTTCCAATTCTCTTATTTGCAACAAATCAGCTTACTTCAAAACAATTCATTACTTAAATTACTTCAAGATGTATATGCTACAGGAGGGGAATGACTTGTCCAATTATTTTAACACTTATTCCTAACATATAATGCAGTCCTGGTTAAGAACCAGCAGACAAGTAGTATTGTAATCCATGGTAAAATGTTAACACAGGGAAGGAGGAGCCTACAACATTTTTGTTTTCTGGAAAACGAAACAATAGCCACTAGATGTACTACTACTGTTAAATTACAGTTCTCTAGTCCAACATAGAAACTGGGTTGGAGGTAACAGAATCTACTCTAGTTGGTTAAAGTAGTAGTGGATTATTAAGAAATATTAGAAATGTAACAAAATATTTGAAAAGACTGAGGGAATAGATTCTAGGTTGAACTTACAGTAATAATTCCAAGCATCACACTGAAGAACTGCTCACATCAGAACCACAGTATTTTTTCTGACTTCAGGCTTTTTCTATTGCCACGCCCAGAACCACACTTGATTCCATAAGAAAACTGCCATATGTGCCGTCAATCTCAGACACGAACTCTCCATCTCCGTCACTCCAGACCCGGCTCCATACTGCATGCTTCTGGATTAAATCTCATACAAATGCATCTAGTTAGTAGAAACGGCACCTTACAAAAGAATGACTACGTAAAATTTTCAGATTCTAACTTGGAAAGGTTTACAATTCCAGGACTACAAAAATATGAAAATGAGGTTCAATGTAGCTTGGAGACAACTACAAATGACAGACACCTATTCTATGAACTCTTCATTAAGCCAAAACTCTCAGTATTAAAGTGCTTCCTTTATACTAGTTTTACTATTATTGTGATTTCATTTTGGAGTCTGAGAGCTGGAATAAGAGTTAGGACACGTAGCACACACACAGAGAGAGGGCCGTGGGAGGACACGGCAAAAAGATGGCCATTTGCAAGCCAAAGAGAGAACGTCCCGAAGAAACCGAACCTGCTCCCACCTTGATCTTGGGCTTCCAGTCTGCAGGACTGTGAGAAACTCAATTTCTGTTATTAAAAAAAAAAAAAAATCAGTCAGCTGGTGGCTGTCCAGCATTGAAGTGATACAATAAAGAAGTCAGAGTTAGCTACCTTGTACTGAATTATCTAACTTGGTAAGTATCTTCAATTTCTTTGATATGGCATCAAATTCTATTTCAGTATGGGAAACTTAATTGATCAGTTCAGGACCATTTTAAAGTAAATTATATCTCTTGGTTTCTAATGGTTAGGCCATAAAGTCTGGATCAAGCCAAAAGAAATCCAAAAGCAGAATCTTTGACCATCCGGAAAGACTCTGTGTTTTCACTGCCAGGAGCCCGGGTTCAATCCCTGATCGGGGAGCTAAGATTCCACAAGTCGTACTGTGCAGCCAAAAAAAAAAAAAAATCCAAAGGTTTCAGTTTACATAGCGTTTGGACTGCCAGAATTACCAATTTACTTTGAAATGGTCCTTTACAGAAATCACATGTTGGCCTGACTGTGTTAGAATGACCTCCTCATAAACATAGTCTTAATTTTTTAGATAACAGCTAGCTGGATATTTTCTCCAAACCTAGGAAGCGTCTTACATATGGCTCTTGAAGAATTAAGAATAATATAATATACTACAATATATTATATTAATAATATAATATAAGAAGGATATAGGAATTATATGAATAAAAATATAAAAATAATATGTAATATGTAAATAGATACAAATAAACACCGTGTAAATAATAATATAAGAATACAGGGATCTGAATCTAAAGTTTGTTTTCACATTTGACAAAGGAAAATTATCATCCACACTTGAGCTTCCCAGAGCATAAAAACATTTCAATGAAATATCTGAGGGCCTGGACCAAGTGTGTGTGGTAAACATTTCATACAAATAGCAGCATGTGCCCAAAGTTCAGGCAAGCACATCATTGCTTAATGAAAACGATCAGCAGCATTGGCAAACACTTCTCTTGATATTTTCTGTTTCCATGCCTATGACTGTATCTGTGTGAGAAATGCCTGTGTGACTTTATGGCTATCCCAGTATTCTTTTCACAACTTACGTTTCCCAAACAGTATCTAGGCTGATGTTACCTTCCTCCCAAGCAAAGTTTTCCCTGTATTGGACCTGTTTTCTCCACGTCATGCCCGACTGTCCCCTTTTTCCTGTTCCTCGTGGCCTTAACCACCTGAAAACACTGTACTTATTATTTATACTTAAGTGAAGGGTGACTTCTCTCCCGTGTTGCCGTGGCCTCTCGCCTACATCAGTATGCGTCAGCCTTAGGCGTGGTCCCTCCCCCCGAGCCTCCTTCCGCCCCCCACCACACCCCACCCCTCCAAAGTCAAAGTGCAGTCGCTCAGGCCTGTCTGACTCTGTGGCCCCACGGACTGTAGCCTACCAGGATCCTCCATCCATGGGATTTTCCAGGCAAGAGCACTGGAGTGGGCTGCCATCTAGGTTGTCCTTATTCTTTGCTGCTGCTTCTGCCCAGGCTTTTCCTGCGTTGCCTTCTCCTTCTTGCTTTTGCTCTGCTTGT
Organism: Cervus canadensis; assembly: GCF_019320065.1. Classification (NCBI taxonomy): domain Eukaryota; kingdom Metazoa; phylum Chordata; class Mammalia; order Artiodactyla; family Cervidae; genus Cervus; species Cervus canadensis. The sequence continues at coordinate 92,871,472 of NC_057392.1, read as the reverse complement.
TCATGTCCCTCTTAATAAGCTTGTAAAGTACTTTTGTGTATGCTGTCCTCCCACCTAAGCTCAAGTGGGCTGACACCAGGGCCAGCCCCTTAAGTGGACGTTATGGGAGAAAGAGTGGTATCCAGAAAGTGCTGGGATGATGGGATTTTTTTCTTCTTGGGCTGGGACATTTAACTCTGAAGGTCATTAAGAGAATAGCCTTAAAAAAAAAAAAAAAGAGAATAGCCTTTTGATCCAGAATTTTAGGCTATCATCAGTAATATTGAAGAAAAAAAGGAAGAACACTATGAATATTTAAAAGAGTCTTCAGAGCAAAGAAATGTCAGAGACCTTTACCAAACAGAATGTGTTCAATCTCACACTCAGACATTCGAGAAAAGCGTAGAGCTGAAAGAGGTAACTGTGACTAATGCTGCCTTTAGGAGCTGGCGTGTGTGAGCTCTGCCGCCCACTCCTGTCTGACTCTTTGCGACCCATGGACTGTAGCCCGCCAGGCTCCTCTGTCCATGGACTGTAGCCCGCCAGGCTCCTCTGTCCGTGGGATTGCTCAGGCAAGAATACTGGAGTGGGGTGCCATTTTCTCCTCCATGGTATCTTCCCAACCCAAGTGGGACGTGATAAATATTGTGAAGATTATCTTTTAGTTAAAAAGGATATTCATAGTCTCTAAAGATAATTACATTTTCTCTACCCATTTGTATGTCCTGATCTACCAGAATTAAGTGCTGAACAAAACGGTTGTTATTGATTAATTGATTTTTTGATAGGATGGTTTCTGACTGGTTAGCTCATCTAGCAAAGAATGTTAATATAACTTTAACTCCAAAGGATTTTTGCAAAAGTCTCATAAACAAGAGAAAGCAAGAGAGAGAGAGAGAGGGAAACAGAAGCAGAGAAAGGCAGAGAGACGGAGAAAGAGACAAAGAGAGACAGAAATGCAGAGAGAGAGAACGTGTCCTCATGGTCTAGGTAGGTGTTTGAGACTGTGAAAGCAGACCAAGTAAAGCTGTTTTTAGGGATTTTGTTCTAGAAGGGGGTCAGTCCTGTGGGAGACTGATTTATTCTGTCTCAAGAATCAAGGAATTCTTCGCAAAAGAATTGTTGCCCGAACACAGTTTTTAAAACACATTTCTCAAAGTTTAGTGCAGCTGTTCTCAGTTCTTTCTGAGTATTAGGAGGAGAATTACCTGATAAGTACTTAAATTGCACCATTGTCCAAATATCGTGTGAGTGTTTCCCCAGCCTTCTCCAAGAGGAGTTGTTCTAATGTGAGGCTTGAAAATCATTGGTGCAGTGTCCATTGTTTGTATCAGAAATGCTTAGGTTCTCAGGATCTCAAGGCTGGGGGCACTTTGAACAAATATCTCAGATGATGCTTGGTATCCCCCGGTGTTTGAAAGTTTAAACAATAGACAAGCTGTCATTAGGAAGGTTGGCAGTGCTGTGACAGGAGGGCATCCCACGGAGGGGTAACAGTCTTCAGAGCCGCAGAGGTGTGAGCTGGACGGTGGACGACGAGGCTGAAGATAAAAAGAAGCAGCTCCTTTATGAAGACTGTGGTGTGTGCGCTAAGGAGCTGGGCTCTTGCCCGGCCGAAGAAGGGAGCCATGGGTGGTTTTACAGCCCAAGGGACACTCAAACATGAATTTACAAAGACGATCATGGTGCAGTGTGCAGGGAGGGCAGAAGAAAGGAAGGCCAATGTGGAGGCTCTCGAAAATATCCAGGTGGTGGGTGGAGCAATGACGAGGAAACAGAAGTCCTACATACAGTTTGAAAGGAGGATTCAGACAACTTAGAGAGATGTATCAAGAAAAAGAAGAGGACTTCCGTGTGTGTGCGTGTTTGCTTTGAACGGCAACAGCAGCGCCTGGGTTTCTATTTTCCATGTAACGGAAGGGAATGGGGGGGATTCCCTGGTGGCTCAGTGGTGAAGAATCTGCCTGCCAATGCAGAGACACGGGTTCGATCCCTGGGTCGGGAAGATCCCCGGAGAAGAAAATGGCAACCCACTCCAGTGGGCTTTACTGGGAAATCCCGTGGACAGAGGAGCCTGACCAGCTCTAGTCCATGGAGTTGCAAAATTGTTGAATATCACTCAGTGACCAAGCAAAACCAGCAAGAGGGCACGGTGCATAGAAAATTCATGTTCTTCATGAATGTGTACTGCAAATGCACGAGTACATAGAAAATTCATGTTCTTTATGAATGTTTACTGCGAATGCACGGATGCAGAGAGACATACCATACTGACAGCAAAAAGGAAGCATTATCAATAAGTGAATTTGCTTTAGATGGCGACAAGAAATCTAGTTCACTTGGTAAATTCTAAGGTATATTTGCAAGATCAACTAAATCAAAACCTAGTTTTGGTAATACCATTTTGAAAATTCAGATATAGTGTGGCAAAATTAAAAGGTAAAATCAGTTACCTTCTGACTATCCCAGGTTTTATGAAATTGACTTAGAACTTGAGGAAACAGTTCTGATTGGAAACTGGACCTCCCATGGCTTCACCTATTATATTAAATTCTCTCTGGAGTTTGAACTAGAGACAACTTTATTTTTGAGTGTTTTGTTTGGTTGTTTGGATTTAATAACTATATGAGAAATAACTAATAAAATTGTTTTCAGGAGTGCTGTGAATGTAAAATATGAACAAACCTAATAATGTACTTAATGAACTATAAAAGCATAGATTAATATCCTGTGTAAGTTTAGCAAGCTAATTATAACACAATGAGAGGCCAATGCACATGTACTTTACTTAGCTCTGTGTGGGAAGGGAATTTCCCACATCCCTGGTTCATAGGAGATCACTGGTATGCTGGATCACAGGAAGCCAAAAAGGCATGATGTTCATTAAGGATGAAGTGGGGAAATTAAAAATATAGCAACTATGGCAACTGCATGTGCTGTTTTCGAATTTCAATCACTTATTTAAATATTTTAATAGCTCCCAAGTGATGCATATGGTTTGAAATAAAATTATCAAAAAAGAGTGGGAAGTCAATTTTTTGGAGAATTACAAGTGCAAAAAATGATCAAGCCACTGAAAGTGGCTTGGAAGATGTCCATGGACACTAACAGAATAAACAGTGTATGTGATTCACAACATAAAAGGGTTAGTTCATTTATCATTTATTTCATTAAATTATTTTAATGAAAATAACCATGTCATCTTTTCTAAAAAAATTCATGCTCACTACAAACTTTTTCAGAAAATCATGAAAAAGAAAATAAATATACAGATTTTCCTCTCTATCTAGAGAGGACTTCTACTGATAATTTGGCTATGCATATCCATGAAAAAATAGTCTTAGAAGTTACCTGCCTTAAGTGTGTCCCATAACCTGCTCTTTTTCTCTTATTAATGTGACATGTACACTTTTTTAATGTCAACCATTTAAAATGGTTGTCAACCACCTAGTATCAGACATTAAGTTCTTACAATTAAATAAAATACAAACAAAATTGCAATAAGCACCCTAGTACGTATACTTTCACACACTTATCTAGTTATTTTCTTAGATAGCTATCTAAATTATTAACCTCAAATTATATAATCAAATTAATGTATAAAACATCAGTGTATAATTTGCTCTCAGACTGTCACTGAAAATGTTCATCCATAAGTCCTAACCAATTTCATAGCTAAAAAATCAACCTAAACAACATTTAAAAGTGTTTTTTGAACATTTATATATTCTTTCATACATGGTCATGCTCATTAACATATTTGTCTTATTGTATATTATAATTTTTATGTAATCCAATCAATTAAGCTTTTCCTTGGAAAGCTGTTCCCCACCTTAAAAATGATAAAAATAGCTTCCTAAATATTCTTTATGTTTTATTGTTATTTTCTTCCAATTAAATTATTAATTCATTTGAGATTTTTGGTATAAGAATATAATATTTTTGAGTCAAAATCAAATTGTTCTAATGTTATTCATTCTTAAACCATCCTTTCCCCCTCACTGATAGAAAAATGCTAGTTTTACCACATAGTATATTCAGTAAATCCTTACTTGTCTGTTTCTGGAATCTTTAATGTATTCTATTGATTTCTTTTCCCCTATTCTTCTCTCAGAAACAGTTTAATTGATTATATTTTTTATAATAAATTTCTAATACCTGGTAGAGCAAATCCTTCTCATTTTTTATTTTTAAGTTGCTTTCTGATAATACAGTTATTTATTTTGATTAATTTTAGTGTAAATTTTTTCTTAAGTTCAGTTAGAGTATTAAGATCGCTGAGACCTGTCTTCAGTACAGATCCTGTTGGTCAGTTTAGCCAGAATCTCCCTTATGCTTGATGCTTCCCCCATAGTAATTTTCCATCCATTGCCCCACCTCACCCTGTTCCAGGCGATGTCTCCACCTGCCTGTTTGGAATTGAGCCCAATCTCTCCCTCTCTGTAAAATCCCCTTGCAGTGGCCTCTATACCTTTTTGATAGTCCTGATTAAAGTCTTCCTTGTCAACTTTGGCAAGACGCATTGAATACTTTTTCTCTTTAACAGTAGTTTCATAAAAGCAAAATTTAGAAAAATACTTGCAAAGCAATTGTTTTCATGTGACTGAAAAATCACCAAAATTCCAAAGAATAATTGAATTTATTGTGCATATCTGGGTGTTCTGATGATGGCTTAGCAATGTTTATATGAGTAATAAAATAAAGCCACACATAGTTAATAAATTCTTATATATATATATTCATGAAATTTATTTGTATTGCCTCCATTTTAGCAAACAATAAACATAATTGAGATTTTGCATAATTTGTGTTATATATGTAATGGTACATTAGACCACCTTTCTAGTGCCTATTTATCATTATTTTCATTTTGAAAACTTTATAAGTGAAAGTTTTATAAGTGTGTTATAAAATTTTTTAATTTTATAAATGTTTATAAATGTGTTGTAAACTGAATACTAAATTTTCAGTTTATTTTAGTGAAATAAAATAACTGCTAAATTTTATAAATGTGTTACATACTGAATCATGTCCTCCCAAAATCTATTTACGCCCAACCCCAGTACTCAGACTTAAATTGAAAAAACTGGGGAAAACCACTAGACCATTCAGGTATGACCTAAATCAAATCCCTTATGATTACACAGTGGAAATGAGAAATAAATTTAAGGGACTAGATCTGATAGAGAGAGCGCCTGATGAACTATGGACGGAGGTTCGTGACATTGTACAGGAGACAGGAATCAAGCCCATCCCCAAGAAAAAGAAATGCAAAAAAGCAAAATGGCTGTCTGAGGAGGCCTTACAAATAGCTGTGAAAAGAAGAGAAACAAAAAGCAAAGAAGAAAAGGAAAGATATACCCATTTGAATGCAGAGTTCCAAAGAATAGCAAGGAGAGATAAGAAAGCCTTCCTCAGCAATCAATGCAAAGAAATAGAGGAAAACAACAGAATGGGAAAGACTAGAGATCTCTTCAAGAAAATTAGAGATACCAAGGGAACATTTCATGCAAAGATGGGTTCGGTAAAGGATAGAAATGGTATGAACCTAACATAAGCAGAAGATATTAAGAAGAGGTGACAAGAATACACAGAAGAACTGTACAAAAAAGATCTTCACGACCCAGATAATCATGATGGTGTGATCACTCACCTAGAGCCAGACATCCTGGAATGTGAAGTCAAGTGGGCCTTAGGAAGCATCACTATGAACAAAGCTAGTGGAGGTGATGGAATTCGAGTTGAGCTATTTCAAATCCTGAAAGATGATGCTGTGAAAGTGCTGCACTCAATATGCCAGCAAATTTGGAGAACTCAGCAGTGGCCACAGGACTGGAAAAGGTGAGTTTTCATTCCAATCCCAAAGATAGGCAGTCCAAAAGAATGCTCAAACTACCGCACGTTTGTACTCATCTCACATGCTAGTAAAGTAATGCTCAAAATTCTCCAAGCCAGGCTTCAGCAATACTTGAACGGTGAACTTCCAGATGTTCAAGCTGGATTTAGAAATGGCAGAGGAACCAGAGATCAAATTGCCAACATCCGCTGGATCATCGAAAAAGCAAGAAAGTTCCAGAAAAAACATCTATTTCTGCTTTATTGACTATGCCAAAGCCTTTGATGATGTAGATCACAATAAACTGTGGAAAATTCTTCAAGAGATGGGAATACCAGACGACCTGACCTGCCTTTTGAGAAACCTGTATGCAGGTCAGGAAGCAACAGTTAGAACTGGACATGGAAAAACAGACTGATTCCAAATAGGAAAAGGAGTACAAGGCTTTATATTGTCACCCTGCTTATTTAACTTATATGCAGAGTACATCATGAGAAATGCTGGGCTGGAAGAAGCCCAAGCTGGAATCAAGACTGCTGGGAGGAATATCAATAACCTCAGATATGCAGATGACACCACCTTCATAGCAGAAAGTGAAGAAGAACTAAAGAGCCTCTTGATGAAAGTGAAAGAGGAGAGTGAAAAAGTTTGCTTAAAGCTCCACCTTCAGAAAATTAAGATCATGGCATCCAGTCCCATCACTTCATGGCAAATAGATGGGGAAACCATGGAAGCAGTATCAGACTTTTTTTGGGGGGCTCCCAAATCACTGCAGATGGTGACTGCAGCCATGAAATTAAAAGATGCTTACTCCCTGGAAGGAAAGTTATGACCAACCTAGACAGCATATTACAAAGCAGAGACATTGCTTTGTCAACCAAGGTCCATCTAGTCATGGCTATGGTTCTTCCAGTGGTCATGTATGGATGTGAGAGTTGGACTATAAAGAGGGCTGAGCACAGAAGAATTGATGCCTTTGAACAGTGGTGTTGGAGAAGACTCTTGAGAGTCCCTTGGACAGCAAGGAAATATAACCAGTCCATCCTAAGGGAAATCGGTCCTGGGTATTGATTGGAAGGACTGATGCTGAAGCTGAAGCTCCAATACTTTGGCCACCTAATGTGAAGAGCTGAGTCATTTGAAAAGACCCTGATGTTGGGAAAGATTGAAGGCAGGAGGAGAAGGAGACGACAGAGGATGAGATGGTTAGATGGCATCACCTACTCAATGGACATGAGTTTGAGTAAACTCTGGGAGTTGGTGATGGACAGGGAAGCCTGGTGTGCTGTAATCCATTCGGTCACCAAGAGTCGGACACAACTGAGCAGCTGAACTGAACATCCCCAGTACCTCAAATTTTTGTGAACTTGCTTGGAAAAAGGGTCATTGCCAATGTATTTAATTAAGATATGGTCCTACTGTAGTAGGGTGGAAGCTTATCCAATATGACCAGCGTCCTCATAAAACAGGGGAAATTTGAACACAAACACACTCTCACAGACACAGAATTCCATGAAGATGAGGGCACACATCAGGGTGATGCATCTTCCAGCCAAGGAAGGACAAAGATTGCCAGCAAGCCACCAGCAGCTACGAGAGGGACATGGAATGGATTCTTCCTTACAGCTGTCAGAAGGAACCAGCCCTGCCAACACCTGAATCTTAGACTTCCAGGCTGCAGAACCATGAGACAGGTTTCTGTTGGTTAAGCCCCTGCTTTGTGGTATCTGTTATGGCAGCCCTAGCAAATTTCTAATGGGTTAACATATAGCTCATTTTATTGGTAAAAACAAATATTTTATACTTTCCCCAAAGTGCTCTTCTCAGATATGCTTTCATTGTCTCTTAGAATCTAAAATTTTAAAATCTTTCAATGCTGGAATATTTTGCTGTTGCTGTTTATTCGCTAAGTCATGTCATATTCTTTGAGACCCCGTGGACTGTAGCCCACCAGGCTTCTCTGTCCATGGGGTTTCCGAGGCAAGAGTACTGAAGTGCATTGCCATTTCCTTCTCGAGGGGATCTTCCTGACCCAAGGATCAAACTTGCACCTCCTGTGTCTCCAGCTTGGCAGATGGATTCTTCACCACTGAGTCACTTGGAAAGCCCAAAATTTACTCCAGCTGAAGAGAGGAAAATCTCATTCCTCGACTAAAGCAGATCAAAAATAGCATACATTGCTCAATTCTTTCCAAGCCCTTTTTAAATGAGATGAAACTTTGAGCTACTGTGGCCAGCAACCACTTTTTACAGAAAGTAAATCTTTGTAAATATTTTATTAAAATAAAACTACTCACAATTTCAGTGTTCAATTTCTATGCCAGGGATCTGTATTTAGTTTCAAGCATGTGCTTCTCAGGTGGCGCTAGTGGTAAAGAACCCGCCTGCTAATGCAGGAGATGTAAAAGACCAGGATTCAATCCCTGGGTTGGGAAGATCCCCTTGAGCAGGGTATGGCAACCCACTCTGGTATTCTGCCTAGAAATCCCATCGACAGAGGAGCCTGGCGGGGTATGTTCCATAGAGTCACAAAGAGTCGGACAGGACAAGTGATCAGGCACACTTGCCCGTGTTACATCCAGACTTACGTTTATAGAACTACAAAAAGAATGTGAATTGTCCAGTGTTGTAAAACATTCCTTAGCCCATGCAATGAGTTTGTGAGTACTTCTTGAGCAAAGAGGAAAGTGAAGAAACGTGAGAAATTAGATGATTGGCACTGTTGGAAAACAGATCTTCATTGAGTAAGAAATATTATATTCACAGTATCTGAGATGGAAGACTTTATGAGTTAACTAGTCTTTCTCTCTCCCCTAGGTGCTTTGGCTACCAATATCCTCCTCGCACTGGGAAGCAGCACCATCTTTTATTTCAGGGTGTTGAGATGCTTTCCACAAGAGTGTCTCCCAGAGTCAGAAGAGCGGATGTTTAGTAGAGTGGGGCCACTGCTGAGCCCTGAATTCTTTGTGTCAGAGTTACATGCGTGCTAATGAATTTACTTTTGTGCATTTCTTTTTTTGTGTGTGTAGTTGACTAAAAATGTTGCGATAGTTTCAGGGATACAGCAAAGCGACTCAGTTACACATACACATGCATCTATCCTTTTTCAAATTCTTTTCCCATTTTGCTTGTTCATTAACATTGAGCAGAGTTCCCTGTGCTATACGGTAGGTCCTTGTTGGTTACCCGTTTTAAATACAGGAGTGTGCCCATGTCAGGCCTGATAGAAAAGCTCTGAGGGACTTCTCTGCATTGCTGAGCCCGGGGCAGGAACCCCTCCTTCTGAGTCTATACTGCTCGTTACTGAAGGGCGGTTCTGGGGGTGAAGCCTCACAGCGTCTCCAGACTTTTCTCATGGCTCACGTCTGCCCCTTTGCCAGTCCTCATCTGTTTAACCAGAGTTTGTTACAGTGCCACTTAGACTTGTCTCATTTATCCTCCTCTAGAGATTAAAAAGAGAAAAGGCAACATATTGTAACTCTATGCCTCTTTCGATTTGCTTCAAAGATTTTTAATCAGGCACATATTTTTAGACTGTGTGCACCTGTGTGAATGTGTGTGTGATTACTGCTGTTTTCAACTTTTATTAACAATTAAATATGCTCTATTTTCAGTTATTTTTATTCATTTTGGTATATTTTTGAGAGAAGAGGAAGAAAAGTGTCCTGTCTCTGCTGCTTGTTTAAAACATTCCCAGTTAGTTTTTAAAGCTAGAAATATTTATGACTGAATTCATAAAATTCATTGAATTCAACATGAAAAGTTTCCAACCTAAAAAAATGTACACCTGAGAAAATATATAGTCTCTGAGTTTAAGACCAGAGTGAATTGGTATTTGCTGAGTAGAACCCAATAAGTGAGACTAAGTTATACAAGGAAAAACAATCTGTTTGTCTTTGTATCCAGTGGAACTCTTGTAGACCATGGAACCAGGAGTTCTAAGAAGGTAGAGAAGAGTACGCCTGTAGACATACTGCATCCAATTTCAAGGCAGAAAATATTTGCTATAACTTCAGTTGAAAACAAAAGAAGTATAATAGTTCTGAGAAAGATATCAAGTTCATAAAGTTTTCTGGCTGGCTGTTTAAAAATTATCCTGAAAATGATGTTGGTTTCAGTGCTCATTGGTTGAAAGCTTTATAAAATATACATAATATACATTTCATATCTTCTTTTTAGTGAATTCTGTACAAATATTTTCTGGAGATAAAGATTATACAATACCTTTGGGCCATTCTGTACACAATTTGGTACTGTACAAGCATATTGATAGATTAAAAGTTCATCTAGAGAGACCTTAGCAAAAATTCCAGTAATAAGTATTTTGGATGAACTTCTTCCTGTTCACTGTCATTTAATTTTTTTCTTTCTTTTCTTTTTTTTTTTTTTTTGGTAAGAGGATAATTGGAAAGGGCTAAAGGGGAGTAGAAGCAAAGGAGTTGTAAGCTGCAGATATATGCTGTTATTTCAAGGTGTTTCATGGAAAAGTTTCAGGAAATTAAATAGGCTGTTGGTAGGAAATATAGCTTTAAAAGTATTTTTTAAATGGTGAAAATAATACTAAGACATAGCAAAGCAAAACTATTAGATTTTAAAGATAAAGAATAATTGTCTTTGGAAATCTGGACACCCCTCCCCCCAACTCCAGCCCCTTCTCTTGGCCACATATACAGATCAAGTAACAAATAAAGGAAAGAAAATGAGAATAGCTTCAGATTTCTCAGCAGCAATATCTTAAGCTATAAAACAATAGGATAATGCAGTTAAAGTACTCAAAAATGAAAATATGAGCCAACAGTTTTATACCCAGCCAAGTATCCTCTTAGTACAGGGGCTGTAAAGAGTTACAAGCATGCAATATGCGAAAGAATTTATTTCAACAAACCTTTCCTGAGGAATCCTCTATGAAAAGAATTTCAGTAAAACATACTATCTGGAGACGCTTCTTTGTAAAGCCTGGGGTTAAGGCAGTCAGCATTTAAAGTCTAAAAGAAGAAGATAAAGATGACAAAACACTGTGCATATTGCAGGTTCTGATGTTGGAGAAATAATGTGACCAATTAGAAAACGAAAGGAGGAAGGCTGGAGTGGAAGGTGAGCAGAGTGAGCTTGTTGATTGACCCACTGTGTTAGCACAACAAGATAGATTTAAATCTGGTAAATGAAGAACTTGAATTTTAAGTATATTTTGCTCAACAGGCATCAGCAGTAAGATTATATAAAGAAGGAGGAAAAGAAGCAGGTACCTTCTGACATTAACATAATAACAGGAAGAAGCTAATAGTTTCAGAACAAAAGTGTGGTTATAGAAAGGTATTTGGGTAAAGCTAACCATTAGGAAAAAGAGTCCAAATCTTCTCAAATAGCAATGGAAATAAGCAGAGAAAAGATAGCAAAGCAAGCTGCTAACATAAAGGAATGTATTCACACACACTTATAAAACTTAATAATCTGTTACAGAACTGTAACCAACCGTATTAGTTATATCAATGCATATTAGTGAGCTTAACTTACATAATATAAGGAAAAGATTTTCAGATTGACTAAGGGAGCAAAATTCAACTTTATGCTGTATGCAAAAGACATAACTAAAATAAAGTGAATTGAAAGCAGTAAAGATAAAAGCATGAGCAAAAATACGTCAAATAAAGGCAAGGAAGAAGAAAGCAGGGGCCGTGATCTTGATCTAAAACAAGGTAGAATTCAGGCTGAGAAGGATTCAGCATTACAAAGTAGGACACCCTGTAATGCTAAAGGCTACCATTCACAATGAAGATATTAATATCTATTCACCAAATACCAGTACAGCTTTCATAGAGCAGAAACGATAGGAGATGAAGGAGAAACAGACACATATTAAAAATAGGAAACTTTTGTACACCGTGTTCAGATCTAGATAGATCAAGAGGACAAAATGTTAGGAAGAACATAGAAAACCCAAAAACCATAATATAAAATACACAGATATATCTTAAATATTTATCCTGTTTCCAAGTATACATAAACATGTATTAAATTAGTTAATATTAGTTTACAAATAAGTTAAAAAACAGTAATGGAAGCTTTATTAGACCACAAGGCAATAAATCCTCAATTAGTTAATAGCAAAAAAGGACTCTTTCACCAGGAAATTTGAAAGAAATTAACTCATATCAAAGGAAAAATACAAACCAAAATGTCCATATTTCTGGAAAAGAATAATAATGAAAACATACTATATTAGAATACAGTTAAGACAGTCTTAAAAGAGTTAGTAGAATATCTTGATTTTGGGAGAGCCTTCTATGCATAAAGGACTATGGAGGGGACTTCCCTGGTGGTCCAGAGGTTTAGACTCCATCCTTCCAAGGCAGGGAGCCTGGTTTCAACCCCTGGTCAGGTTACTAGACCCCAGGTGCTGCAACTAAGAGTTCACAGGTGGCGAACGAAGATCATTCATGCCAGAACTAAGACCCATCACAGCCAAACAATAAATATTTTTAGAAAAGAATTAGAGAGAACCATACTTGAATATCACCACGGCTGCAGTGTGGAGGATGGGTAGATGGGGCATAGGAGCTCAGAGACCAGGTAAGCTAGGCTAGAATGGTAACAGTGGAGATGAAAAAGTGGGCAGATTTTAGTCTAGGAGATTTTAGTTTTGAGCTGTAATCTACAGAAATTGGGAAATGATTGAATGTAAATGATAACAGACATGAGAAACAGGAAGAGTCATGGTTGACCGAATAGGACGTGGATGAGTAGAAGCGTCATTTAGTGAGACAGGAAGACTGAGAAGATTCGGGGTGTTGTGGGAGTGGAAAATAACTTACAAAATAGCTTACAAAATAAACCACAAAAATTTCAAATAGAAGACACTGAAAACACCAATAAAATATGATTAAATTCAACTTTTCATCAAAGAAATCTATATTAAAAAAGATATAATTTTAGCCTATCAAATTGACAAATATTGATAATGGTGATGAAGTGAACACTTTGAGGCTCTTCTAATTTTTTAAAATAAACTTTCAACCTTCCTATTAGCAATATGGAAATATATGGTCTATAAACTATAATTCAACTTCTAGGAATGAAATCTGAAGCATTAACTAATTATTTGCACATATATGAATGTACAAAAATGTCAATCACAGCCTTATATATAATAGCAAAATTGGGGTCAATCATGAATTTTCGTGATATAAATTTTAAATAACAAATGAATAAATTATTACACCAACATTCAATAAGTGTCTATACAGTTATTATTAATCATGGTTTTGAAGGCATACTTCAAAAGGCATTTTTAGTTATATCAATGGAGAGTTCTTTGAAGTTAGCAAGATATGTGCACCAAGGTTTACTCTAAAATACAAAGTAAATTCACATAAAAATAAGCAACCAAAATGTATCAAGGTCAAATAACCATAAAAAGTTACAATAAGAAAAAATGAAAAGGAGTAGCATAATATTCTGAAAGACAAAGAAAGCACACTATAACCATATGTGTGATTGAAACTATTATATCTTCAAAGTAAGTTAAAAGTCATTAAGAAAATTATTCAGGACTCAAAAAAACAGCATAAGCATGAATTAGAAAACTCAGAAATATGGTAATATCAAGTGAGAATGCATGGGCATTAGAATGTATGTGATTAAAATTGTAAGTTCTCCTGTGATTAAAGAGAGCCCAAACTATAAACATTGCAGAACACACACACACATACACATACACACAGGACAAAATATTTCTAAAAATATTTCAAAATGTTCCCAGTGGTTATCTCTAAGTGGTAGAATTACAGATGATTTAATTTTTTGTGTTTTTTATATTTTCTATTTTTTTTGTACAATGAACAAATATTCTTTCCATAAATCTTTTGTCATGGAGAGGACCTCAGGTGCAAAAGATGAAAATGATACTCCTCAACTAATGAAATATTATCTTTTGTCTGCATGAGCCCATGCCTTTGTCTCTTGTATGTGTTTGTTCTTATTCTCATCCCTACTTTACATTCTCCTCTGTCTATAAGCATCTACCCTCCTGTATTTAAGATGCACCACTTTGTTTACAAATTCTTTTAAGTATTTCTATTTATGTGCATGAGTCTTAGTTTACATAAATGGAGAAAAGACTCTCTGAAGTTACCAAGCCTCATTTGAAAATACAGAATATAAATAGCAACAGAAGTATATGACGGTAAAATATCATATTAATACAAAGTTACAATAAGAGAATGAAGAGGAATAGTATACATTCCTAAAGACAAGGAAAACACACTATATTGGCATACTTAACAAAAATTAAACTATTGCTCACTGTATATCAAAATAAGCTAAAAAGCATTAAAAAATTATTTAAGACATGAAAGAACATAAACATGGATTAGAAAACTCAGAAATCATTGACAGAGTTAAGGAAAAATTTTAAATATAAGGAAAAAGTTATTTTAGAAATGAAGAATAAGTTGGTTGAAATAAAAATATAACTGAAACAATATCATACTTCCAGATAATTAAAAATTTCAAAAAAGGAAAACCAGCTGTCCTGGTGGCTCAGAAATAAAGAATCCACCTATAATGCAGGAGACACGTGCAGAAGATGCAGGCTTGATCCTTGGATTGAGAAGATCCTCTGGTGAAAGAAACAGCGACCCTCCCCAGTATTCTTACCAGGAAAATCCCATGGATAGAGGAGCTTGGCTGGCTACAGTCCATGGAATTGGAAAGAGTTGGACTCAGTGACTCTAGAGCAAATGAAGAAAGAGATTAAAGCAATTCTGAAAGAAAGAGGGAAGTCATGAAGGCAGGCAAAATAAATCTAATGTGAATATTGGCGTCCCTGAAGAACAAATCCTAGCAAGGGAACAGAAGCAATATTAAGAACTATAACTCAATATACTTTTTTAAGAAACAAAACACACAGATTTGAAATCACATATCGAGAGAGTGCACTTTGTACCTGAGAACCTCAATCCAGGAAGGCCAACCACAAAGCAAATTGTAAAATTTCTGGACTTCAAAGGAACAAAAATATCCCGTATGTATTTAAGTAAGCAATTCTGTGACTTACAGGCCATATAAAATGAGATTGTCATTATAAACTTTTGTCAGCAACTCTTTAGTCCCCAAAGTAAATGGAGCACTGTGTTTAAGAGGTTAAAGAAAACCAAATGTAAACCAAAGACTTTGCTGTAAGGTAACAAGACGTATCTTTAAGTATAGAGGGCAGAAGCAAATGGTTATCAAAATGTCAGACCCCAGGGTAACAATATTTGTTACTAAGACCTTAACTACTGGATCAACTTTAGGCAAACAAAATCGTGAAAGAGACACCTACATAGGAACTGCTGCTGAGCATTATAGTTCCCTAGAGAACTAGAATTATAAGAGGATGGGAAGAGGTTGTAATAGGCAATGTCAACGTGATCTTGAAATGGACCAAGACGTTACGGTCCCTGCCCTCTCACCACGCCCTCTGCCTGCCTTCTGCCTGTGGAAAACTTCAGTCAAAAAATAAGTTTAATCAGATGAAGTGAGAAATGCTGAAGCAAAGGAAAACAAAGGAGACTAAATAATAATAATAATGCAATCACTAAGCAAAAGAACTATACAAAAGTTCTTCTATACACAGAACTATACAAAAAAGATCTTCATGACCCAGATAGCCACAATGGTGTGATTGTGTAATCACAATCTAGGTGTGATCACCTAGAGCCAGACATCCTGGAATGCAAAGTCAAGTGGGCCTTAGGAAGCATCACTACAAACAAAACTAGTGGAGGTGATGGAATTCCAGTTGACTTATTTCCAACCCTAAAAGATGATGCTGTGAAAGTGCTGCACTCAATATGCCAAAATTTGGAAAACTCAGCAGTGGCCACAGGACTGGAAAAGGTTAGTTTTCATTCCAATCCCAACAAAAGGCTACCACACAATTACAATCATCTCACATGCTAGCAAAATAATGCTCAAATTTCTCCAAACCAGGCTTCAACAGTATGTGAACCGTGAACTTCCAGATGTTCAAGCTGGATTTAGAAAAGGCCAGAGGAACCAGATTTCAAATTGCCAACGTCAGTTAGATCATCAAAAAAGCAAGAGTGTTCCAGAAAAACATCTACTCCTGGTTCATTGACTATGCCAAAGTCTTTGACTGTGTGGATCACAACAAATGTCGAAAATTCTTAGAGAGATGGGAATACCAGACCACCTGACCTGCCTCCTGAGAAACCTGTATGCAGGTCAGGAAGCAAGAGTTAGAACCAGACATGGAACAATGGACTAGTTCCAAATCGGGAAAGAAGTACATCAAGGCTGTATATTGTCACCCTGCTTATTTAACTTGTATACAGAGTACATTGTGCAAAATGCTGGGCTGGATAAAGCACAGCTGGAATCAAGATTACCAGGAGAAATATCAATAACCTCAGATATGCAGTGGCACCACCATTATGACAGAAAGCAAAGAAGAACTAAAGAGTCTCTGATGAAAGTGAAAGAGGAGAGCGAAAAAGTTGGCTTAAAGCTCAACATTCAGAAAATGAAGATCATGGCATCTGGTCCCATCACTTCATGGCAAATAGATGGGGAAACAATGGAAACAGTGACAGGCTTTATTTTGGGGGGCTCCAAAATCACTGCAGATGGTGACTGCAGCCATGAAATTAAAAGACTCTTGCTCCTTGGAAGAAAAGCTATAACCAATCTAGACAGCATATTGAAAAGCAGAGACATCACTTTGCCAACAAAGACCCATCTAGTCAAAGCTATGATTTTTCCAGTAGTCTTATACGGATGTGAGAGTTGGACTATAAAGAAAGCTGAGTGCCGAAGAATTGATGCTTTTGAGCTGTGGTGTTGGGGAAGACTCTTGAGCGTCCCTTGGGCTGTGAGGAGATCCAACCACTCCGTCTGAAAGGAAATCAGTCTGGAATATTCATTGGAAGGACTGATGTTGAAGCTGAAACTCTAATACTTTGTCTACCTGATGCGAAGAGCTGACTCATTCAAAAAGACCCAGATGCTGGGAATGATTGAAGGCGGGAGGAGAAGGCAATGACAGAGGATGAGATGGTTGGAGGCATCACTGACTTGATGGACATGAGCTTGAGCAAGCTCCAGGAGTTGGTGATGGATAGGGAAGCTTGGCCGGCTGCAGTCCATCGGGTCACAAAGAGTCACATATGACTGAGGGACTGAATTGAACTGAGTCTGAACTGAACTGAATTGAACTGAATTGAACATAGTCAAAGACCTTTAGTTCTTTCTCAAGGGCTGTAGATAATATTCTGAGCCATATCCTGTGAGCTGTCTCATAGATACCAAAACACCAGGTGGAGAAGTTAACTCCATGAAGACCGGACTGTACCGGGACATGAGCTGCCACAATTCTGAGGACTGACCACAAAGAAATGGGAACAAATGGACCCTGAAAGTGTTAGTCGCTCAATCGTGCCCAACTCTTTGTGAGTCTGTGGACTGTAACTAGCCAGGCTCCTCTGTCCATGGAATTCTCCAGGTAAGAATACCAGAGTGAGTTGCCATTTCCGTCTCCAGGGGATCTTCCCAAACCAGGGACAGGACCCAGGTCTCCTGCATTGCAAGCAGATTCTTTATCATCTGAGCCACCAGGGAAGCCCCCTGAAACTAAAGATTAACTGTTCCTAAAACAATCAAGATGATCCTGCTTAGACCACTGGTGACCAATTTGAAGATGACTGTTAGAGATGACAGTGCTGTTTCTGCCTGTAATCACACGCTGTCTATTAAAGCTCTCACCCCTTGCACATTGGGGTGACGAGGGGAGTCTGCCTTTGGATAGATGTCCGCCACCCTCCCCCTCCCCTACCACCCCAGTTGCCGGCATCTGAAATAAAGTAACTTTCCTTTCCACCAATCTGACCTGTTTATGGGCTTTTGAGTGGGGAGCAGCTGAAACCACACAACTGTTCTTTTGGTAACAATCTGACTGTGTAGTTATATTACAAACCTAAAAAGCAGGTGTAGAATGGGAATGACATGTGCAAAATTTGCTTTAGCTGTTCAATAATCATGTTTTATTGTGATGGACCTGTATTGTTATTCTGAGACTGTTACATGTATAAAGTAATATAAGGTTGTATAAAGCAAATGGATATAGAGTATTTGAATTCTGTTTGTCTAGTGTCATTGTTAGCTAGAACTCCTAGTGTGGAAGACAGGCAATACTGTCATTATATAGAAGAGATGAAGTAATAGCTTTCTGGTCCTGAATTAGCCTGAAAGATTCAAAAAGATGAATCTGTAATGTAAATATCCTCTCCTCTATTCTAAGAAAGCCTAGAAACAATAGCGAATGACTCGCCTAGTAGAGACAAGCATTATTATGCCTCAGATATTGGTATTGAAAGAGCAAATCATTTTTCTTCTTGGTGTTTGTTCTTATTAATAAGCTTTGGGAAAATATCAGTTTCCTCCCCTTCTCTTCCTCTCTCTTTCTTTCTTAATTCATTCCTTCCTTTTTTCTTTTCCTTTCTTTCTACCATAGAGAAAACTTGACAACGTTTAAACAGCTTAGATTCTAAAGAGACAGATTACCTTTTCTTCTTTTAACTTTAGACAACCATTTTAAAATGATAGCTGTCTTAAAAAATCAATAAATTAGAAAACTCTTCCAAAAATTGGCAATTTTTTGTTTAGCTTAAAATGTTTGAAATGTTAAGCCCCAAGATTAAAGTGCTAAAAATGATATAAATAATATTCAGTTATGTAAAGACACAGATAATATCTGGAATAAATTGTTTGGTAAAAGGAAAGCTTTGCATGATTAAAGTAGTGTTGATACAATAAAAAAGAGATTGTGGTTTAACTTTATCAAATTCTGGTTTTGTACTTTGCAAAAAAAGTATTGTTTTGTTCTAATGTCTTTCTTCGAAGAATGGAAATGGTTTTTCTGGCTTCTCAAGTGATCACTTATATATGTTAGGTTTTTATTTTCTTTTTTACTCAGCAGTTTATGTCTTCTCAGATTCTTTTAGGTGTCAATCAATCCCCATTTTCAGGCATTACAGGCTAATTATTGTTGTTGCTTAGTTGCTATGCCATGCCTGACTTTTTGTGACCCCATGGACCCCATGGGGCCCTCCAGGCCCCTCTGTCCATGGAATTTCCCAGGCAAGAGTACTAGAGTGGGTTGCCATTTGCTCCTCCATGGGATCTTCCAGACCCAGGGATATAACACTGGTCTTCTGCATTGGCAGATAGATTCTTTACTGCTGACCCACCCAGGAAACCATTAATTATTGCTTATTGCATTTGAAAGCCACTATGGGATTGCCAGCATTCTTGGCTATGCCCTTGCATATCCACTATGTTTATTCCCTACTCGTCTAGAAATTGTGAAATTTTCCTATTTCAATATAATGATCCACAGCTGAAAAAAAATTAACTTATTTCCTGAAAACTGGATGAGGCATTTAGATGTTTATTTTGTGAAATAAGTTTTCAGTGGAAATTATACTTCTTTTTAAAATAAATCTAAACATTTAAAACTAAAATAATAATAATGATAAAAGGTTTTCAAAGGTATCCTATGGCTTATATGGGCATGCATTGAAACTCTACATTTCCACTTTTCACGACTGTCATTCTTTATCATCATTCCAATAGAAAAATAAGTCATCCCGTGTTATGAAGTCTACATTTTTATTTAGGCTCCTTCAGTAATATTTATGAGAATACCAGAGGAATGTTTAAATGTTCCATAAATCCATCCTGGTTGTCCCTGATCAAGTCAGCCAGCCAACTCACTGTGGGTCACTCACTATGGATTACTGTAGATAACTTATCTCTTTACAATTGCTTCTCCAGCTTCTAAGTATAAAATTCCTTATTTCCTTACATGTAGCTAATACCAGAATATAACAATTTCCATAAGATTCACTGAGGTCTTAGTGGTAAAAAAAAAAAAGAGACTTATAATGTGGAAAATAATAACTTTATATTCTCTACCGGGAACCACAACTTCTGGACAATGACACTGAAACCTTGCTTGAGAAATCATAGGTCTCCTCAATTTTATGCCATTTGTCAGCAGTCAGGCTACCTCTGTCTAACCAAACTGCCTTTGCCCCTAAAGAGCTTCTCTCTAATTTCCACTACCCCAAAGAGAACATATCAGTCTGGAAATGAATCTTGCTCTAATAGTAAGCCCTAAATAAAAATGTAAAACAATTCAGGAGGCAGCTGTCCAGGACCAGAAATGAGGGATCAAGACCATATTTTGCTTTTCTGCCATACAGAATATCCTCCAGGTTTCCAGCAGGGATGTTTGAATTCCATGGGTCACTTTTGTATCTCACTCAGAAGGAAAGGGGGAAAAGGGCCCGCTCATTTCCCACAGTGAAGATTTTCTTTGATTGGGCTACACAACATGTCTGATTACATCTCATTGATCAGAACTCATTTAAATGGCCCACTAACCACAGGGCTATGTGTCTCCTTGAATAAATTTGAAGTTCTGTTCTGAGCAGGGGGAGGGTGGGTGTTCAGAGTCATCAAGAAGCCTCTGCCAAAGAGAGGATAAAATGAAAATGGTTCATCTTCAGCTCAAGTCCTTGGTCCAGCTCTTCATTGTTTAATCTGAGACACAATAGAAGAGGGATTTTTATGGCATCATGCAAAAAGCTCTCGTTCTTTATAGTCAAAACCTTCTACACCTGGGTAAGTTCTTTATCTTTGTTGCATTGTTGCTGCTTGTTGTTTTAAGTTGCCTAGTCCTGTCCAACTCTTTTGAGACCCAGTGTACTGTAACCTGCCAGGTTCCTCTGTTTATGGGATTTCCCAGGCAAGTATATTGGAATGGGTTTCCATTTCCTCCTCCAGAGGGCATCCTCCTGACCCAGAGATTGAACCTGTGTTTTCTACATTGGCAGGCAGATTCTTTACCACTGAGCCACCAGGAAAGCCCTTATCTTTGCTTAGGAAGAGTTTATTGAGAGTTTTGCCAAACAAGAGATTTGTATGTTCCTAAAGATAAAATCTCTGTCCCCTCTCAAATTTAAAGAACAAAAATGTTGGTATCTTTCAAAATAGTAAATGTCTGTGTATAATACATACATCAGTTCAGTTCTGTTCAGTTCAGTCGCTCAGTCGTGTCTGACTCTCTGACACCCCGTGAATTGCAGCACGCCAGGCCTCTCTGTCCATCACCAACTCCTGGAGCTTACTCAAACTCATGTCCATCGAGTCGGTGATGCCATCCAGCCATCTCATCCTCTGTCATCCCCTTCTCCTCTTGCCCTCAATCCCTCCCAGCATCGGGGTCTTTTCCAATGAGTCAGCTCTTTGCATGAGGTGGCCAAACTACTGCAGTTTCAGCTTCAGCATCAGTCCAAATATACATACAAATAACCATAGTACATAAATATGTGAATGCATCGATATGTGTATGCATCTATGTGAAACAATGATAATATGCAAATGTTATCATTGTTATTCTCTCTGGCTAGTTAAGATTATGTTTATATTTTAAGATTAGTATACTTGTCAGAGTTTCAGCAAAGAACTTTAAAAAATTGTAATATGTAAGAAAAATAATGCTATATGCTGATGCTTAATAAGTAATTGTCAGTGGAACATTTCTGGCTCAGAAGAAAAACTTTAACACATTGAAAGTACAATATCATCTAATCGATAAGTAGCAACTGTAAACTGTAGGTTCCTGATAAACAAACAATCATAACTGTATGTAACAGCAGGGCAGGATTCCTAAATTGTGTTTAAAAGTAAAGGAATTAGCTCTTCAGTATGTTCGTTTAATAAACTTGCAGTTTAGAGGCTTCTTAATTAAGACTCTCTTGGGTGTACTGGGCTCTGTATGCAGACAAAATACGGAGTTCTGCTTTTCTATACTAAATGTTGTTAGTGCTAGAATATGTGCATTGCAGCGTCTTTGCAAATTTATTTTCAATTTCTCTAGGCTTATATTTGTGTTTATTTTTGTCTTCTGTGAAAGCAATCATTTCCTTTAGAAGATGAGGCAAAAATACATGTAAATGTCTATATATGTTTATATATGGATGTTTGTATATAAAATGTGTACATTTATAATATGATAATATAACATATCCAACTGTTTGTGACCCCATGGACTGTAACCTGCTAGACTCCTCTATCCATGGGATTTTTTTTCCAGGCAAGGATACTGGAATAGGTTATCATTTTCTCCTCCAGGGGATCTTCCTAACCCAGGATTCGAACCTGCATCTCCTGCATCTCCAGCATTGCAGGCAGATTTTTTACTGCTGAGCCATTGGGGAAGTCCAACATTTTTATTATTTGCATGTATGTGAATGTGTGTATGTGTGTGTGTGTGTGTGTGTGTGTGTGTGTGTATGTATATACACTTTAACTTCCCAATATTTTCTTTTTCTTTCCTTGTGTTTCTAAAGCCTCACTGAATCCTAATTAAATGTGTTAGTCATACTGAGATAGCCATTTGTATGATCATAACAGAATACTATTTAGTTATTGTCTGAGAAATAACCTTTTCCAATCCTGTGGCCATTGCTGAGTTTTCCAAATTTGCTGGCATATTGAGTGCAGCACTTTAATACTTTGGCCACCTGATGTGAAGAGACAACTCACTGGAAAAGACCCTGATGCTGGGAAAGGCTGAGGGTAGGAGGAGAAGGGGGTGACAGGGGATGAGATGGTTGGATGTTATTACCGACTCAATGGACAAGAGTTTGAGCAAACCCCAGGAGACAGTGAAGGATGGGAAAGCTGGCAGGCTGCAGTCCACGGGGTCGCAAATGGTCAGACATGAGTTAAGGACCGAACAGCAACAAATAACCTTCTGAAAGCCGTGGTCCGTGTGGTTACTTGCCCCGACTCCAGTGTAACGTGGGACGCATTTAACAATCAGCGCACCACGACCTCTGGCCTATCAGAGGCACTGTGATCATCTGTTTAATCAGAATAAGCACTTGCATGTCCTAGACAAATTCTAAATCTTCTCATAGCGTTTTGTTTACAGTACAAATCTGATACACTTTCTAAGAAGTTAAGAGTACTTTTAACAGTGAAAAACATGTGTCTTGAATGATTTTCACATTCCATCAAAGGATAAACAAACAGAGAATGGATGCTCAGCCTTTCTCCTCATATTTATTCAGAAACTGTTTTCAGACATCAAAAAGAACTCTGTAAAAATGGAGCAGAAGAAAGATCAGAAAATTCATAATGTTTCCAGTGTTACACAGCTAGTACGTAATCACACAAAAATTGAAAAACGTTTCCTTGCTCTCACACATTCTTTTTCTTGAATGAGATTGAAGAACCTCAAAGGAGTAGGTTGTGTTCAATAAAATCATTCTTGGGTGCAAATGGAGGCCATATTGGCATAAAAGGTCATGGTGAGCTATGAGCTATTGCTTGAGGGAAACTTGACCCCTTTCATTTTTTTTTTCCCCCAAATTTTCTCTTGTTTGTATTTTAAGCTGGTTAAAACTGTGGGCATACCAGGAGAGAAATCAATGTTATGGGCCTTAGAATTAATGCCAATAGATATGTTAGCCATAAAGTTTAATTTTTTCCCTCACTTAAAATTAACCTATGCTTATTATAAAATGCTATAAACACATGAGCATGCAAGTTTGATTTTAAAATGTTTATAGGTTTCTTTTCATGTCATGTGCTCTGTTCAGTGCAGTCTCTCAGTCGTGTCCGACTCTTTGTGACCCAACGGACTGCAGCAGGTCAGTCTTCCCTGTCCATCACCAACTCCTGGAGCCTACTCAAACTCATGTCCATTGCATCGGTGATGCCATCCAACCATCTCATCCTCTGTCTTCCCCTTCTTCTCCCGCCTTCAATCTTTCCCAGCATCATGGTCTTTTTCAATGAGTCAGTTCTTTGCATCAGGTGGCCAAAGTATTGGAGCCTCAGCTTCAGCGTCAGTCTTTCCAATGAGTATTCAGGACTGATTTCCTTTAGGATGGAGTGGTTGGATCTCCTTGCAGTCCAAGGGATTCTCAAGAGTTCTCTCCATCACCACAGTTCAAAAGCATCAATTCTTTGGCACTCAGCCTTCTTTAGAGTCCAACTCTCACATCCATACATGGCTAGTGGAAAAACCATAGCTTTGACTAGATGGACCCTTGTTGACAAAGTAAAGTCTCTGCTTTTCAATAGGCTGTCTAGGTTGGTCATAGCTTTTCTTCCAAGGAGCAAGTGTCTTTTAATTTCATGGCTGTAGTCATCATCTGCAGTGATTTGGGAGCCCCAAATAATAAAGTCTGTCATTGTTTCCTCTGTTTCTTCATCTATTTGCCAAGAAATGATGGGACCAGATGCCATGATCTTAGTTTTCTGAGTGTTGAGGTTAAGCCACCTGACCTGCCTCCTGAGAAATCTGTATGCAGGTCAGGAAGCAAAAGTTAGAACTGGACGTGGAACAACAGACTGGTCCAAATAGGAAAAGGAGTACGTCAAGGCTGTATATTGTCACCCTGCTTATTTAACTTATATGCAGAGTACATCATGAGAAACGCTGGGCCAGATGAAGTACAAGCTGGAATCAAAATTGCTGGGAGAAATATCAATAACCTCAGATATGCAGATGATACCACCCTTATGGCAGAAAGTGAAGAAGAACTAAAGAGCCTCTTGACGAAAGTGAAAGAGAAGAGTGAAAAAGTTGGCTTAAAACAACATTCAGAAAATGAAGGTCATGTGCTCAGAAACTTAGGTAAAACCACCACTACCAACTAAAAAGTCTGGGGGAAGATTTGGTTTCACAGGTAGGTTGATCTAGAAACATGAACAATGCTTCTTTCCATCTTTTAGCTCTGCTCTCTGGAGATAGTGACCATTATCAGATAGTTTCTCTCTCAAGATGGCATCTTTGGTTTAAATCTCCTGGGATGGGTCTCTTTCAATAACCCTATGAAAAAAATCAGTGCAACTTTTAATACTGATGGAACATCTGTCTAATCCGGAAAATACAACAGTCTCATCGGTCAGATCTGACTGACATCCCATCCCAAGAGTGGTTAGGGTAGAACATAGCTCCCCAGGGTAAAATCATAGTATGGTCAAACACAATGTATGGGTGACTAGGTCACAATGACAACACATTTTCTTATACATGTGGACAAAGAGACCCTACAAACTAAAAGACCTTACTGAAAGAATTAGTAAAATTTCCAATTCAGCAAGAGAAAAAGAAAACTCAGGGTGGGATACAAGAAACAACAGTTAGCATAGAAATAGATGAAGTATTTTAGCAAATTTAATTAAATGTGTCCCCCCAACATAATGCCCCCCTAAATATCCACTTCATAATACCCAGGACCTGTGAAAAAGGTCCCCTTACATTCAAATAGAATTTTATAATGTGATTTAAATTGATGATCTTATAAATGGGAGATTTACCCTGCCATCTTTGGATTATGTGGGTAAGCTCAATGTTTTCACAACAGTCCTTATAAGAGGGAGGCAGAGGTTCAGAGAGGAGCCATGAGCCAGGAAAAGTAGGCAACCTTCAGAATCTAGAAAAGGCAAGGAAGCAAAAGGTCCCTGAAGCCTCCAGAAGAAATGCAGCCCTGCCAATACCTTGATTATATTCATATTTATTTTGAAAAGTGTTTATTTATTTATTTTTGGTGGCACTGGATCTTTGCTGCTTCGCACGGGCTTTCTCTAGCTGTGGGGAGTGGAGGCTGCTCTTCGCTGCGGTAAGCGGGCTTCTCCTTGCGGTGGCTTCTCTTGTTGTGGACCGCAGGCCTAGCTGCTCTCAGCCGTGTGGGATCTTCCCAGACCAGGGACTGAACGGGTGTCCCCTGCTTTGGCAGACAGATTCTCAACCACAGGACCACCAGGGAAGTTCCAATACCTTCATTTTAGATTTCTGACCTCCAGAACTACAGCAGAGTAAATTTGTGTTTTTTTAAGGCACTACATTTAGGATAATGTATTACAGCAGCAAAGGAAACTAATATAGTACTAAACATAAAAACTAAGTTTTCTATATTTTGCAAATAAATAGAACATCTAGTTATTTTTTGTTGTTTTTCTGGAATTGAAATTTAACTGAACAGCCTATATTTTACCCAGCAGTTGTAATAAAACATAAGCTTTTTTTAATGTTTTTGCTTTACTCTGTCTTGTTATATGATTAATAAAATAATTTTTTAAAAAAACCAAAAGGATAAAATCAGAGAAGGGTTTTGATGAGTAGTTTAAGTAATGACTAAATGCTGGCGACATCCCCCCACTGCTTCTGGTAAATTGGCAGTAGTTTTGCAAAGGTAACTATTTATGGGCTCAAGTCACTTTATATAGAACGGAAGGGAGCTTCCTAGCAGCAAGAAATAAGGTAACAAGTATTCACTGACATGATGCATAGTCCAATGAAGGAAGTGTGAGGAAGGTTGCATTTACCATGAGGAATGATATTTAGCCTTATCACTCTTAGTTCCCTCATCTGTAAAACAGGGACAAAAACTGTAATTTATCAACAAGGAGGCCTGGGAATTAATAAGGTAATCTGTAGAAAGTGTCTGAACTAGTATTGAGCAAGTAATGATCAGTAAGCAGAGGTTTAGCCCTTCTCATGATGACAGCGACCAGCAGACAGTGACACAGTTGCGTGTGTGTGTTGTTGCCGCTGTGTGGTCGCCAAGTCACGTCTGACTCTGCGGCCCTGGGAGCTGCAGCACGCCAGGCCTCCCCGCGCTCCATGACCTGCCAGAGTTTGCGCAGATTCGGGTCCATCATCACGCCATCCAACCGTCTCATCCTCTGCTGCTCCCTCTCCTTTTGCCTTCCATCTCTCCCGGCCTCAGCCTTCTCCAATGAGTGTCTTCTATATCGAAGGCACTGATTTTTTCTGACTCTACATTCTAATCAATTAAATTTAATTGATGTGTGTGTAGACAATATAGGCCACTCCTCTTCCCCAGTCTCTGCACATGTTTTTTACAAATTTCATTCTAAGTTCATTTTATATTTTAGTGCTACTTTCTATATGTCTAAAATTCATTTTTATTCCACCCTCATTTCACCAATGAAAATCTAAATCTATGCCAAGGATTTCTTCCATTGCAATCTGCTATATACCTGAATTTTATTTAAGAGATATATTTTCTAGTATATTGATTAATAAAAATGAAGACGCCTGATCCAACTAGTGTCAATGATAAGTGGCTACCTCTAATGAGAATGTGACCATCACTTACTTTGAGACAAATAATTTTGTAAACATTTATCCTATTTTTGATATATATCTTTGTTGTGTCAATATAACATAATTATTTAAAAAGTAAAATAATTATATTATTTTACTAATACATTGCTTAAGAAAAAGATTAGTGATTTTTTTTTAAACTGGAGTGGTTAAGTTGATTAAGTATTGTCATGATGAACTCTGAGGCTTCCCTGTGGCTCAGAGAGCAATGCAGGAGACCTGAGTTCAATACCTGGGTCAGGAAGACACCCTGGAGAATGAAATGGCTACCCACTCCAGTGTTCTTGTCTGGAGAATTCCATGGACAGGGGAGCCTGGCACAAAATGATGCACTTAGATTTTAGTTTTCATTTTCTCTATTAGAGAAATTTTTCTAAGTTAGTTTTCAAAATTAAATTTAATAAGTAATATATGTGCACTTCAAATTCCACAATGTAACCTTATTTTATAATCTGTTAAAATAACTACATCTGACCATTTTTCTTGAAAAGGTGATGTGTCATTATTTATGTTCTGCACATCACACACACACACAGCTTGGTGGAAATCCAACTACGGCATGGAATGATCACATAAACGTGGCTCTTCATAATTTATTTAGTTGTATTAGTAGCACTGTTAATTCTGCTATGACATTTATTTGTTACTAGGAGATGCTTTAATTGATGTATACTCTAAAATGCTAGAAGTATAACTATCAGGAATGTATATTTCCATCAATAAAATATGAGAGTCTTTATCTATTTGAGAGTAACGTCAGAATAAAAAGAGAACTAAGATTTGGCCCAACTTGTTTACCTCATTCTGCAGGTAAAGAAACCGAGCTTCAGGGAGATGAAGTTTTCATTATTTGAGATATGACTTTCGGTGAATAGCATTCAAAGAGAAAGCTTTTTTTGACATGGACCAGTTTAAAGTCCTTAAGAAATGTGTTACAATAATGTTTCATGCTTTGGTTTTTTGGCCTCGAGGTATGTGGATCGTGGCTCCCTGTCCAGGGATCAGTCCCACACTCCCTGCATCGGAAGGTGAAGTCTCTGACTCTCTAGGGAAATCCCAAAGAGGAAGTATTTTGACCTACATTATTTCTACTGGCTTTTCAGTCATTTAGATGGTCAATTGTTAAAAACATTTTAATTGCAGGATAATTTTCCTTACACTGTTGTTGGCGTCTGCCATGTGACAATGTGACTCAGCCCCAAGGGGACACACATGCCCGCCCCCCCGAGCCACCCCGGGTCCCCGCTCCATCCCGCCCCTCCAGGTGGTCACAGGGCCCGGGCTGGGCTCTCTGGACCCTGACAGCAGCTTCCCACTGGCCGTCCATTTCACACACGACCACCGTGTCAGTCCCGCTCTTCAGCTCATCCCGTCTTCTCCTTCCTCCACTGCGTCCAAAGTCTGTTCTCTATGTCTGCATCTCTATTTTTACCCTGCAGTTAAACTGCCATATGCCCTAGCAATCCCACTCTTAGGCGTTATGAGAAAACCGTAATTGAAACAGGCATATACCCCAGTGTTCATAGTGACACTGTTCTCAGTCTCGAGGACATGGAATATGTCCTAGCCATCTAAATATCCATTGGCAGATGAATGCATAAAGAAGCCGTGGTACATTTATACAACGGAATATTACTCAGCCATAAGAAGGAACACACTTGAGTCAGTACTAGTGAGGTGGATGAACCGAGAGCTTACAAAGTGAAGGAAGTCAGAAAGAGGAAAACAAACTGCTTATTAACATGGCTCAGAGGGTAAAGAATCTGCCTGCAGTGCAGGAGACCTGGGTTTGACCTCTGGGTTAGGAAGATCCCCTGGTGAAGGGAACGGCTACCCACTCCAGGATTCCTGGAGCTGCCTGGTGATTCAGATGGTAAAGAATCTGCCCAATGCAGGAGACCCAGGTTCATGTCCTGGGTTGGGAAGATCCCCTTGAGAAAGGAAAGGCTACCCACTCCAGAGTTCTTGCCTGGGAGATCCCATGGACAGAGTAGCCTGGCAGGCTACAATCCATGGGGTTGCAAAGAGTCAGACACCAGAGTGACTAACACACACACAGACTCCAGGAAAATGGCATACTATTTTTAATTTTATTTATAAGTTGTTGATTATGTAACTTTTAAAATTTTAATTTTATTTAAAAGTTTTAGATCATTAAAATATTCAACAAAACATTGTTGCCATTGTGCTTTCCACTCTTTACCACATATGATTCACATTCCATTTCTCTGATGCAGATGTAAAAATCAAGAGGTGCTTGCCAGGATGTATATCAGTGTCTCTATTATCCTCTATTTTTCTGAAGTGTCTATGACACTTTATTCCTTTTAAAAAAACTACACAAATTTCAAAGGGGAATACACACACACACACACACACACACATATACATATATAGCAGTTGTATAGATTTTATGGTCAAGTGAGTATTTCTATAGCTTTGCTTGGCTTTAGTTTTTTTTTAATTTATTGAAATATAACTGATTTACTATGATTGTGTTTCATTTCTGCTATAAAGTAAAATACTCAAATATATTTACATTTTCATATTATTTTCCATTTTTCATATTCTTCTCCATTATGGTTTCTAATTTCATGTTCTTTTCCATTATAATTTATCATAAGATATTGAATATAGTCCTCTTTTCATATTCATTTCCACTATGATTTTTCACAGGATATGAATATAGTTCTCTGTGTTATACACTGGGACCATTTTTTCTCCATTCTGTATCTAATAGTATGCATCTGCTAATCCCAAACTCCCAGTCCTTCCCTTCCTGATCTTCCCCTCTTAAATATAATTAAATGTTTTTATATTGTAGACTTGTAGACACTGGAATCAGAAAACTATATTTAAAGTGAATTTGAGTCTTCAACACATTGGTAATTATACTAAGACGCATAGGAAACATATGTGTGCACATACTCAACAAATGTAAAATATGCATGTTCACAACATATGCACACACACATATATACACATATACATATCATACTTATATATATATATATATATACACATATATATAGTTCATGTGTTTGTGTGTATGTATAAATGTAATGGTTTTGTGGAGCCAAGCTGTGGAAGCTAGACTTACTTCATGTTAATCCATGTTTTCTAGCATCACTGGGGCTTAGATTATTTTCTATTGAAATTTCTCATCTGCTGCATTAAAAGAAAAAAAAAAATCAGACACTATTTTGCTAAGCTACAAAGCCTAGTCCTTCTCAACCCATTTTAATCTGTGGATGTGTTGAATATGAAAGGAAGACTTGAATGAAAATGTGAACACTTTCTTTTGAGTCATAAAATTCCCAGTAGAACTTAGACTCTTTTCTTGAAATGAATACCCTTAAGTATCTAGGTGTGTAAACATTACATGCATAAAATATCTATATAATAGCCTTGTATAGACCTTAATATGTGGATTTTCGAATGCATCTTTGATATGGTCTGACAGTAATTCTTTTTATCATAAACTGTTATTATATTTGAAATCACCATGTGCTTTGAGCACCTGGTTAATCTTTTGCTTAAATTCTGTGTCAGCCAGGTGTCCTTTCAGGGATCACAGAAGACTGGCCCGCGTTTAAGTGTGAAATAACCCTGTTGCCTCTCCCTGAGAGTGAATGAGCCCGGGATTAGATCGGATAAGACACACTTGAGCTACAGCGCACAAGGCGGATTACGCAAGAAAAGAGGGTTTAGGGAGCGACGGAGCCACAACTTTTTGTTAGCACAGAGAATGGGGTCTTTTGTAAGCAACATTTGTGGAAACGCAACTGGAGCTTTAAAAGCTATGTCTTTTGTTGTACATTTCTCTGCATACATTTGCTTTGTAGCTGGGAGTGCTAACCTTGGAAGCCATGCTGGGCCGGGGCTTATGCTCATTTTGCCTGATGAAAAGCTAAGGATGTACTTTTGCTCATACATTCTTGTTTTGTCTTCTTTGAAGTTTATAAAGCTCTCCTGAAAGATGCGAAGTTCATTAGGTTGTTTTTATCATAACCACAAATTAAATATCTCCTCCCTGGGGAGGCACAAGCTTCAAGTATAAGCTCTACTTGCTATAATATTTATTTAATTATTAATATACTGCTTCTTGTTCTTGATATTAAAAAACACCTAATAAGATTTATTAAGGTACATTCTGAATTTAATGTTATACTTATTCAATCACTAATGTCTTAATGTCTCTTCTCAAAGTTACAAGTTATATATAGAGCTGACGGCTATACAGGCAGAAGATACTTTCAGCACTACTGGTGTAAGATTTGGTGCTAGAACCTCTAAATATCATGATTCTATAAAATTCTCCAGCTCTGGAGCCGTTCCTATGCTCAGAGGCATGTTCCTTCACTTTTGAAGTTTCAGCATTTCTTTTATAACGTGAGTTTTTTAAATGGGAGGGGAAACAGACATTTTCTTGCACCCATTGGTTTTAGTTTGTGATATGACCAATCAGTAGAACCTCTAATTTAGAGTTTAAATGATTATCAAATCCACTCAATTATTTCTGCTTTATTTAATGAACCTAAATATCTACATATTATCTGATCAACCAAATATTAGCCACAGGATGTCAGTAAATACGTCTCACACCTGCTTTTCCTGCAACACTGCACCACATGCTACACTTTCTGAGTGTTTTTCTGAATGTTGTATTTAAAAGTGACTGCAAAGTAGAATGCTCAAAAGAGCAGATAATTCTGGAGGTCTGAATAGGATTATTACTTGAATTAATCAGCTTTTTTTATTGAGATACTTTTAATACAACTGAGTTAAGAAGGATTTTAACAATCATATCTTCCTCAGAATTTTGTTTTCCTATTATTTACTCTAATGAAAAAGTGCTAAAGCATATTTGTGAGACTATGGATATATCACATACTCATATATGTGAAGAGAAATATCTCTAGTCTTAGTTATAATGAGATGTGATTCAAGAAGAAAAGTCCGGCTTCCTCACAGTAACTTTCTTACCTGTCTACCACAAAGATGTAATTTTTATCAAGAGTGTCACATATTAGATATGTGTTTTGTATGACTTGTCTTAAAATCTTTTAAAACTTGAGTAATACATTTAAAAATTGACTAAGCCAGCAGAGCGTGATAGCAGATTAATAGCATATTGAACTAAGAGGAACTCTTTGTCAAAGGGATTTTCATGATTGTAATAGACTTTTAGCATCCTCTTTTGGATATCATATAATTCAGTAACAATTCTTTCAGATAAATGACACTATGATTTTGCTCTGGTTATCAAGAGATTTGAGCCAAATTCATGATCCAGTACTCTTAACTCTATAGGAACATATACTATGCACTTTTGCAAGCTAATCTTTCTCATGGACTTTTTTCTTAATCACATTTTCCTTTCAATCATATTTTTTTGGCTATTAATATTATCCTTTTATAATCACTAGTATTTGTGTAACCTTTAAATCCTTCTGTGAAATGGAACAGGAAACAAATATATAAATAGTACTAAAGATTATTTATAACTCTATGAGCTTATTTAATTTTATTTACTCTTGTTCTTTATAATTATTATTATATTTCACCAAGTGCAATTTATATACATTTTCTCACTGAAGTTTAACATATATGGCAGTTTAGCCAGAGAGTTGAATACGTTTTCTACATATTTTTATATGTTTCTAACATATTAACCACAATTTATAGTTGTGGTTCTCAAAGAATTGTCATTTGATCAATCAGGGAGTTTCACAGTGATTTCAGTAGTTTGGAAAGAAAAAGTTATTGCACAATTTTTTTATATGCATTTTAGAAATTTGAACAAGAAAGCTGATTAAGATTATCATAAAAACTCTAGCATCCCACTTAGTAATCTTTACTGTATCAAAGATTGTGAAGGTACTGAGAAGGATGCAATTATCAGTTTATCTCAGCTGCCTTTATTTTTCAGGAGACAGCTCACTTGGTTAATCTTTTCATATCATTCTAAATTTCAAGTATTTATTTTTATTTTAGCTAATAGGTTATGTTAGATCCCTAATTTTTTGTATTGTAAATGGCTCAAAAGTTGGTCTTTGAAAAGCAAAAGTCTTAAAAATCAAATAACACAGTTCAGAAAAATACCATAGTTAAATATTTAACAGTACTTATAAGTTCACGTACTTATAAGTTCACTTAATAGTGAACTTATAAAATGTAAAGCTGTATGAGAGTTTCATATCATGATGTTTCTGAAGAAAATGATAAAGAAAACTGGGACAAAATGTGACACTTAATATCTAAAATTTGCCTTTTATTCAACTAACTAGAGATCATCTTAATCTTCAGGATATTGTCTATGATAAAGCATGATTAAGTAGTGACATAAAGCTGTGGAGACTTTTATATAATTTTTCAAACAAAATGACCTCACTGGCAAATATCTCCAGAACAATCATAAACTCATGCATTTTAGTAAGAAATTGATGAATTTTTCTGCTAAAATAGAAAATAACCAAAATTTACTGTCTTCTTTATAGCAACACCATTTGCAAGTCACACATTGCCGGGAAGCATACAAAAACCATCTGCAAAGTTACAAATATTATGCTCAGAAGAACGTGAGGCAAGCTGTTGGCAAGCTCCTTTATCGCATGACACCATTTGGCTTTGTATATCAACAAACATACTACTGGGAAAAGAAACACGACATTGGGAGCGTGTGCAGAGTTTTTTGACTTATTGGATGAAACCTACAAAATGGGAATCCGTTCTTAATACATGTGCAGGAAAAGACATACACTCAATAACTAATTATGACATTCATTTTCAAACACCAAGCTATAAGAGGAAAAGAAATCTTATTTTATGAGCCTTGACGTAGATTGGGGAAGGCGCTTCAGGCTGGTTTCTGAGGGAGCACAAGAAACGTGTGCATCAAGAAAGTCGCTGCGGAGTGAGTAACGCAGCAAAGTCATCCACGCAGAGCTTTGCCCACATGCCGCTTTATTTGTAGATACCAGTTGGTGGTTAACAAAATGCCTCCTGATTTTGATTTAGTGCTGAAGGAAATGGTGAAAACTGTGGTCCAATGATGCTAAACGTTTGAGAAACCCTGTTAAATGTCAGGCTCTGATAGCGCCTCATTAGAATTATTGCTAGAACCTTTTCTAATTAGTTTCTGAGATCATTCTTGACTCCCTTTAATCCATGGGTTGGCAAACTTTTCCCATAAAGTCTTCATGGTAAATACTTTCAGCTTTGTAGGACATATGGCTTCTGTTGTAAGTACTCAACTCTGTCCTTGTAGCACAACATGTAAACAAAGAAGTGTGACTATATTCTGATAACACTTTATTCACAAGCAAGTAGTGGGCTGGGTCTGGCCCATGGGCTACAATTTTGACTCCTGCTAATCTATCTGGTACTCCTTCTGGAGGAGTTAATGTAATGTGAAATTTTGATCATAACACACATCTACCAAGCAGCTTTCATTTTCCTTTTCCTCCATAATTAAAGCTTGGTATCTTTAGGATGATATTCGTCTTTCTTACTTGACTTCTCTCTCCCTTTTGAGTCTCATCTTATGCTTTTCTTCAACATGAACTTGAAGATATAGCAACTCTACTCAAAATGAAGCACAGAGAGGAAAATAAAAATAAGCAAACAAACCAGTGTGTCCCTGTAATCAAATAGCTTCAAGAGGTCTAATGTGTGCGGTGTGTGTGTGATTGGAGAGGTGAAGAAAAGGACAGAGAGAGCAAAAATTTTTTAAAATTAGTGGCAGAAAAATTTTCCAAATTTGATGAAAACTATAAGTGTGCAGATTCAAAAAATCCAAAATATCTAAATACAAGTTTAAAAAACACACCAAAGTACACTGTACCAAAGTGTTTAAAACTAGTAATAAGGAGAAAAATCTTAAAATCAGAGAGTGTAAAAAGACACATTATATCTCAAGGAACAAAAATAAATATGACATCATTACAACCTAGAAAGAATATAAGCCAGAAGATAGTGAAGCAACATCTTTGAAGGACTGAAAGGAAAAAATAAAGCAAACAAAAATATTAACCTTAAATCTTTGACTAGTTAAAATATCTTTTAAAATAAAAGGTAATTTTGGTGGTTCCTCAAGAAATTAAATGGAATGACTGAAGACTAGAAATTCCCCTGCTAGCTAGATACCAAATAATTGAACACAGACTAAGAAGGCTTCTTTAGTGGTTCAGTGGTAAACAATCTTCCTGCCACGTAGGAGACCTGAGTTTAATCCCTGGGTCAGGAAGATCCGCTGGAGAAGTAAATGGCAACCCACTCCAGTATTCTTGCCTGGAGAATCCCATGGACAGAGGAGCCTGGGGAGCTACAGTCCATGGGGTCACAAAGAGTCAGACACGACTGAGCACACACACACATACGCACACTCATATGGATACTTGTTCACCAATGTTCACAGCAATAATATTCACAACTGCTAAAATGTGGAAACAACTCAAGCAACTATAAACAAACGAATGGGTAAAGAAAGTGTGATGTGCACATATACATGGAATATTATTTAGTCACAAAAAGTGAATGAAGTTCTGAAATATGCTATGACACTGGTGAAGCTTGAAAACATTATGGTAAATGATAAAATAAGCCAGACACCAAAGGACCAATGTCATGTGATTCCACTCATTTGAAATATCTAGAATAGGCAAACCCATAGAGATAGAATTAGATTGGAGGTTACCGGAGGCTGGGAGGAAGGAGACGGAGGAATTCCTGCTTAATGGGTAGAAAGTTTCTGTTTGGGTTGATGGAAATTTTGGAAATACATAGTAGCACAGTTGCACAACAATGTCAACCATTTATCTTAAAAAGTTATTAAAAGGCAAATTTTGTGTGTATTACCACAATAAAAATTCTTAGAACTTTAATAAATTAAAAGAAAAATTTTAAAGTGTTTAAAATGCTGCTTGGCAAGTAAAACATATTATAACACAAAACAAAAGAAAAAACATAAAAACACCCCAAAGATGAGATAAAGACTTTCTAGGACATATAAAAGCTGAAAGAACCCATCACGAGAAAACCTGCAGTATAGGAAATATTAAAGAAAGTCCTTCAGGCAGAAGAAAAATGATACCAGAGGAAAATCAGTCTAAACAGATGCCAAAATGGTCAGCTACAATGTAAATATTTTACAATTAATTAAAATCACTGTTTAAAGCAAAACATTTTAAAGTATAGTTGGGCTTATAACATATGTAAAGCAATGTTTAAGACAACAATAACACAAAGTCTGGGAGCAAGAAATGGAGAAATTATGCGGTTCTCATATTATGCTTGAAGTTTTATTATATCACTTGAAAATACATTCTAATGATTTAAAGATATATACTACCAACCCTAAAGCTTCTACATTTGAACACTCAACAGACTGATATGCTTTCCAAATGCAAATAAAACATTTCCAAACATAGATAATATAACGGGCAAAAAACCAAGTCTCAATAAATTTAAAAGAATTTAAGTTATACAAAGTTATTCTCTGATCACAAGGGAACTAAAGTATAGATCAATAATGGAATTATATCTAGAAAATCCTGATATTTGGAAACTAAATCACATACTTCAAAATAAACCATAGATCAGAAAAGGAAATTAGAAAGTATTTTGAACTGAATGAAAACAAAACAGAACACACCAAAATCTCTGGAATGAAGCGAGATAAATAGAAATGTATAGTGCTAACACCTATGTTAGAAAATAAGAAAGGTCCCAAATCAGTTACCTCATTTAATACCTTACAAAGTAGAAAAAGGAAGAGCAAATGAAACTTATAGAAAGCAGAACAAAAGAAATACATAGTTCAGAGAGGAAATCAATGCCAGAGATAACAAAAAATCAATAGAGAAAGTAAGCAAAGCCAAAAACTGTTCTCTGAGAGCAATATAATCTATAAACTTCTAATCATACTGATAGATAAAATGCTGCTGCTAAGTCGCTTCAGTCGTGTCCGACTCTGTGCGACCCCATAGACGGCAGCCCACCAGGCTCCCCCGTCCCTGGGATTCTCCAGGCAAGAACACTGGAGTGGTTTGCCAGTTCCTTCTCCAATGCGTGAAAGTGAAGTTGCTCAGTCGTGTCCGACTCTTCACGACCCCATGGACTGCAGCCTACCAGGTTCCTCCATCCATGGGATTTTCCAGGCAAAAGTACTGGAGTGGGTTGCCATTGCCTTCTCTGTATCAGACAAAAAAAGAACACACAAATTAACATCAAAAAGAATTTAAGTGATAGTTAGAAAATGTATGAATAACTTTTGTCAAGTAATTTGATGATTTGAATTAAATGTATACATTCCCTGAAAGAGATAATGTCCCAACATGAGGACAACATAACTCTTCCACTAAATCTAGGAAAAGACATTATAAGCAAAGAAAACTACGTCCCAGTATACCAATATCCTCCATGAATACCAGAATTATATACCAAATTCCTCCATGAATATAGACTTCAAAAATCTCAAAAAATTTTAGCAAATGGAGCTCCACCATGTATAAAGTTTACTACATCATGACCAAGTGGGATTTAGCCAAGTAATAAGGTTTAACATTCAAAATTCAATCTATGTATTTCCCCATAGTAACAGATAAAATAAGAAAATATATGACCATTTCAATAGGTGCAAAGTATTTAACATAATCCCATATCCAATTTTGATTAAGAAATAAAATCTTACCAAGCTAGTACTGAAAGGAAGCTTTCTCAACTTTATAAAGGATATCCACAGAATCTATGGTTAGCATCACACTTAACGGTGAAACACTAAATGCTTTTTCCCCAAAGGCAAGAACTTTATGGAAAGTCAAAAGGATGTCCATTTTTACCCATTTTCTTCATCATTGTACTGGATATTGGGCCCAAGGCAGTAAATCAAGAAAAAGAAATAACAGGCATCTGAAATAAAGGAAAAAACAGAAGTCTTTATTCACATATTACATGATTGGATACATAGAAAATCTGACAAAATCTAAAATAAAAGCTACCAGAAGTAGTGGGTGACTTTAGCAAGATGAAAAAAATAAAATCAATATAAACATTAAATTGTTTTTCCATGTACTATAAAATTGAAAGAATAATTCTATTTATAATAGTAACAAAATATAACATACTAAGGAATGGATCTGATAAATGGTGCACAAGACCTGTGTTCATTGAAAACTATAAAATATTGCTGAAGATAATTAAAAAAGACATAAGTAAATGAAAATATCTACTGTGCCCATGGATCTGAAGTTCAATAGCTATTAACATGTCAGTTCTGTCCATATCAATCTTTAGATTTAATTATATGTGGAGTACATCATCCAAAATGCTGGGCTGGATAAAGCTCAAGATGGAATCAAGATTTCCAGGAGAAATATCAATAACCACAGATATGCAGATCACACCACTCTAATGGCAGAAAGTGAAGAGGAACTAAAGAGCCTCTTGATGAAGGTGAAAGAGGAGAGTGAAAAAGTTGGCTTAAAACTCAACATTCAAAAAATGAAGATCATGGCATCTGGTCCCATCACTTCATGGCAAATAGATGGGGAACAACGGAAACAGTGACAGATTTTATTTTTGTGGGCTCCAAAATCACTGCAGATGGTGACTGCAGCCATGAAATTAAAAGATGCTTGTTCCTTGGAAGAAAGCTGTGACCAAACCAGATAGAATATTAAAAAGCGGAGACATTATTTTGCCAACAAAGGTCTGTGTAGTCAAAGCTATGGTTTTTCCAGTGGTCATGTATGGATGTGAGAGTTGGACTATAAAGAAAGCTGAGCACCAAAGCATTGATGCTTTTGAACTGTGGTGTTGGAGAAGACTTTTGTGAGTCCCTTGGACTGCATGAAGATAAAACCATTCAATTGTAAAGGAAATCAGTCCTTAATATTCATTGGAAGGAGTGATCCTGAAGCTCAAGCTCCAATACTTTGGCCACCTGATACAAAGAACTGACACATTGGAAAAGACCTTGATGCTGGGAAAGACTGAAGGCAGAAGGAGAAGGGGACAACAGAGGATGAGATGGTTGGATGGCATCACTGACTCGATGGACATGGGTTTGAGCAAGCTCTGGGAGCTGGTGATGGACAGGGAGGCCTGGCTTGCTGCAGTCCTTGGGGTCACAAACAGCCGGACATGACTGAGCAACTGAACTGAAGACATTTAACTCAATGAAACAATAAATCTTAATATACAACCTGAAATTATAAACCTTCTGGAAAAAAATATAGGATAAAAGCAAATTCTTAGCTAAAACGTAAAAATCATGATCTATAGGGCAAATATTTAAAAATTAGGTTTATCAAAATTAAGAACATCTATGCTTCCCAGGTGGTGCTAGTGGTAAAGAATTCGCCTGCCAACGCAGCAGACTTAAGAGGGGTGGGGTCCGATCCCTGGGTGGGGAAGATCCCCTGCAGAGGGTCACCCCAACTCACTCCAATATTTCTCATGGACAGAGAAGCCTGGTGGGCTACGATCCACAGGGTTGCAAAGAGTTGGACGTGACTGAAGCGACTTGTCACAGCACGGTGCTTCAAAATATGCTGCTAAGAGGATAAGAAAAACCGAGACTGAGAGAACACGTTTGTAAATCACGTGTTCATAATGGACTTTTATCTAGAATGTGTATATTGGGAAATCTCAAACTTATTAATAAGAACAAATCATCCAATTATTAAAGTGCTCGATATGTTTTAACAGACATTACACTAACCAAGATATACAAATGAAAAGATGCTAATCATCATTATCTATTAAGGAAATTTTTACTAAAACCATAATGAAATAACATTACATATCCACCAGAATGGCTAAAATTAAGAAAAACTCACATAATCACATCAAGTATTGGTGGGAATGTGGAGCAACTAGAACTTTCATCACTGCTAGTATGAACGTAAAATAGCACCGCCACTTTGGAGAACAACTTGAAATTTCTTAGACATTACATACCTACCGTTTGATTCAACCATTCCATTCCTAGATATTTACTTAAGAAAAATGGAAGTATATGTCCATACAGAAACATGTCTATGAGTATGTGTGTTTTAACTGAAGTAGCCTCAAACTGGAAACAAACCAAATGTTCATCACCAGGTAAATCGATAAACAATTTATGGATTATGCATGTGGTGAAATATTACTCAGTAGTAAAAAATGGAATTACTGGTACACACAACTACTTGAGTGAATCTAGAAAGAATTAAAAGAAGACATACAAGATAATTCCATTTATATAAAACTCTAGAAAATGCAAACTAATCTAGAGTAACAGGAAAGTCAGTGGCTGGCTGTCTGGGGGTAAGCATGTAAGGGCAGAAAACAGGAATTATAAAGAGCAAGAGAAAATATGGGGGATGATGGGTACATTCATTATCTTGATTGTGGTGCCAATTTCATGGGTGTATACATGTAAAATATATCAAAGGATGATTTTAAAATATGCAGTTTACTATATGTCTATTATACTTCAATAAGACTGTTTAAAAATAAAGTCTTCTCTCTCAAGGAGCTTTCAATCTTGAATTTTGGGGGGAGATATTACATGGCTCTACAATGATTTTTGAGATAAAATATTCAAGTTAAATACTATGGAATTATTTTAAGGAGAAATAAAAGCAGTTGTCAGTTTGACAAATAAAGTTCCCTTTTAATTTTCTCATGTACCTAGGCTGCCAAAACCTCTTAGGTTCTTAATGAAAATATGGTTGGACTTCTAAGAAGATAAACTTGTATCAACATGATGTCTATGAAACAATGCCCTGAGGCAGCTTCTGACCTTTCTCCAGTAGGTAAAGTTTGGTATGGTTCATCTCCTATGAATTTCACAGCAGGTATAAAAATTAGACAGTTGGGAATTTACTAGGGAATCAAATATGACATCGTCATTTGTT
The DNA here is from genome assembly GCF_019320065.1 of Cervus canadensis. Classification (NCBI taxonomy): domain Eukaryota; kingdom Metazoa; phylum Chordata; class Mammalia; order Artiodactyla; family Cervidae; genus Cervus; species Cervus canadensis. The sequence continues at coordinate 92,830,539 of NC_057392.1, read as the reverse complement.
TAAATCAAGGAATGAGTTGTTTTTCAGTTTTGAAAGTCCAGGGAGAGGCAATTTTTTATTAATCTTATGGTTTATCTCTGTTATCTAGAAAGCTCGAAGTTAACCCACTGAAGAACTGCAAATTACTTATTCATGTCACTTATTTTTCTCATTATTCTTTCATTTCTTTTCTCAATAAACTCACAGGAAAGATTGCTCTTCCAGTGCTCCCATATTCTTTCACTGATTTTTACTGACCCTGCCCCATCAGATGGTCTTTACTGTTCTCTGTCTGCTTAATTTGTTTTCCCCAACTTTCTCCAACTTATCCCCCACTCCCACATCCTACTCCTCCCTAACCTTACGACTGCCCACCTTGAGGATGTTTGGAGAAAACCCACTGTTGCAAAGAGATAAATAGTTGTTATAATACATATGTTGAATAAACACAATCTATAATATAATCAATGTGCAACATTTCTTTGTATCTCACCATCAGTTTAAAATCTGTTACTTGAGACTGACATTTCTGTCCCTGGATAGAAACTTGGAAAGAAACCATGAATTTTGTGCTCACTCTTAGATAGAGTCTTAGTTCAGCAATTAGTAAGTATCCGGTAGAAGATAATCAATACTTTTATTTTCTTCCCAGATTAAAATTTTATTCCTTTTCTGTAAGCTGGTTAGAGGTTGCCTGCACCATCTTCATGAAATGATCCTGATTCAATTTTCTCCCTTTTTTCCTACTTATGTTCTCATCTTTACTTGGTAGCTGCTATGTCAGGCCATTTCAGGTTCAAGAAGAGAAGGAGGAAAGGTAAGAGGCAAGGCTTTTCTCATTAGGCTGAGTGGCTTTCTACTTTCTGTGTCCGACATGTGGTAAAAGCCAACCTTCAGGAGGATGCAAGGGTCCTGTAGAGATTTCTACCAATAGAACTGAGTGGTCAAATGCAATTCATTCTGCAAGCTCTACCATCCAAATGTGTCTTTCAGTTGTAACCCTGAGGTTCCCCTTCTGAACAGGACCCAAAACAGTACCATATATCTCTCCAGGTAGTCCACTTGGAGTAAGAAATTTTCTCATGCATTCCTTGCATCTAAAAGGCAAATATTCTCTTGTAAAATCTTCAAATAGGCATGTTTCTCACACAGTTTAGAATCTAGTCTGTCATATTGGTTTTTGAGTTAAAACTTCCATTTTGAACCCTATGATGCTAATTAGGCTTAAAGTCTTAACATCTGTCATGATTATTGTCTTAAAGCAATCACTCCAGTTGAGTTCAGTTCAGTCACTCAGTCATGTCCGAATCTTTGCAACTCCCAGGGCTTGCTCAAACTCATGTCCATTGACTTGGTGATGCCATCCAACCATTTGATCCTCGATCATCCCCTGCTCCTCCTGCCTTCAATCTTTCCCAGCATCAGGGTCTTTTCCAATGAGTCAGTACTTCAAATCAGGTGGCCAAAGTATTGGAGCTTCAGCTTCAGCTTCAGCATCAAGTTCTTCCAAAGAATATTCAGGACGGATTTCTACTAGGATTGACTGGTTTGATCTCTATGCAGTCCAAGGGACTCACAAGAATCTTCTCCAACACCACAGTTCAAAAGCATCAATTCTTCAGCACTCAGCTTTCTTTATGGTCCAACTCTCACATCCATACATGACTACTGGAAAAACCATAGCTTTGACTACACAGACCTTTGTCACAAAGTAATGTCTCTGCTTTTTAATATTCTATATAGGTTGGTCACAGCTTTCTTCCAAGGAGCAAGCATCTTTTAATTTCATGGCTGCAGTCACCATCTGCAGTAATTTTGGCACCCAGGAAAATAAAGTCTGTCACTGTTTCCATTGTTTCCCTATCTATTTGCCATGATTGATGGGACTGGATGCCATGACCTTAGTTTTTTGAATGCTGAGTTTTAAGCCAGTTTTTTCACTTTCCACTTTCATTTTCATCAAGAGGCTTTTTAGTTCCTCTTTGCTTTCTGACATAAAGGTGGTGTGATCTGCATATCTGTGGTTATTTATATTTCTCCTGGCAATCTTGATTCCAGCTTGTGCTTCATCCAGCCTGGCATTTTGCACGATGTACTCTGCATATAAGTTAAATAAACAGAAGACATTGTACAGCTTTGTCGTACTGCTTTCCTAATTGTCTCACTCCTTAAGACATTCAAAATAATTTCTGGCTATAGAATTTCAGGTCTTACTAGGTAAGAGTGAGCATTTTATACATGCCCACAGGCAGAGTGTTCAGAGAGCAAAAATTCTTTCCAGAATCTTGTAAAACATTCCACAAAGGTAGTTGACATAAGCTTTAGCTATATTGTTTATTCCAAAACTATTCAAACTATAAAAATAGGGAAGTTTTCATTGATTTGCTGCTGTTTAGTTGCTCAGTTGTGTCCAATCTTTTATGACCCTATGGCCTGCCAAGCAAAAGTTGTGCTTTCTGCCTAAGGGGATTATAATAAAGCCACACATATTCACTTGTCAGTGGAGAAATAATACCGGAAAGAATGAAGGGATGGAGCCAAAGCAAAAACAATACCAGTTGTGGATGTGACTGGTGATAGAAGCAAGGCCGAATGCTGTAAAGAGCAATATTGCATAGGATCCTGGAATGTTAGGTCCATGAATCAAGGCAAATTGGAAGTGGTCAAACAGGAGATGGCAAGAGTGAAGGTCGACATTTTAGGAATCAGCGAACTAAAACGGACTGGAATGGGTGAATTTAACCCAGATGACCATTATATCTACTATTGTGGGCAGGAATCCCTTAGAAGAAATGGAGTAGCCATCATAGTCAACAAAAGAGTCCAAAATGCAGTACTGGGATGCAATCTCAAAAATGACAGAATGTTCTCTGTTCATTTCCAAGGCAAACCATTCAATATCATGGTAATCCAAGTCTATGCCCCGACCATTAATGCTGAAGAAGCTGAAGATGAACAGTTCTATGAAGACCTACAAGACCTTCTAGAATTTACACCCAAAAAAGATGTCCTTTCCATGATAGCAGACTAGAATGCAAAAGTAGGAAGTCAAGAAATACCTGGAGTAACAGGCAAATTTGGCCTTGGAGTACAGAATGAAGCAGGGCAAAGGCTAATAGAGTTTTGCCAAGAGAACGCACTGGTCATAGCAAACACCCTCTTCCAACAACACAAGAGAAGACTACACATGGACATCACCAGATGGTCAACACCAAAATCAGATTATATTCTTTGCAGCCAAAGATGGAGAAGCTCTATTTGGTTAATAAAAGAAGACCAAGAGCTGAATGTGGCTGAGATCATGAACTCCTTATTGCTAAATTCAGACTTAAACTGAAGAAAATAGGGAAAACCACTAGACCATTCAGATATGACCTCAATCAAATCCCTTGTGATTATACAGTGGAAGTAAGAAATAGATTCAAGGGATTAGATTTGATACACAGAGAGCCTGAAGAACTATGGACAGATATTCATGACATTGTACAGAAGACAGGGATCAAGACTATTCCCAAGAAAAAGAAATGCAAAAAGGCAAAATGGTTATCTGAGAAGGCCTTACATATAGCTGTGAAAGAAGAGAACCAAAAAGCAAAGGAGAAAAGGAAAGATATACCCACTTGAATGCAGAGTTCCAAAGAATAGCAAGCTGCTACTGCTGCTAAGTCACTTCAGCCGTGACTGACTCTATGCGACCCTATGGACAGCAGCCCACCAAGCTCCTCTGTCCACAGGATTCTCTAGGCAAGAACACTGGAGTGGGTTGCCATTTCCTTCTCCAAAGAAGAGCAAGGAGAGATAAGAAAGCCTTCCTCAGTGATCAATGCAAGGAAACAGAGGAAAACAATAGAATGGGAAAGACCAGAGATCTCTTCAAGAAAATAAGAGATACCAAGGGAAAATTTCATGCAAAGATGTGCACAATAACGACAGAAATGGTATGGACCTAACAGAAGCCTAGGATATTAAGAAGAGATGGCAAGAATACTCAGAAGAACTGGACAAAAGTATCTTCATGACCCAGAAAATCACAATGGTGTGATTACTCACGTAGAGCCAGACACACTGGAATGTGAAGTCAAGTGGGCCTTAAGAAGCATCATTACTAACAAAGCTAGTGGAGGTGATGGAATTCCAGTTGAGCTATTTCAAATCCTAAAAGATGAGGCTGTGAAAGTGCTTCACTCAATATGCCAGCAAATTTGTGAACCTCAGCAGTGGCCACAGGACTGAAAAGTTCACTTTTCATTCCAGTCCCAAAGAAAACCAACACCAATGAATGCTCAATTTACTGCACAATTACACTCATCTCACAGACTAGCAAAATAATGATCAAAAGTCTCCAAGCCAGGCTTCAACAGTGTGTGAACTGTGAACTTCCAGATGTTTAGCTGTATTTAGAAAAGGCAGAGGAATCAGAGATCAAATTATCAACATCTGTTGGATCATCAAAATAGCAAAAGATTTCCAGATAAACATCTACTTCTGCTTTATTGACTAGGCCAAATACTTTGACTGTGTGGATCACAACAAACAGTGGAAAATTCTTCAAGAGATGGGAATACCAGACCACCTGACCTACCTCCTGAGAAATCTGTACGCAGGTTGGAAGCAACAGTTAGAACTGGACATGGAACAACAGACCTTTTCCAAATAGGAAAAGGAGTACGTCGGGCTATATTGTCACCCTGCTTACTTAACTTATATGCAGAGTATATCATGAGAAATGCTGGACTGGATGAAGCACAAGCTGGAATCAAGATAGCCAAGAGAAATATCAATAACCTCACATATGCAGATGACACCACCCTTATGGCAGAAAGCAAAGAAGAACTAAAGAGCCTCTTGATGAAAGTGAAAGAAGAGAGTGAAAAAGTTGACTTAAAAGAACATTCAGAAAGCTTAGATCATGGCATCCGGTCTCATAACTTCATGGCAAATAGATGGGGCAACAATGGAAACACTGACAGACTTTATTTTCTTGAACTCCAAAATCACTGCAGATGGTGACTGCAGCCATGAAATTAAAAGATGCTTGCTCCTTGGAAGAAAAGTTATGACCAACCTGGACAGCATATTAAAAAGCAAAGACATTACTTTGCCAACAAAGGTCTGTGTAGTCAAAGCTATGGTTTTTCCAGTGGTCATGTACGGATGTGAGAGTTTGGCCATAAAAAAAGCTGAGGGCTGAAGAACTGATGCTTTTGAACTGTGGTGTTGAAGAACACTCTTGAGAGTCCCTTGGACTGCAAGGAGATCCAACCAGGTTCATCCTAAAGAAAATCAGTCCTGGGTGTTCATTGGAAGGACTGATGCTGAAGCTGAAACTCTAATACTTTGGTCACCTGATGCTAAGAACTGACTCATTTGAAAAAACCCTGATACTGGGAAAGATTGAAGGTGGGGGGAGAAGGGGATGACAGAGGATGAGATGGTTGGATGGCATCACCGACTCAATGGACATGAGTTTGAGTAAACTCCGGGAGTTGGTGATGGACAGGGAGGCCTGACGTGCTGCAGTCCATGGGGTCGAAAAGAGTGGGACACAACTGAGTGACTGAACTGAACTGATTCATTTGCCTATAACTTGAACTACGCAAATAGCCTAGAACAAGATGGAAGGCATATTGAGAGCCTTTGGTGGGTATTGATCATGACTCTGACTTGGATCCAGGTGATTGGTCAGAAGTCAAAAAAATCATAGAGGACTTAATCTAGATGGGGGTCTCATGGTCTATTTACTGTTCTTCCTCACTTACAAATATAGGATGTAGCAGCTGGAAAGGAGTCTTTAAAGAGGGTTGGCTTCAGGTGGAGTACTGCAATTGAGAAGGAGAGTACTGGTAAAATGTGGAAGGAAATGGAAGATTACAGAAATAGACTTGTAGACAAAGAGAACAGACTTGTGTTTCCCAAGGTAGGAGAGCATTGTGGGAGGGGTGAATTGGTGGTTTGAGTTTAACAGATGCAAACTATTATATATAGAGCAGATAAACAACAAGATCTTGCTGTATGGCACAGAGAACTATGTCCAATTTCTTGGGATAAACCATGGAAAATAATATGAAAAAGAATGTATATACATTTACATATAATTGAATTTATGCTGTACAGTAGAAATTAACAGAAAATTGTAAATTAACTATACTTCAGTAAAATAAATTTTTAAAAACATATTCCTATTATTGGAGAGAAAGCTCTAAAACTTCCCATTGTTACTTTTGGATCTGGAGACAAGTTTAATAATTTCTTCACAAAAAATTTTAAAAATACGAATTTATTGCATTATTTGTAAGGATTAATTTTTTAAAGCTCCATTCCATTTCTACTGATTCAAATTTACTTTTATCAAATATGATTGAAAATGAGGAGGACTTTTGCCCTATGCTAAACCCACAGGGTATTAGTGTAAATCTATAGGTTGGTATAAATTATTGGTAATTGGTAAGGCGCCAATCCTATTCAAACTCCTGTATTAATACAACTCAACTATTGTACTGAAATCCTCAATATATCAATAAAAACAAGTAGATAGAGAAATGGCAGAGTAATTGCAGAAAAATTGTGTCTACATAGAAGTATACACTTATTATTGTCTAATTAGCCTAACCAACTGAGTTCTTGTAATGACTAGAGCTATTTTGTAGGAATTGACTCCATCTTTGGGGAAAATAAAAATGGAGAGATATACGTAAGAAAGATTTTTACCTTAACATGTTGCTAAATATTTCTTTCCTTCTCTTCTCTTTTCTTCCTTTCTTTTTTTACTTCTGACTAAAATCTGGCTCTCTACAAGACTGGATAAGGCATCTTGTTTTCTTGTCTGTTTTGCTGTTGTTCCTCAACTTAGGGCTGGATGTGTGCCCAAAATGCTACTGAGACAGAGTTTGCTAAGTGCTTTGGGAAACTTCAGGATAAAAGATACCCTATTATAAATATAATTGTTATTAAATAATTATGCTGATATTTAATAAGCTTCAGGTTTATGGTCTCCCTCTTTTTCCTTCTACCTCTATCACTTTTTTTAATGTGATAAATTTATTATATATCAATATCAAGTAGTTACATTGAGTACAAGACAAAATAAAGACTCTTTTCTTTTTTATTGGAATAAATTTGATTTACAATGTTGTGCTAGTTTCAAGTATACAGCGAAGTATATGTATATGCTATATATGTATGTACAGAGAGAGAGAGATTTCCAGATTCTGTCACATCATAGGCTTTTACAAAATACTGAGTATGGTTCCCTGTGCTATACGGTAGGCTCCTGTTGGTCCCCTATTTTATAAAGTTGTGTGTATGTGTTAATCGCATCCTCCTGATTCACCCCTTCCCCCTCTTCTCCTTCGGTGAGCATAAGTTTGTCTTCTATGACTGTTTCTGCTTTGTAAATAAATTCATTTGTATCCCTTTATTTCAGTTGCCATATACAAGTAATATCATATGATATTTGTCTTCCTTTTTCACTTTGATAATCTCTATGTTCATTCATGTTGCTTCAAATGGCATTATTTAATTCTTTTATATGACTAAGTAATACTCCATTGTATGTCTACATATGCAATGTATGCATATAAATGTATATATATTTAGTTCCTGGAAATACTAAAAACAGGGTTACCATATGATCCTGCAATCCCACACTTGGATAAATACCTGGAGAAAACTAATTCTAAAAGGTGCATGTACCCAGCGTTCATTGCAGCATTATTTATAATACAATAGCCAAGAGCTGGAAGCAACTTAAATGTCAATCAACAGATGAATGTATAAAGAAGATATGGTATATATATATATGTACACAGACATATATATATATATTCCACTTAGTTCTTTTACAGTATTTCAAACAAAGAAGAGCCAGTTATTTTAGGGGAGCCAAGAAAGATTTTGAGCCAAAATTGATCTCTAGGACCTCTCTTCCCCCTATCCCTTTCCTCCAAACTGTGTAGCTCAAATCCTTTGACGTGAGTAATGCACATTTGATGTGACAGATGAAAATACGAAGCTGGAATGATATGTGTGTAGCTGTGCTCTGCTCAGTCACTCAGTCGTGTCCAAATCTCTGTGACCCCATGGGCTGTAGCCCGCCAGGCTCCTGTGTCCATGGGAATTTTCCAGGCAAGAATACTGGAGTGGGTTCCATGCCCTCCTCCAGGGGACCTTCGTGACCCAGGGATTCAACCCAGGTCTCCCGAATTGCAGATGAATTCTTTACCATCTGAGCCACCAGGGAAGCCCATGAATACTAGAGTGGGTAGCCTATCCCCTCTCCAGGAGATATTCCCCACCTAGGAATTGAACTGGGGTCTCCTGCATTGCAAGCGGATTCTTCACCTGCTGAGCTACCAGGGAATCCTATATGTATAGTAATACATACATACATACATACATACATAGTGTAAAAACGTTTTAATGACTTCAAGCTACAGATACATTATATACAGCATGAGATCTCAACTGACCATCCTACTAGATATGTATTTTATTTTAAAATGTATGGCAAATTATGAATCTGTATCTCTTCCTTAGTTAAAACATTTTGCAAAGCTTTTTTCATAACATCACTTTTCAATCAGATCTGACACCATACTTTGATTGTAAATATTTCCTTAAAATAAATATAATATTTAAAATGCAATTTTTAAAGACTAAAATCAAGCCACTGGAGATTGAATAACATATCTAAAGTGATCTTAAGAATACATATACTTACACACTACATTTTAATTTAAACTCCTGTTATTACAGTAACTAGTCACAAAATGGCTCCCTATTTATGCAATATGTTAGCTGTAATGTTACTTAAATTGAACAGATGAGTGCTTCTAATAATGTATGTTTACTTCATGAACTTGTGGGCAATTACATTGTAATTATGTCTTTGTAGGTGCTTTTTACTGACATATAGAGTGCCAGTGCATTTTAAATGTAATTGCAGTTCTCTGTACCATTTAGCAAAGCTGAAAATTGTTAAAGGTTTGTAAATTACCTACATTTAGGCCATAGGCAACTAGGCGAATTAAGTGACACTGTCAGTAATGTTACAACATAAATTGGTACCAAGTACAAATTCAAGGTAGACTTTCTTTTCTAAATGAGTCTTGTTTATATTAATAGAGTACCTTCTAAAAAAAAGATAAGCAAAAAAGAAAGAAAAGTGCATGTTGCTCATTGATCAGCCTTTTAATGTACATGGAAAGCAATGAAAGTGTTAGTCACTCAGTCATGTCTGACTCTCTCGAACCCGTAGACTATAGCCTGCCAGGTTCCTCTGTCTATGGGATTCTCCAGGCAAGAAAACTTGAGTAGGTAGCCATTCCCTTCTCCAGGGGATCTCCCTGACCCAGGGATTGAACCCAGGTCTCCCGCATTGCAGACAGATTCCTCTCCATGTGATCCACCAGGGAAAGATGAGTGATCTGTAATAACATTTTCAATTTAAAACTGCTTAACATGAGGAACTTGGATTTGTTGCATAGTACTTAGGATCACTGAGTATATGATGGCTCTGGAGCAGATCTCCTAACATAGAATTTTTATTAAACTATGTAGCAAAGTGGGGGAAAACTGGCTTTCAGAATTTAACAGAATTCTGTCATTTTTCATTTCTATAGCCTTGTTCAGCAAGTCACTTCGTTCTTGAGCTTCAACTTCTTTTTTTAAGTGGAGTATAATTACTGTACAATATTGTGGAGGTTTCTGTTGTACAAGAGTGAGTTAGCCATATGTCTACATTATCTTCTCTCTTGAGCCGCCCTCCCACTCCACCCGTCCCGTTCCTCTAGGTCATCACAGGGCCCTGAGCTGAGCTCCCTGTTAGACGGCAACTTCCCGTTGGCTATCTACTACACGAGGCAGTGTACATGTGTCAACTCAACTCTCCCAACTCATCCCAAGTTTCAGTTTTTTAATCTAAAATGTGAGCAGAATAATAGTCAGCTTCAAAGGACTACCATGAAGATTAGGATGGACATTGTATTCAAGCCCTCAAAAAAGGAGAGTTACTTCAGTCACACCTTCTCCTGATAAGAAAATTTTATTTCTTTAGACGCAGTGAAGGCTTCTCTGAGGCTGTGTAGAATCGGCCACAAAACTGCAAAGCTGACACGGATTTACTTCAGCCCATGGGATTAAAGAAACCTAGCGACAATTGTATCCTGAAAAATGTTCACTTTTGCTTCTGAAGCAATATCCCATAGAGGAGACCAGTCTCCAAAGGCCAGCAGCGGCAGTTAAGGAAATTAATTGTGGAAGTATTACTCTGTCACTTTGCGCCTTCAGGCCAGTCGCTTATTGATGGCAAGGGTTTAGGTTCAGATAAAACCATTTCACCCATGCAAGCCCTCTCCATTAAATGGGAAACGAGCCTCTGAGCTTGACAGCCCAGAAAGCTCTGCTGCTCAGAAAACCATTCTTAAAGGGTCATTTTATTTATTTAAGTGTAAAATTAGAGAGAGAGTCAGTATCAGGCCATGTTCTTAGAATACAAATAATGAATTAATAATATGATAGAATTACATGCATTTTTAAAAGTCCCATATTCATATGACATAGAGATGATCACAATTAAAGTTATTAACTGGGAAATCCTGTAGCTGTGGAGAGAGGCATTGAATAAGCATCAGGCAGCCGCTAACAGGGAGCTGTTCGCGCTGAGTAAGCTCAGGAACGTCACTTGCCACTTGGAGTCACAGTTTCCAGCAATAATTAAGAACTGCCATCCTTCCTCATATTTTAACTTTCTAAATGAAATAACATATGAGAAAAGACTTTATCTATGCGTATAGTACTTTATAGTGTACTAATTTTTTTTTGTAGACATTTGGCCTGGAAACTTAAAACTATGATATTTTTCTCTTTCCCATATTCTTATCATTATTTTTTTTTCATCTTGCCTAGTGAAATGATTAAATATTGGCTTATGTATCAGAAAAGTAAAAAAAAAAAAAGCCACCACCGTGTTCCTACAAGCAAAAATAACAGTGGAAGAAACCTGTAATGTGTTCCATTTTCCATATAAATGAGACCAGTAGAAGTAGATCCATAAATTGGGAGACTGGGGTTGATGTCTATTTATATATGTGCGACTATACCAAATAGATGAATACAGAGAACATGAAGTGCAGGGAAGCCCATTCTATGCCCTGTGGTGACGTAAATCGGAATAAAATCTAAAAAAGAGAGGATATATGTGTCCCTGATTCACTGCACTGTACAGCAGATGTTAACACAATGTTGTAAAGCAACTATACTCCAATTAAAAAATGTTTTTTAGTTAAAAAAAGAAGTGTATCCATAGATGGAAATAAGACGTCCTCCGTTGTCCGCTCATAAGGGAAGCTGGTGCAGTAGACTCCAATGGCAACTTTGACGTGAGGTTGGCAGTGAAGGGAGCTTCTTGGGAACTTGAGAGGCTGTTTAGAGTGGATGTGGGGCTTCACAGGGCTCAGAGAAGGAGGCTGTCGGGTCCAGGAGCACACAGAAGCATGTGTTAGAAAGTTTTCTGGAAAGACAGAGAGCTAAACACGACAGGGATCAGCACTCCATGAAACTAACGGGCTTCCTGATGAGAAAACCAGTGAGAAGACCCCAGGCATGTTCAGAGACCTAGTGAGGCCAGAGTCTTTGTTCTGTCCTGTAGTCTTTGATCCAGCTCAAAATAGAATATTAGCACAAGGCATTTCAGCATCTCTAGAAACCAACGTCCAGTGAGTTGAGGGAAGGATTTAATTTCTCTGAAAATGAAATGGGAAGTTTTCCTTTGGGCCTGATTCTTAGAAGACCACTGATGCCAGAGAAGCAACACATGTGGAATGATGGAGCCAGGCTACCAAGAAGTGGCCTTGGGGAGCAAACAACAGTGTATGACCGGGAATTCGGAGCAGGAAGGTTTTCCAGCATCTACAGAGCTCACTTCCCACTTTCACCAAGGTTGGATTCATCAGACAAACTCCTTAAGTGGAACTGACTTTTCTGTAAGTTAATTTGGCTGGGTGTGAAGACAATGGGCAATATAATGTTGGTGATGAAAATAAAGTCCATTAAAAATTCCTCTTATATATGTCTGTTTCTCTGAACTGCTTGATAATGAGAGGGATTGATTCAGCATATATTTCAACTCACACATTACAGAAGGGGAAATCAAGATTGACAAAGGATAAATGACTTGAAAGCAGATTGAGAGAGTGTTAGGAGAGGCCTACCTCTCAACGTTTCTGTTTCAATGCTGAAAACCCTGACCCACTGGCCAGTGGTGATAATGAATTACCCTGATGGTTTTTAGGTGGTGACCCGAGGCCTAGAAATGTGCAAAAATTGAATTTATGGAGAAGGCAGTTATATTAAAGATGTGGAGGAAAGGTTTCTTTCTTTCTCTTTTTCTTATTAGAAGTAGTTACTTCTCCCAGATAGGAGAGCGTGTCATATTAGCATTATTTATTAACTAACACATTATTTCTCCACTGAACTAGGTAAAAATTAGCTAACTTCAAAGTAATAATAATCCTAGCATTTATTGAGCACTTGTATCCCAGGGCATTCTCAGTTCCGTGTGCACTAACACGCCAGTGAAGAAAGTGGTGTTCTCATTTGCACGTGTGCGTGCATATTTAGTCGCTTCAGTTGTGTCTGACTCCTTGAGACCCTATGGACTGTAGTCCACCAGGCTCCTCGGTCCATTAGATTCTCCAGGCAAGAATACTGGAGTGGGTTGCTGTGCCCTCCTCCAGGGGATCTTCCCGACCCAGGGACTGAAGCCACATCTCCTGCATCTCCTGCATTACAGGCAGATTCGTTACCCATTGGGCCACCTATGAAGCCCATTCTCATTTGCATACTAGGAAACAAACATGCAGAGTACAAGGATTTGGAACTTGGAAGGTCGTACGTAGACCTGGGACTTGGAAAGTGTAGTTACTCAAAAACTCAGGTGGTCCAACCTGGAACCCCCTTTGTACCACAGTGTGATTTGAAAAATAAGAACAAAAACTAACAATGTACCTAACAAGAAAATCATACTATTATATCAATAAAGCTCTAGAATCTTTTAAAAGTCTAAAGAAAATTTAAGCCGTTAGAAACACCATCTTCTTGGAAAGGATCTCAGTGAAGGCTTATTCTATCCTTAAGGCTCATAGGAGGGTTGTGACAGTCTTTTACCTAGAACAGCAATTAAGTTCATGCTGGGATGTTGGTCATGATTGGTTCTTTGTTTTTTTTTTTTGTTGTTGTTTGTTTCTTAATGCATACAGGTAAAAATTGGCCATAAGCTGAAATATGAAACCACCTCTTGAATCCGTGCTTCCTCATCCTTCCTCGCTGCACAATATGATTCACCCTCTTCCCACCTCCCCTCAGGATTACCACTGTGGTCTCTTAGCTGATCTCTTTCTGTCCAGTTCAGTTCAGTTCAGTTCAGTCACTCAGTCATGTCTGACTGTTTGCGACCCCATAGACTGCAGCACACCAGGCTTCCCTGTCCATCACCAACTCCTGGAGCCTACTCAAACTCATGTCCATCGCGTCAGTGATGCCATACAACCATTTCATCCTCTGTCGTCCCCTTCTCCTCCCACCTTCAATCTTTCCCAGAATCAGGGACTTTTCGAATAAGTCAGTTCTTTACATCAGGTGTCCAAAGTATTGGAATTTCAGCTTCAGCATCAGTACTTCCAATGCATATTCAGGACTGATTTTCTTTAGGATGGATTGGTTGGATCTCCTTACAGTCCAAGGGACTCTCAAGAGTCTTCTCCAACACCATAGTTCAAAAGCATCCATTCTTCAGTCCTAAGCTTTCTTTATAGTCCCACTCTCACATCCATACATGACTGCTGGAAAAACCTTAGCTCTGAATAGGCAGACCTTTGTCAGCAAAGTATTAACATGCTGTCTAGGTTGGTCATAGCTTTTCTCCCAAGGAGCAAGCGTCTTTTAATTTCATGGCTGCAGTCACCATCTGCAGTGATTTTGGAGCCCAGAGATAAAGTCTGTCCCTGTTTCCATTGTTTCCGCATCTATCTGCCGTGAAGTGATGGGACTGGATGCCATGATCTTAGTTTTTTGAATGTTGAGTTCTGTCCACGCATCTCTCGATTTTAGTCCACGCGACACCCAAGCTCATCAGAGTGGCCGCTCTGCCTCCACTTGCTGTGGCTCTCTGCTTTTTCCTCACTCTAAACCTACCCTTCCCTCCGCAGCTTGCCGGCCCTCCCCCGCCTCCCACCACCATTCTCTGTGAATACATTAGCTACCCAGGTGTATTTCTGGCCCTTTTCTATCAATCAGACTCTACTCCAAAAAGCATGTCATCTTCACTCCCAGCTTCATCACTTTACTCTCCCCAAATTCCCTGCCATCTCCTTTTCCTCTGCAAACATACCCATTACTCATGGCTCAGCTTGTATCTACCCTTCATGGTGACACCTTCTCTGATGACCAGGTCTTCATTAATTTCCCCCTTCTTTCGACTATATGATATATCTTCTGCAGTATGAAATTAAATACGCACTTAATTATATATTACACCAGTTATTATTAATTCAAGGTAGAAGTCTTATCTTCCTAATTCAACAGTAGCCCCTCTGAGGGAAAAAATGCTTTCTTTACTCTCTTTCAATAGCAGAGATTCATCAAAAGTCTTGTCTATTGTCAAACCAACGATTGCTTCAGTTGGAAATAAATTTGGCTGCAGGTATCAGAGAGCCAACCATAGTGACTTAAACAGAGAGGCTTATAGTTATTTTTTCGTGTAATTAAAAGTCTCGAAGGACAAAGCAGCTGGCATTGGTTCAGTGGCTCGAGTGTTCGGTTGCTGTTGTTTAGTCGCTAAGTTGTGTCCAATTCTTTTGGGACCACGTGGACTGTAGCCCCCCAGGCTCCCCTGTCCATCGGATCTCCCAGGCAAGAGTACTGGAGTGGGGTGCCGTTTCCTTCTCCAAGGCATCTTCCCCACCCAGGAATCCAGCTCGTGTCTCCTGTATCGGCAGGCGGAATCCCCTCAGTCTCCACCACTGAGTCACTAGGGAAGCCAAGTCTCCGCAATCCTCTCTGCCTCTTCCTTCCGATCTAGGAAGGGTTCTGGTGCTCTAACCATCATGTCTGATCTCCAAGCAGGAAGAAGGTGGAGGGAGAAAGGAGTCACGCTTTAAAGTGCTTTCCCTAAAGCCCTGCCTGACTTGTGTTTACATCTCGTTGATCACATTGGTTACTTCTCTCTTCATGGAAAATCTCTATTTACCAAGAGAACAAGTTACTGGAAAAATGAGAGGGAACTAGATATGAAAGCAGTAACCACCAGTTTCTTCCACGACCTGCTTGACTGAAGACCTTCTCCTTCTGATGTATCTGTTACACATTGGCAGTCTTACTCTTTATGCATGACTTTTCCTTTCAAAGCCGAATAGAAGAATCTCCTATGTATTACTATATTATTTGGCCTGACTTTTAGTGCCTTTCATAACTTGGCCCAACTACACTTGCCCTAACTGTACCTACAAAGACCTTATTTCACTCAGGTTTTTCTTTTCACGGGATTATTCCATCGTGTTTTTGAATCTGTCCTCATGTACTGCTCTTTCTATCTGAAATGTATTAACACTTGACCGTCCCTTCTTTCCTCTTATTCATTTGGGAATCCAAGACTAATTCTTCCAGACGCTGTGAGTGCTACTGGCAGGTAGCCCCTAGACCTTCCTTCACCTTTTTCGGGGTTGGCCATAGATGAAAGGAGAAAACTTGCCCAAGGCCATGCCTCTTCCTAGGTCAGCCCACCCTCAGTACTGAACGTGGGGTTGTGAAGGGCCTATCCTCTCAGGCCCAACTTGGGATGGCTGTGATGGGTTGTTCCCTCTTCAGGATACCTCAAATGGTTCCCTGAGGCCCCTAGTGAGACTAACCAGTTCCCTGTCAGCCTGCCTTCTCCTTCTGCCCTCTCTTGCTTCTTCCTTCCCTTCTCTTCTCTAGGTGATCCAAAGTATCCTAAGGAAAATCTCCTTCTCAGGTTCTGCTTCCGAGGGAATCCGACTCACAACCCTTCTCATTTCTGCCCTCCTTAAAACTGCACTTTCACTGTCCTTAAAATAACCCCCGGAAAAACTTCCTATAAGGGTTGAGTGAAGGGTCCACAAAGGTTTATGCAATTTCTTCCCATCCTGAAGTCAGTGTCTCTTGTGTGATGATGACAATGATGATAAGGAAAAAGAGCTGGTGGTTAAAATCAGCATTATACAACTTAGTGTTTATTTGGCCCATGTTAACATCTGCAACTTTGTCTTTGTAAAATACATGCATGATTAATATGATACAGAGCAGGCACCCAAATCACAGAAAAGCAGGGAATACAATTTTTTCTCCATAGTGAACAATATTATGCTCCCTACACAATAGGAAAGATGGTTGTTGATTAATAGTTAAAACTCAAAAAACTTTGAAACGTCCTACATATATCAAGCTTCCCCACATGAGGAATAGTAGACCCTGAAAGTTCGTAAAGAAGAGAAGCTCTCATGCTTGGTGAACCACTCAATCCTGTTGCTGTCCTTCTTGAATTGATCTGTCTTCTTCCCTCTTGCCCACCCCCAGCTCTCCCAAGTGCTGTGTGAGGATTGAGCTACATTCTCTGCACTCAACCCTTCATTCAAGGGATTCCTTGAGTGGCTTCTGTTTTTTGATTCTACCCTGGCCAATCCTGAAGTGTTGCATCCACCCCAATCACTTAATGATCTAACCCTAACCTTACAGAAATGTTGCCATCCCATGTATATTTCCTTTGTCTGTTACTATTTCACCATTGACAAACATTTCTTGTGAACAATGGCAAAAAAGAACAGTCATCATCATAATCTGGAATCCATAGTTGAGAACACATTTTTTTTTCAGAAAATATTATTTGAAAAATGCCTTTATGAATGCTATAATGCAGAACACTGAAGATAAACAAATTAAATGTTGAGATGTACTTCTTCATGTAGATACAGAACAAAGAATAACCTACATTATGACTGCTCATAAAAAAAAGTGCCGTGCAGCAACATGGGTTTCCAACAAATTTGATAACCTGTTTCTGTCTCCTCCTTCCTCCATTAAATTGAACTCTCTGAATTATTCATGAGGGCTATTTTAATGGGATAATTTTTTCTTGCAAACGCTGACACTAATACTAAGGAATATCTCTAGGTATTCATCTTGGATAAATAAGGCTCCTGGTAACTAGTTTTCTTGATGCTTCACCTTATTCAAATGAACATATATGGAAGTAACTAATGTTGACCATTTTTTTTACACTTAATGGTTTCAATATGTTTCTCTCCATATATGTATAGTTAAACATATGTTTGCTCAAGAATTAGCCAGGATGTTGAATTAAATGAAAGTGAAGCAGAAAGTCAAGCAATTCTCAGGTGAACTCAGGCAGAGCATTAAGAAGAAATTTAAAGTCCACATTTTCCAACTGTGAGGACAACTCAGAGTGACTTTGGGAATTGCCCATCCTTCCTTAGTACTCGGGCGATATTCAGAACAGATCATTCACTTGAATGTGTACATTAGGGGTTCTTAACACAAGACAGTAGAATTTTAGGGCACTGGTAAATTCCCGGAAGCTGTACACCAAATTTTCTGTATGTGATTTGTTTTCCTCTGAAAGAAAATTGAGAGCATCCATCAAATTCCCAGAAAGTGTTCTTGACTGTTCCACTCCCACCACCTCTGATGGTTAGAATTCTGTTTACAAAGAAATAAGACTTCAAAAATCAGGATTCTCTAGATTTCTCGGTGTGGGGGAGGAGGATTGGGTGGTTATTTGTCTTTCATTAAATTTAGTATTATGAAGATTCACATGAAACCTTTCTTAGACTTGGAGAAAATGGTATTTTGTAGATTAACTATATTTCATTACTTAAACCAGTTCAATTTTTACAACAACTGAGAATTCTTTTCTGGATAGCTTATAAGTCTGCTCCTGTCTTTCCCTAAAAATTACCCCGAAACATTTTGTGTCATTTGTTTTGTTTTCTTTGCACTGACACATGTCAATTAAGAAGCTAAGTTAAATTTGGGAATGATCATCTTTAACCTGTTCTATTGGATGAATGTGCTAAGATAATAACAGTCAGTCTGCTTGACGTGTAATAGTAAACGAAAAAGACGGTGTCTGTGACAGTGTTGGAAACAATGCAGTCCTAGCAAAAAAACAATTTTCTTTTAATCACAATGTAAAATAAAGACTTTGTTTAATCTATAAGGAAATAAAATTCCAAGAAAACACACTTATGATCTTCCCCCAATGCAGCTTTTTAGCGTTCCGTACAGCTCTGTAATAAATTCGACAGGGTTTTAAGACGCCGAGGTGACTTCACTGCTGGGATGCACCCCGGAGGCTTCTCTGTCAGAAGCGATGACGGTGGCTCTCCCCATGCAGATGAAGCTGGTGCTTACAGATTTGCCCTGGGTGTGAATTTTTGTCCCGCTGTGATCAAGTAACGCCACCTGATGTGCTCCAGACAGATCTCTGGATAAAAAAGGCTCATATGTGTCCTGGCTTTGCGCAGGTTGTAGCCTGAATCGGGTGCCCATGGCCAGGATCCACGTCTTCTTCCCCTTTACAATGATACCTGTTTAGTTCACTCTGCCTTAACTTTTCCCTTCCCCTTTGGGTGAAGCATCGAGAATGAACCTACAAAGGATTCAACAGTGAATGTGCTGAAATTCAGATTATTCAATGTAGAATGTCAGGGGGAAAAAAAAGGTCAGTATTTGGATTCAGTTTTTGGAGATGTGATAGGAGACCACATAGGAAACTTCTAAAAACACTGGAGTTGTTCACGGTCATTTGAAAATTTTTGTTAATTTTCAAAGGGCAGAGTTTTCCCAGACAAAGCCAATGAGATAAGGAATCTTACTCTGGGCAAAAGCTAATCAGGCTCCAGACGTCAGGAGTGTGGAACCAAGGATGGTGGGGCCAGAGCTGCCTGTGAGGGCGCATCCCTGTGGCCCCTGGACTCCTGCCTCCCGACTTTTCATTCTAAACTGAGCGTGTTTAATATCCATGGAAGAAAACTGGCTGCTGTCATCTGACACGACACCCGCTCACTATAGTTTGATTTCTTACTTCATTTCAACAAGAACAGTCCATAAAGAAATATGCTAGGTTATGAAAGGGATTATATTTTCTCCTTTCTTAAGCATACTTCAGTACACTGAGATGGAAACTTACAACCTGGCACGTGAAAAGGGGAACAATGTTAGGCTGAGATTCAAGTTCCTGCCTGTACTGCTGTTTAGCTTTGGGATTCTGGCAAATTCATTTACCCTCTCTGAGTGTGACTGACCTTGTTTGTAAAACAGGAGCAATAAGACCTTTCTGTCTCCCACGCCTCTCTCAGGACAATTGTAACCAGGAAGGACCCTAAGGGGGTCCTTCATATCCTCGGCTTTAGATCCTCTTTGAAGTACCCAGATAAGAGGATCTGACGGCAACCCACTCCAGTACTCTTGCCTGGAAAATCTCACGGACGGAGGAGCCTGGTGGGCTACAGTCCACGGGGTGGCAGAGAGTTGGCCACGGCTGCACCGCTGAACTCACACCCAGGAGTATCTGATGCTCATCGCCTGGGTGCTTTTGCAGATGCTGAAACCGCTCAGATGGAAGAAGTTAACTTCCTGAGGACCGTGAGCGCAGAGCCTCCGGACCAACTGGAGCCGAAGGGTGGACAATGGGATGCCATCCCGGTGCCTCACCCTCAACTAGAGAACTGTGCATGAACTCATCACACACGCGCGCCCCTTCCTCACTCGGCCTTTAAAAAGGCTTTGTTGAAACACATCTGGGGGCTCAGGTGTTTTGAGCACTAACTGCCCTGGATTCCTTGCTTGGCGTCCCACAACAAACACTGCACTTTCACCGCATCCGGGGGCCAGCTGATTGGCTTTACTGTGGACGTGTGCAAGCGGAACCACGCTTCCTGCAATATCACAAACTGTGGTGTAACCAGTCCAATACTAGAAAGATCTGTAGTGCCCCATAGACTGAGTGCCATCTCTCATTCCCAAGATGCAATCAATCAATATTTGTTGATTCTATAATAATTTTTAAGAGCATGTGATTTTAGTATGCTTACTTCCTTACTTAAGCAGGAATAGAGGTAAGTTTTTTTTTATTACAACTAGATACTAATAGTTTGCTTTTCCTCTCAGCAAATGGTCCTGGAAAAACAATATATTTTATCATCTACTCTTTCAAATTAAGTTGAGGGCTGCATTTGAAAAATTACTACTTCTGACAATAATGAATATCCCATACACAGAAACTATAAGAAAAGCATGGGGAAAATTCTAAGAAACAATGATGCAATTCTAGTGTCTCTGAGAATATCCCAAGTCAGCTGTCATCTCCGGAGGCCTGATGGTCTAGCTGTTTATCTTCTTTTTGTTTTGGAACCATCAACCTCTGAAAAGGAAACCAGACCAGAACTCCAATATAACAAATTAAGCTCAAGGGAAAGCAGCCGATGATTATGGCTCTCAACACTTATCTTTTTTTGCACTGTCCCCATTTAGGGAGTGGAAAGGCCCTAGTTCACACAGCTGGTGAAGGAGGCAGAGGTGGGCTTGATTCCAAAGCCAGTGCACTTTCTTCATTATGTTCCATCCCTAAGAGACAGAAAGGCCAAAAGATTACAGCAATTCTCTTCATATGTGCTATTTTGGAAAGCAGGCTCTATTTTCAAACTTTTGTCCAGAATATGTGTATGGTAAGAATTTAGGTTATTCATTCTGTCGAGCTGAATGCTTTTCTTAAGTGATTAACTGACTTGATTTATTAAATTTTAACTTTCCTCTTTCCTTTCCTTCCTTTCTTCCTTCTTTCTGCCTTTTTTATCCTACTTTTTCCTTTTTAAAAAATTTAGGCACTGTTTTGTATTGGTTTCCTCCAGATGCTCGCCTTATGACAAAGATTTGAGTGCGATTAGTTTATTTGGAATGTGATTCCAGAGAACATCTTTGTAGAGGTGTATGAAGGTAAAACAGGCTTCCCAGGTGGCATAGTGATAAAGAATCTGCCTGCCAGGGCAGGGGACACCGGAGGCACAGGTTTGATCCCTGGGTCAGGAAGATCCCCTGGAGTAGGAAAATGGCAACACACTCCAGGATTCTTGCCTAGAAAACTTCATGGACAGAGGAGCCTGTCAGGCTACAGTCCATGGGATCACACATGCACACGCAGTAAAAGAAGGTGGCCACACAGGGCACTTTAACTAATGAATGCATAGCTACTGCAGTTTCTGTGCAAACTCTGGGAAAAAGAATAGAACCTATTCCAGAGTTGGCCCAGCAGAATGGTGAAAAACTGGGCCGTTTCTTTGCCAACTCCTAAACCCCATCGCTGGGGCTTCCCTGGTGGCTCAGAGGCAAAGAATCCTCCTGCAACGTGGAAGATGCAAGAGAGGTGAGTTCAGTCCCCGGGTAGAGAAGATTCCCTGGAAGAGGGCATGGCAACCCACGCCCGTAATCTCGCCTGGAGAATTCCATGGACAGAGGAGCCTGGTGGGCTATAACCGTAGGGTCACACATCACGACTGAAATAACTGACCACGCATGCAAGCAAACCTCACCGCTGACTGCCGCACTTATGGGAGTGGGAAGTGTTCGTTGCTTAGTCGTGTCTGACTCTGGGCAATCCTGTGAACTGTAGCCCACCAGGTTCCTCTGTCCATGAAATTCTCCAGGCAAGAACGCTGGAGTTGGGGGCAATTTCCTTTTCCAGGGAATCTTCTTGACCCAAGGATCAAACCTGGGTCTCCCACATTCAGGCAGATTCTTTACTGGCTACCCACTGCAGTATTCTTGCTTGGAGAATTCTATGCACAGAGGAGCCTGGTGGGCTACAGTCCATGGGATTGCAAAGATTCAGACATGACTGAGCGACTCACACACCTGTTCCTAGGGGCTGTTAACCCCCAGAGGCTCTGCCTGCCCTGTTCAGAGCTGCACATGCTCCCGCCACCAGAGACCCCCTGCGGAGAGTTACGGGCATTCACAGTAAGAAGCCGTGAGTGTGTACAGAGAAGGTGACTGGGATATCTGGGCAGAATACCTGTCTTAGACACTGCAGACACTGTCTTAGATTCCATTCTGTGGTGAGAGCAGGCCATTACCTGCTCAATGTTGTTTCACCAAATTTAGTTTAACAGCGAACAACAAACATGACACAGTCAGAGAATGTGTAACCCTGTTTTTGCAGAGAAAGAGAAACGCCAGTAGGCAGACAGAGAATAATGGATCTGGCCTGACCTACATTGGGGGGAATTTAGGAGTCTGTCCTCTGGGGAGGAAGGTCTGACAATGCTCAGAGTAGATAGGATGAGCCGAGAAAGCGAGAAAGCTTTTCACCCCTTTTATGTAAAGAACATTGTAAAATGGACTATAGACTTTAAAAAGCACCTGTGAGGCTGGAGTTAGCGAGATTGAAAAAAGAGCCAAGTTATGAAAAAAAAGATATTAGCTAACTAAAGTTTGGACCAGTTATGTTGTAAGGATAGAACTCAGTTTCTGCTCAGAATTTTATTTTGCATTAAACTCTTGCTCTATCTGGAGCTTTATGCCACACAGAAAGCAAAACTTAAGCTTGTACATGTTAGATAATAGCTATTTTATTGGTGGAACAGTGAGAAACCACAACATGGATCTATGTAATTAATTCATCTTTCAAGTAAGCCCAAAACCTGGGTTTATATTACCCTGATGCTTCCATTTCTTGAAACTTCACAAAATCAGGATCCTGATATAGACGAAATTAATTAACATCCCCAAATCATACTTCATGCACTTTTTCTATCAGTCACGGAAAAGTCACAATCCATCCACACAAATAAAGTTTCGCAATATGTAGGCCAATATTGGGAGAAGGCAATGGCATCCCCCTCCAGTACTCTTGCCTGGAAAATCCCATGGACGGAGGAGCCTGGTGGCCTGAGGTCCATGGGGTCGTTGAGTCAGACACAACTGAGCGACTTCACTTTCATTTTTACTTTCATGCACTGGAGAAGGAAATGGCAACCCACTCCAGTGTTCTTGCCTTGAGAATCCCAGGGATGGTGGAGTCTGGTGGGCTGCCGTCTATGGGGTCGCACAGAGTCGGACACGACTGAAGCGACTTAGCAGCAGCCGCAGCAGGCCAATATTGACCCACTAAAAGCAATACATAATTAATAACAACAAATTTCCGTGCATGCAACAGTAGTTACACAAGACTTCAAACCCAATCATAGGCAGTTTTCAAGACCTGACTTCAGTCATGCCTGTGTGTGCTGTCACTTCAGTCGTGTCTGATCTTTTGTGACCCTATGGAGTGTAGCCTGCCATGCTCCTCCATCAGTGGGATTCTCCAGATAAGAATACTGGAGTGGGTTTCCATTTCCTTCTCCAGGGGATCTTCCCGACCCGGGGATGGAACCCGTGTCTCCTGCGTCTTCTGCATTAGCAAGCGGATTCTTTATCACCGAGCCACTTGGGAAGACCTATTTGTAATTACGTATTGAGGGCTTCCCAGGCGGTGCTAGTGGTGAAGAACCTGCCTGCCAAAGCAGAAGCCCCAGGATAAATGGGTTTGACCCCTGGGTCAGGAAGATTCTCTGGAGGAGAGCCTAGCAATCCACTCCAGGATTCTTGTCTGAAGAATCCCACGGACAAAGGAGCCTGATGGGCTACAGTCCATAGGGTTACGAAGAGTCAGACATGACTGAAGCGACTTAGCACGCAAGCATGCACATGTGCATTTGGCTTCCTGGGTAGATAAAACCTGGTGAGAAGGGAGTCCTCTGGCTGTGGCAGCTCACGGAACATCTGTACCTGCCGCTCAAGCTGCCTCCAGGGGCAGAGAGTGAGCTGACTTCTTTACATCTAGCCTTCTGCATGGGAATCATGCTCCACCTGTGAAATATACGCCTGTGAAATTTGGACCTGAGGTGGAATCCATCCTTCTGCTGTTTAGGGCTGTTTTCTGCTGTCAAGCCAGAGACTGAAGACATAGGTTTTTATACAGGCTTGTCCCAGGGTCCAGTATTCAGCTTAGTGTATATTTAGAAGCAGGTACAGCAGAGGTGAGGCCAGGATGCTAGCCATCATTCAGAAGCAGTTGTGTATGATGAAAACCATCACAGTATTGTAATGATCCTTCAAGTAAAATAAGTAGTTAAACAAAGAAACAGTTGTGGCAGATTCGCCAGGGGTTGGTTGCCTCCAATTTATAGCTATACTGATGAATTAGATCTCAGTGATTCCAGGATGACCTCATCACTCCCCATCTTTCTGACTGAACTCATCCCTGTTTGACAGTGTTCTGGGAGATCTAGATTAGAGTCCACTCCTTCAGCTTTCCCCACAATTTTGTAAGCATCAAAGTTATTTGTTAAGTCATTTTCTGCATACCACAGAGATTTCTGTTCTCTGCACCAATTACTAATATAACCAGTGACAGTGTTTGCACTGTTTATCCCTCTGTATCCACAGCCAAAGACAAAGTCAGTCAAAATGTAATTGGGTATTGAGTAAATAATTGAAGCAATTAATGGTGACTCCATCTTTGGAAGTCTAACAATCTTTAAATTACAATGAGTTCCTAGACTTCATCCTTCTCTCCTAGTAAAATCTATTCATCCTCAGTCTTGTGGTAGATATTTTAAAAGCTCTCATTTAAAACAGGTTTTGTGCAACATTTTTAATTTAATGACAAATGTTTGCTTCTAGGGTTTCCCAGGTGGCACAGTGGTGCAGAATCTGCCAGCCAATGTAGAAGACGGGGTTTGATGCCTGCACAGGGAAGATCCCCTGGAGAAGGAAATGACAACCCCCTCTAGTATTCTTGCCTGGACAGAGGAATTGGGTGGGCTACAGTCCATGGGGTCCCAGAGTCAGACACGGCTGAGTACACACACACACACACACACACACTTGCTTGTAGCCTTTAAAAAAGATGTATTTTTTAAAATTCCTTCAAACAGACGCTAAAAATCTGTCAGTATATGACGTTTACTTTTATTTTCTTAGGCTTTTCTCTAAGCTAATGGATAGATCATAAA
The DNA here is from genome assembly GCF_019320065.1 of Cervus canadensis. NCBI lineage: Eukaryota > Metazoa > Chordata > Mammalia > Artiodactyla > Cervidae > Cervus > Cervus canadensis. Next base: position 92,805,478 of record NC_057392.1, on the reverse strand, counting down.
ATAATCAAATATATGCTTTACACCTTGCCAGGGATATGCTGTTTTGCTGAGTGTGTGAGTCTTTGCAGTTTTATAATGCATTAAAGTCTGTGTCCAGATACTTACATACTAAAAGTTAGATATGACCTTGCTTATCATTTTTATTGTTTGTCCAGAAAACACACAGATAAAAAACTTTTAAATAAAAAATGCAGTATTCACCAACAATATGGCCTGAATTAGAACATCAGGTGTACAAAGTTTTAGCTAGAGGAGAGCCGTGGAGTTTAAGGGGAAGAAAACTTGAGGTGGCTGACACATAACAACATTCACATCCTTAACACCATTAAACAAATGTGTAACTCGTGCAAACTACTTGTTCAAACCTGTTTCCTTATCTTTAGGGAAGAGATCATTACATTTCTCATTTGATTGCATTATAGTGACACATGCACCATTCAAAAAACACTTCTGGGTAGGAACTCCATCAAGGCAAAACTCCCATCTGCTTCACTGACCAACCTCTGTGCTGGGTGTGACCAGCCAACACCTCCTGGTTTAGTATTTCACTCCTATTCCCTGGAAACAAAGATGAGAAAAACACATCCCTGCAGAAGGACTTTGACTTCCCATAACCCTGGTGGTTCAGACGTGAAAGAATCTGCCTGCAATGCAAGAGACTTGGGTTCCATCCCTGGGTCAGGAAGATCCTCTGGAGAAGGGAATGGCAACCCACTCCAGTATTCTTGCCTGGAGAGTTCGGTAGACAGAGGAGCCTGGTGGGCTGCAGTCTGTGGAGTCAGAAGAGTCAGACATGAGTCAGAGACTAACACCTCGATTTTTTCACGAATACCCTGGCTATGAGGGTCACTGTAGGACTCACTCTTGTTTATGCCTTTGGTCCCTCTTGCTCCCAATGAAGAGAAATGTCACAGGTCACAAGCCCTGGCAAATCTGTTGGCGTTCTTTAACTGTATGTAATAAAACAATCTAAAATTAGCTCAAATGACACGGACAATACCTACCATTAGAGAATACTGAGCAATAAGTTTCAAGGTAGATTTTAACAGTGAGCAGCTTTGTATCATGACACATGTGGCTGCTTACCCTCTGGCCTGGTTCCGCCTCCCACCACTCATCCAGGTATAGCCCAAGGTCCCACAAGTCATTCTATAAGCTTATACATTCTGTTCCCGCTCTCGTGAGCAACACTAGCTTTAGCTAGTACTTGTGAAATACCTACAACTACACTACTAGTTTAGCTAATACTTGTGGGATATTTACCAGACACTACACCAGTCATTTTCCCTTTATTGTTTAATTTAATCCTCACACTATCTGATATGGTGGAGAGTATTCATCTGGTTTTACTGATAGATTAAATAGCATGGCGAAAATCACACAGCTGGAAGGTAGAAAGACCAGAGGTACATTCAGCTCATCTATCTAAGCATCTCTACTTTATAAATTCAGTGCCTGACCCGCTCCTTCTAAAACCAGCTTAAAAGGCAATTCACCAGGTACTTCCTGTTTGCCTGTGTCTGTGTGCGCTCAATCACTCAGAGTGGCCGACTCTTTGCAGCCCTGGAGACTGTAGCCCTCCAGGCTCCTCTGTCCAAGGGCTTTCCCAGGCAAGAACACGGGGAGTAGGTTGCCATTTCCTTCTCCAGGGGATCTTCCTGACCCAGGGATTGAACAGGTATCTCCTGCATCTCCTGCGTCGGCAGTCGGATCCCTTACCACTGAGCCGCCTGGGAAGCCCCTTGTTTCTGTATATCCTCCCAATTTTAATCTTTAAAAAAGTCACTTGTATTAAACCAGATTGGTGATCAGTTCACTGAGACATAATTATTTTTGCATATATGCCTCTAAGACATTCTGTAGAAGACAGGGGCCATTTTTTTTTTTTTTTCTATTTTAATCCCAAGAACACATTAAATTGCACTGTTCATGATACATGTTCAATAAAGATTTGTTAATGACTGAATTATGATTCTGATCTAAACTCTGATCCAAAATACATCAAAAGGATCCCATTAAGATAAATTTTTGAATTTGATGGTGAATCTTGGGCAAAAATTCCTGTTCCTGTGATGAAGAGCCAGCATCTGATCAAATAAACTATCACTATATTCCATTTGAAAACAACTTTTTTTTTTTATTAGGAAAAGTCACAGCATGTAGCATTGCTCTTAAGAAAAAGTTAAATAGAGTAGTTAGTTCAGCTGGTTAGAGAATGTGCTTCAAGTTTAAAACCACATATCATTGTTTATACAGATGATTATTTGGGACGAACTTCAATAGAATTATACTTTGCTAGCAGAGCAGGCCGCTTTGGCAGTAGCACACAGTGATCAGCAAGAGTGACTCATATTTTCCAACTGAGATCAATGACTCTTAATCCATTAATGCAGACCTAAATATCACCTGATAGGAAAAGCTGACAATGGAAACGTAAGTAAAAATGGTACGGAGTATTCAGATTTAAGAGATTTTTTTCATGTTATAATCCCTTTTCATACTCTACAGGAAAGCAGTATAATTTTAGATTTTCAATTAGTTTGCCCTAGGTATTAAATAAAAAATATCTTTTTGAGAAATGTGAATTACTTTTGTTCATCTACCTCAAGCTGCTCTTTACAGAATTTGATTTTTAAAAGTCCTTGGCAGTACTGTAACAATAAACCAATTTAAAATGTCAACAAATAGTTTCATTTTGGGGTGGATTATAATTATCCCAATAAGTCTGATGCCTGCCAGATATTTAAATTTTTAAAGGGCAAGTCAGTGAATTAGCCAGAAAACTGTCTACAATAAACTATGCTGAACTAAAAGAAATCCAAATATCTAAATAAAAGCATATATGGAAGTAAGACACGATAGTGTCCTTTAGTTCAAAACTAAGCTTCAGAATTTGTTTTTCTGTTTATCACAGCATTTTTAAGTATGCACTTGCTAATATAAATATTTTGTTTACATATTTAAATATATTTTCAACCCTTAATAAATCATATATTACATTACATTGATGTAGGTTGAAAAATGAATCTGGGAGTTATCTTTGGGTCCATAATATGCAGTCTGAGGTCTTCTTTTCTTTATTCCTCTTTCTTTCCCTCTTTTTTCTTTTATTTTTTTATTCAGTTTTTGGATCTATTGATTTCTTTTTCTTTCCTTACTCATATTTGTAAGCCTCTTGAAGGTAGAGATGACAGTTTATTTTCCTTTACATCCCCGGACTCACTCATAATGTGAATTACATCCCAAATAAATATTTCTTGAATGATTCAATGAATGAAAGGCCAATAGTTGTAAAGATAATTTCATAGTGTACCTAAGTGAAAAGACTGGATGAACTAGAAAGTTATTAGCCAATGTAACCTGTAAAGTAGATTGCTACGTCACACTTTTAACTACTAACACCTTCCAGACAGCACAATAATGATATGAAAGAAGCAATTGTGCAACTTTGCTGAAGGTGTTACAGTGGACACGAACACTGTATTTTTCCTGAATAGGGTGACTCAATGTTGTAGAAAATGTCAATTCTCCACAAATGAATCTATAAATATAATGCATTTCTCAAAGTTTATAGCAAGATGTTTAACTTTTGGAAATTGAAGGGCAAATTTAAAGATGAAAAGGAAAATCTAATTGCTAAGAATACTGTGATAGAAAAAAATAGAACACAGAGGAACATGTTACCTCTTGAATAGCATAACCTATCATAAAGAATCAGTAGGTTAAATAATGTAGTATTACCTCAAAGGAATCAAGAGTGGAAAAACATTGGAGGGATTACTACAATTAACCATGTTGGCAACCCCCTCTCTGAGTTTCCACATTTTTGCTAATTTACTTGATCTATCAGTTTCTGCTAAGTGTATTAAAATAATCCACTGTGAGTGTAAATTAGTCCATTTCTTTTTGTACATCTGTCTGCTATTGCTTTATCTTATATGCATATAAGTTTGTGATGATTATGCTTTTATCAATACTTAAATGTTTTACTTCTCTTAATGCATTTTTATTTAAATTCTATTTGATTGGTATTAATATTGATGTTAATAAATATGGAAATCAACCCTGAACACTCTTTGGAAGGGCTGATACTGAAGTTCCAATACTTTGGCCATCTGATGCCAACAGCTGGCTCACTTTAAAAGACCCAGATGCCGGGAAAGATTGAAGGCAGAAGGAGAAGGGGGCAACAGAGGATGCGATGGGTGGATGGCATCACCGCTTCAATGGACATGACCTCGGACACACTCTGGGAGATGGTGAGGGACAGGGAAGCCTGGCGGGCTGCAGTCTCTGGGGTCACAAAGAGCTGGGCACGACTTGCTGGCTGAACAACAGCGATATTGAGACTGGCTTCCCAGTGAGTGCTAGTTGTAAAGAATCTGCCTGCCAATGCAGGGCATGCAAGAGGTATGGGTTCTATCCCTGGGTCAGGAAGGTGCCCTGCGGTAGGAAGTGGCGATCCACTCCAGTATTCTTGCTTGGAAAATTCCATACAGAGGACCCTGGGGGGCTACAGCCCATGGAGCCACAAAGAGTCAAACATGACTGAGCGACTAAACACAATATTGATGTTAACATTCTACTTTGTGGAATAATTTACGAGGCATATCCGTTTTCCATCACTTTGTACTCAGTCTTTAGGTGTGGCTTTGCTTTAGGAGTTTTTTCTTTTATAAGCAGATCATAGTGGATTTTATTTTATTTTTTCTTTACTAATAATAATCTCATCAATAATATAGTTTTACCTATTTAACTTTGACATGATTTCTGACAGTTATTTCAGCCATTTTATTTCTATCATTCTTTCTTTGTATAAATTAAATAATATATATAATATACTATATATTTTATATTTTTTCTATACTGACTGGGAAACTATAGACTTTTATTTATTCAATTTTTAGTGGTTACTTTTAGATTTTAAGATATATACTACTTATATTCAACAGATCTCTGTGTTTACTTTTACTCTACCTGAATTATTTTACCCTTAATAGTTATTTGGATGACAACCTTTATTTGTTCTCATGTTTGCAAATATCACAGTTTTCTTGCTCTTTAAGGCATGTTTGGCTAGGAATAGAATTCTGTGTTTACAGATATATTTCCTCTGTGGCAGGAGACAGGACTCAACTAACTTCTGGCATGAATCGATGCCATATAATTCTGACAAACAGATGCTGTTGTTAGTTTAAACATCATTCCTTAGTAAGAAAATTATTTTTCTTCTCTGGCAGTTTTTAGATAATCTGTTGGTAATAATGATCTGAGGTGTATCTAGGTATAGATTTATTTCTCTCTACTCTGCTTATATTTGGAGTATAATTTTAATTCTGGAAAGTTGTTAATAATTACCTCTCCAAATACTGATCTTTCTGCCATTTCCTCCAATCTGTTCTTTTGGAACACTTATTAAGTCATTATTCGAGCATTCCAATTTAATCCATGATGTTTCTCTATTGCTTATCACTTGTTTATATCTTTACTTCTCTGTCATATCATATTCTAGGTTACTAATTTTTTTCTGACAATATCCATTCTTAAATTTATCCCACCTATTACATTATTTTTAAATTTAATAATTATATTTTTAAGAATGCAAACTTATTTTTATCTTTTATTATTCTTTTGACAGTTTTGTTTCATAAATTGTCACTGATTTTAAAAGACATGTATACATTCATTTCTTTGAAAATCCATAGCACACTTATTCCAAAGTTTTTCTGAGATTGTTCTATAGATCTAAACTTGTCTAGAGTGAATTCCCTTTCCAATTGCTTCTTTCACTGTGTCATTGTTAGCATCAGTTTTATTTTTTTATTCATGTTTTGGAATTTGCTCCTGCAGGTTAATTTAAATTTGAATGGATTCTTCTATTTGTTTCTTCCCATCAGCTTCCCTCTTTGCTTACCCCTCCCTGCCCGTACAGATTTTGCACTTGCCTTTACTCAGCCAGAGGGACCTCCAATCTAAGACAAAGGTTTTTAAAGGCCTTTCAGAGAAAAGAGGAATATTATGGTTTTGCAAATCCAGCCTCTGATGCAACTGAAAGTCTGCCTCACATCCTTAAGATATGCCTGTTACCTCTGCATCTTTAGGTCTACAGCTCCCCCAAACCGAGACCTCATACAGTATAAATTGGTGGAAGACATTTTCAACCTCCTTTAAAACTAAGAGAATTCATAGCAGTAAGCCTGATTCCAACCCTACTTCCTGGGGGCACTTGTTTCATTTAATCCATAGGAGCCAATTCTTGATCACCACTTCTTGTTTTAGGACTCTGAAATCCAGCAAGACCAGCTAAAGTCCCAATTGTCATTTTGCACCTATGATCAGTTTCTGATCTGAAAAAGTGTTTGAATCTTTATCTGAGCCAACTATGTCTTTAATTTATTTTTTTCCTCTCTCTTTTTAAAGAATTTCATCCGTCACTGCTCTGTTTTTGGAAAAGAAGATTTTTGACCTAGAATTGGTCACTCTTTCTTTTAAACAGCCCTGATAAATAGGCAAGGCTGGAAAAGTCAGAGATTATTAGGTGGCCTATTTTATTAATTTTACAGATAAGATATTATAGAAATATAAGTAATTTTCTATATGTTAGCAGAGCAACTTGAATGAAGATGCACAGCTAGATCTCAGGTCTTTATATTCCCATTCCAAATACTGTTTTTCTACAGCATCTTTTTTTCCCTTAGTCTTATTTTCTTACATATAAAAAAGTCAAGATAGACAATTATTTGAAAATAATTTGAAAGTTTATACTTTGAGAATAATTTGGATCTGTGTGATTGCCAGGAGAAATATCAATAACCTCAGATATGCAGATTATACCACCATTATGGCAGAAAGCAAAGAACTAAAGAGCCTCTTAATGAAAGTGAAAGAGGAGATCAAAAAAGTTGGCTAAAAGCTCAACATTCAGAAAACTAAGATCATGGAATCTGGTCCCATCAGTTCAGTTCAGTTGCTCTGGCATGCCTGACTCTTTGCAACCCCATGGACTGCAGCATGCCAGGCCTCCCTATCCATCACCAACTCCCAGAATTTACTAAGGCTCATGTCCATTAAGTCAGTGATGTCATCCAACCATCTCATCCTCTGTCATCCCCTTCTCCTCCCACCTTCAATCTTTCCCAGCATCAGGGTCTTTTTACTCCATGGCAAATAGATGGGGAAACAATGGAAATGGTGAGAGACTTTATTTTTCTGTGCTCCAAAATCACTGCAGATGGTGACTGCAGCCATGAAATTAAAAGACGCTTGCTCCTTGGAAGAAAAGCTATGACCTACCTAGACAGCATATTTAAAAGTGGAGACATTACTTTGCCAACAAAGGTCCATCTAGTGAAAGCTTTGGTTTTTCCAATAGTCCTGTATGGATGTGAGAGTGGGACTATAAAGAAAGCCGGGCGCCAAAGAATTGGTGCTTTTGAACTGTGGTGTTGAAGAAGACTCTTGAGAGTCTTCTCTGGTTGGAGAGATCCAACCAGTCCATCCTAAAGAAAATCAGTCCTAAATATTCATTGGAAGGACTGATTATGAAGCTGAAACTCCAATACTTTGGCCGCCTGATTTGAAGTACTGACATTTGAAAAGACCCTGATGCTGGGAGAGATTGAAGGCAGAAGGAACAGGGGGTGACAGAGGATGAGATGTTTGGATAGCATCACTGACTCAATAGACATGAGTTTGAGTAAACTCTGGGAGTTGATGAATAGGGAGACTTGGCATGCAGTCCTTGGGTTCGCAAACAGTTGGACATGACTGAGCGACTGAACCGAATTGTGCCTATCAAGACAGCCTGTGCTACTGTCTGACCCTAAGCGGTCACAGTATTTTTTAAAATAGTCCCAAGGTCAAGTATGAAGAACTGAACCCCATCACCTCATAAATTCTACCCACTGGATTGTCATAGAAAACTACCCAAACTAACTTCTTGACCTTTTTTCATGGCATCACTAGAACAAGCATGTGTTAATTGCTCAGTCATGTCTGACTCTCAGCAACCCATGGGCTGTAGCCCACCAGGGTCCTCTGTCAATGGGATTCTCCAGGTAAGAATACTGGACTTACTCCTTTCTCCAGGAATCTTCCTGACCCAGGGCTCGAACCTGACTCTCCCACATTGCAGGCAGATTCTTTACGGTCTGAGTCACCAGAGAAGCCCTAGAACAAGCATATGATGGAGCATATATTCTCTTTCATATATTTGTTCACTTACTGAATAATTAATGAATACCTATTGTGTGACTAGTTTCAAATTAGGAAAGGAGTACGTCAAGGCTCTGCTTATTTAACTTATATGCAGAGTACATCGTGCAAAATGCTGGACTGGATGAAGCACAAACTGGAACAAAGATTGCCGGGAGAAATATCAATAACCTCAGATATGCAGATAACACCACCCTTATGGCAGAACACGAAGATGAACTAAAGAGCCTCTTGATGAAAGTGAAAGAGGAGAGTGAAAAAGTTGGCTTAAAACTCAACATTGAGAAAACTAAGATCATGGCATCTGGTCCCAACACTTCATGACAAATAGATGGAGAAACAGTGCAAACAGTGAAAGACTTTATTTTCTTGGGCTCCAAAATCACTGCAGATGGTGACTGCAGCCATGAAATTAAAAGACACTTGCTCCTTGGAAGGAAAGTTATGACCAACCTAGACAGCATATTAAAAAGCAGAGACATTACTTTGCCAACAAAGGTCCATCCAGTCAAGGCTATGGTTTTTCCAGTGGTCATGTATGGACGTGAGAGATGGACTATAAAGAAAGCTGAGTGCCAAAGAATTGATGCTGTTGAACTGTGGTGTTTCAGAGGACTCTCAAGAGTCAAGAGAGTAACTTGGACTGAAAGGAGATCCAACCAGTCCATCCTAAAAGAGATTAGTCCTAAATATTCATTGGAAGGACTGATGCTGAAGCTGAAACTCCAATACCTTGGCCACCTGATGTGAAGGGCTGACTCATTGGAAAAGACCCTGATGCTGGGAAATATTGAAGGCGGGAGGAAAAGGGGACACCAGGGGATGAGATGGCTGGATGGCATCACCGACTTGGTGGACATGAGTTTGAGTAAACTCCGGGAGTTGGTGATAAACAGGGAGGCCTGGCGTGCTGCAGTGCATGGGGTGGCAAAGAGTCAGACACCTGAGTGACTGAACTGAACTGAACTGAACTGTGTGACTTGGACTTTCTTCCTGGAGAAGGAAGTCCAGTCCAGTTTCCTTGTCTGGAAAATCCCATGGACAGAGGAGCCTGGCAGGCTAGAGACCACAGGGTCTCAAAAGAATCAGACATGACTTAGCAACTAAAGCACAACATTATGGGACTGTCTCCAGTTTGCCGGGAAGAACTCAGTGCTCTGTCCAGTTGAGCATTTATCTCAGACAAAAGCACCCCAGTTTGGTTGATAAATTGTATGTTTTCCCTAAATAAGTCCCAGCACAGACCTGGGTACTGTGACTGCTTGAGTGACTCAGACCCACAAAACTTCTCGCCTCTCTCTTTCGTCTGCAGCCACTTTAACTCTACCGTGAAAGCATTCTCACTATAAATGGAGAGGTCAAGAGATTCTTAGATGAGAAATGGTTACTGCTTTCTCCACTCAGTTTAACGGGCACTCAGCCTAATAAATTGTGTGCACAAGCAGAAACTACATCCTCTCTAAGAAAAGAAAGGGTTGGGGCCTCTTTACCACTCTTTCCAACTCCTTTTCTGCTTCTCCACTTGGTCTTTCATCTCTTTTTATTGGGTTCGTTTAGGGGGAAAACTTAAAAAACAAACACAATAGGCATTTCTGTGGTAGGTTTATGAACTATGGGAGGGATATAATTTCTGAGTCAAAGTGTAAAAATGAGTCATGCATATTTAAAATACAACAGGGACTTCCCTGGTGGCCGAATGGTTAAGACGCCTTGTTTCCAACGCAGGGACACAGGTTTGGTCCCTGGTCAATTAACATCCCACATGCTGTGCACCATGCTGCCCCCAAATTAAAATTAAGTACAACAAATAAACCTATAATTAGAACCTTCAGGATCCAATGTAAGTTCCAAGGCCCTCAGAGAGTAAAAACTTAAGGAAATGCCCTATGAAAGTCACTCAATCATGTCCATCTCTTTGCAACCCCATGGACTATATGGTCCATAAATTCTCTAGGCCAGAATACTGGAGTGGGTAGCCTATTCCTTCTCCAGTGGATCTTCCTGACCAGGAATCAAACGAGGGTCTCCTGCATCGAGCTATCAGGGAAGCCCAAGGAAATGCCCTGATAGGGTTCAAATTCTGTGATGTGTTAAATATAATAATTACAAGATGAGAGTTTCTCCCCAAATTTTTTAGTGTGTGTCTTAAATCCTATATGTTTCTATTTCTTTGAATATTATGATAATATCAAAAGTCTGAATGTGAGGCATTTCTGGGGCATGGGCTTTCTCTCTACATACACACAGGTACACAAACTCTGCCTATAACTGCACATTTTAGGCTAGTAGCAGTAAGCAGTATATACATATTTTCATTTTCTCTTTTTTACAGAGCAAATAAATTTTATAGAAATTATTCAGATGTTTAAACTTATTGAAAGCACTAAGGTATCTATACATTAGTCTTTATCTATAAAGAAAGGTGTGTTGTTTTATATATGAAGTATACAAATGTTTTATATATGAAGTATACATTTATATATGAAGTATACATTTATATATGAAGTATATATTTATACATGATATACATATGAATGGGCACAATCACCAATGGGCACAATTGGATTTTGGTATTCAAATTTCTAACTGAAGAGGGAGAAAATTGCATATCATTTTGCTCCAGGAAGATAAGTATATCTTAGGAAAATAAGAAGCTAGACAAAGTTAGTTGTGAAGGTTCTCTATCAAGGAACTTTGCTTCCTTGGAGGGCGGACAGAGCCAAAAATGGGCTTTCCCCCAGTGCACACCCTGACCCTCTATCAAAGGACAAAGTCAAGTTCATTGTCGTGGGAAGTCATCTCTCTTTCCAAGTGCATCAGTACCGTCTCTGCCACTTATTTTCTCGGCACGATCTTTGAGAAGGCATTGCCTGAAAAAGGTTTACATATGTGCCTCCTGGCTTTGTAATCTTAAACAGATTAACACACATTGGAAATGGTTCAGAATTGCCTCTGGTAACAGTCATGACTCATAAATTAGTGTACTTTCTCCCTTTTTTGTTTGTTTATGACCCATAGCAAAAACGTGGCACAAAATCCTGACAAGACGTACAACTGCCAAACTGGTTTAATTTTCCTTTGTATTTTACAGACTACTTGGATTGATTCTAAGGAAATAGGTGGAGAAGAAAGAATCCAGGAACTATTGAGTCTGTATTTATTTCACGAGGATAAACTATTCAACATATGAAATAGCTAAAGATGACATGAGGCATCTTTATTTATGAGGCAACTGAGTCTACACCTGATTTCCATCAAGAATGTCTATGCATCTAGGGGCTAAACATTCACTACTTTAAAAGGATATTACTGAGATTCAGTTGCACTTTTTAAAAACTTTAAAAGAAGCTTCAAAAGAGTCAGCTGTATCAGTTAATCACGACCTACAGAATGAAATTATTTTGGGGTAGTTTTAAAGGAAAAGTTTCATTAAAAGCTGGCACCTCCCATGAGGTAATTGTAAGAACCCCTTAAAATACACCTTTCACTTTGATTATACCTGGAAGAGATCTGTTCTTAGGCTTAATCACTATTACACATTGTATCCATCACTCAGATTGCACATATTGTTGGTTATCTTCTTATACATATGCCTCACATCGTTGATTAGAGCAGAAGCCTGGGATCTCAAATGTAAGGTCCCTAATATGAAAATTTGCTACGCATGTGTGTAACATTTGTTACTACTTTACCTCCATAACACAAGGCAACTCGGGACCTAGATGGTCAAAGGTTAGATCTTGTTGAGACCTCAGACATCATTCAGCCCAGTGTCCTTCAAATTTTTGTTTTAAGTATTGAAGCTTGGTCTTATAAAGAAATGTAACTCAGAAATATAAAATATAAAAGAAATACAAAGGGAAGCTAGCTGGGTATGGTCTAGTGAGCTCTGTTTCCTTGAACCTCTCATAGCTTAGGTCTTCCCCATCCTAACCACTTTCTTTTTTTCTTCTTTTTTTGCTTAAGCACTTATCTGTAATAGTAGATATATTTATTTACAGTTAAAATTAAATTAGAAATTTATAGAATATAGCATTAGAAGAAAATTTTTATCCTCAATTTCTTTTTTTACTGTTGATTTACCTTCTTTTTCTTTAAAAATTTTTTTTATTTTTTTATAAAAGTATAATTGATTTATAATATCATGTTAGTTTCAGGCAAACAGCTCAGGAGTTCAGATATATCTGTATATAGATAGATAGATAAATCTGTTCATACATATGTAGATACGTTGAGGTATCTGTCTATCTATCTATATGTTCTCCTTCAGACTCTCTTTCCCTGTAGGTTATTACAGAATGTTGAGTAGAGTTCTGTGTGCTATGCAGTAGGTCTGTTTTGGCTTCTATTTTATACATAGTAGTATGTACACGTTCATCATCACCTCCTAATTTATCCCTCCCCTTTGGTAACCATAAATTTGTTTTCTATGTCTGTGAGTCTCTGTTTTAGAAATACGTTCAGTTACACCTTTTTTAAGATTCTGTATATCAGTGATATTATATGATACCACTTTCAATGAACTTTCAGGATTCCATGACGTTGTGTCTAAAAAACACTGATTTCTTCCACTTAAAGATGAAAGAGCTGTGAGAGTGACTATCTTCAAAAATTTTAGATCACATATGCTTATCAATAAAAATATTTTGAAAATTGTTGCAAAGTATATTTACATACTACTATGGTATGTTCTTGTAAAACATATACACAAAATAAAATATATACAAAATAAAAATAATGACTTGAAAACATGAAAGTTATACTTTCCTCCCCATATCCTAACAGATCATCTTGTGCGCCTTGTATTCTCCTTATGAAGACTAGAGATGTCAGAGCTGACATTCCCACATCTCATGACCGATTGCAAATAAAGTAAGGATACAATCTACTCAGTGGTCCAACCATTCTGCTGCCTTTACAAATGTTCAATCCAGTTCAGAGTGTATCACTCTAGAACTGTGTTTTCAAGCAACGTACATGTTTCTTTATAACAACAAAGTGCAAATTTCTTGCCCTTCTAATTCTTGTGCAACAATAAAAAACCTATTTTACAAACCAAATATCCAAACTACAAAATCAATAAACACCGAAGTTGTCAGCATGAATTGATGGTGATGGATTTTGTGGCTTTGATGAAATTAAATTACCAGCTGCATCAACTAGGAATGATTTTACATGCATACAAAAACAAACAAGATTTACTGTTGTTTAGTCGCTAAGTCATATTCCTCTTCTGCTACCCCATGGACTGTAGCCTGCCAGGCTCCTCTGTTCATGGGATTCTCCTGGCAAGAATACTGGAGCGGGTTGTCATTTCCTTCTCCAGGGGGTCTTCCCAATTCAGGGATCCAAACCATGGCTCCCACATTGTCAGGCAGGCTCTTTACCTCTGAGCTACCAGGGAAGCCCAAATAAGATTTATAAAGGTTTAGAATAGGGATCTGTTTCTTACATGGGAAGAAGTCTGTAGATAGACTGTGATGGCATTGTTTAAGCATTTAACAATGTCAAGGATTCTGTCTGGAAATCTTGTGGCTTTTCCTTCATGGTTGTATAAGAATAACAGTTACTTTTATTTTCAATAACACATTTCAACTTTGGACCAATTAACATGCTACTCACTATAATAGGACACAGCAATAGATAAAACAAAAGAATTCATTGTTTTCACAAAAGTTATTTTCTGTGTATTTACAACTGCCTTTACTGCCAAGTAATTGACTTAAGCTGATGCATACCAGACAGGCCCCATTGACAGTTTCATTATTTCAAATAAATGACCAAATTCGTCATTAACTCAAGACTGAGCCGCCCAAGGAATGGGACTGCTGAGTGTGAAAGATAAAGAACATCAAATACACATTCCTCTTTGTTTCACAATATGCTGTTGGGAATATCTCAGCTTAGAATTCATTTTTAAGTGCATTTTTTCACAGTCTGTGTAAATACAATGTCTTCCCATGTCATTTAAAAATTAAATAAATATTTAGGAACAAATGCATGATTGTATTGGGCTTCCCAGGTGGCGCTCGTTATAAAGAACCTGCTGCCAATGCAGGAGATGTAAGAGACACAGGTTTGAGCCCTGAGTGGGGAAGATTCCCTGGTGGAGGGCCTGGCAACCCACTCCAGGATTCTGGAGAATCGCATGGACAGAGGATGCTGGCGGGATACAGTCCATGGGGCTGCAAAGAGTCGGACACGACTAAAGTGACTTAGTGTGTGCACACACACACACACACGACTATATGATGGATGGATTGGACGGTCGTTGGAAAAGAAGGAAAGTGGACAAACGTGTGTAGGAACTCTGACTGACTCCTATACAAGCACTAAGTGAGACGAGAAAGGTGACAGATAATCAGGGACCAGATGGTGTGAAACCCAGGAGAAATTCAAAAGATGCTGAATTTTATTTTCAGTGGAATAAGGAGCCTTTCGAGGGTATTCAATAGGATGGTGACATGATAGGAAATGTATTTGGAAAAGTTAAGTACGTTCTCCAAGATCAAATAACTTAGAAGTTGGTGAGGCTGTGATTCAAACGCAGGTCTGTTCTGCTCCAGAGATTGAGCTTTTAACAATCTATATTACGGAGGAACATTGCCTTATTTTTTATATTATTATCTGAATCAAATCCTAAACTCAAAGCTTGGGTTTGTGTCAAAGCTTATCTTGGCTTAAAGAGAGTCTGTTGTATCACTAATAACATATTTTGGCTCTTTGAAATATATTATGAAACATGAAGACATAAAAAAAGGATATAATAAAAAACAACTCTCTATTGGAAAAAAATGCATTGAAAATTTTACTACATTGAAAACATTTAAGCAAAATGACAGCCAAGAGTAATTCAGACATTAATTTATGTTAGTTGCATTTATACACTATGAATTATAAGCTGAATTATTACATCAAAATAATTCTGATTTTTTTTCTTCAAAAATTTGTATAGAATAAAAATTGACCTGAGCATACTATGTACTAAATTCTTTATGAATTTTTCATATGTCTTCTCTTCTAGATAGTAATCAGGTATATGATTAGATATGTTGTAATCTGTAAGAAACGCTCATGTTGTATTTTCCTCCTGATTGGAAGAAAACTCATGAAAGAAACTGTTCCCTGTTCCTGCACAATTTGCAGTCTCAAGAAGATTGGATAGTTCAAAGCAAAGCCTCATTCTGTTTTGAAATTTCTTCCACTATTTATTTATTCTGAAGTCATATTATTGCATTTTCCTTTCCCCCTTTCTTCTGGGAAGCTAAGAGAGGAAAATTTTATGGAAGAAAGTGTCCTCAGAAGAAAATTTCACACTTATTTATTCAGTTAAATGATATCTTTTATTGATGCGTCCTAATTTTTGTGCTTCCTGATTTTTCTATGAAGCAAAGAAAATAAAACTTTCTAAGTGGTTGCAATAGTACCTCAAGGTTTCACAGACTTAGTTTATGTTTGCCTTAGTAAAAATTTGCCACAAATTTGCATGATAACTACTGAGTCTATTCTTTCCTTTAATGTAGACCTGCATTTGCCCAGTACTTTATATAACTGTTTATATTTTGTCATGAGAACCATCCAGTCTGTGGTAAATGTATATATATATATATTTATGTTATATATATACTTACACACACACACATATGTGGGCTTCCCAGGTGGTTCTGCCTGAGATGCAGGAGATACAGGAAGACATGGGTTCCATCCCCAGGTCAGGAAGCTCCCCCGGAGGAAGACACGGCAACCAACATCAATAATCTTGCCTGGAGAATCCCGTGGACGGAGGAGCCTGGAAGGCTACAGTCCATAGGGTCACAAAGAGTTGAAAAGAGCTGAAGTGACTGATGTTCACATACACATATATGTGTATATAGATAGATATTTCATTCTCATGTTACTTCTCTATTTAACAGATTAAGGAAAGTTCTTCATGCCAATATATATACTTCTAAAGTATTATCACTGTGAACAATTTTAAAATAGTTCATTGTGTGAATGTACTAAAGTTCATTTAACTAAACCCTTGTGTATGCTTATTGTATATTTAACCCTTACTGTTGTATATTTGTTTTTATATTTAATTATGATTAAAAAGGAGCTTCCCAGGTGGCACTAAAGAATCCATCTGTCAATGCAGGAGACACAAATGATATGGGTTGGATCCCTGGGTCAGAAAGATACCCTGGAGTAGGAGGTGGCAACCCATTCCAGTATTCTTGCCCAGAAAAGTCCATGGACAGAGGAGCCTGGCAGACTGCCATCCATGGGGTTGCAAAGAGTCAGACGTGACTGAGCAACTGAGCACACATGATTGAAAAGACTATAAATAACAAAATCATAACTAATTTCATTTATCTAACAAATATTCAACTATTCATCCATACACACACACATAGTTGAAGCAATCTTTCCAAAAACAATTCTGCTTATATTTAAAATTCATTCACGCTTTGGAGCTAAACTGTAGGTATTTGAGCAAAAGAGTAAAACTCTTAAAAAGAGACCTCTGGTGCTTTCTTACCCCCCGTATCTTTGCACGCTGCCTCTCCAGCCACGATCGTCTCCGGTCAGCTCCTTGCGTTCGCCATGTCTCTTCCTAACTTGGGGGCTCTGCACCTGCTACTTCTCTGCTTGAAGCCCGCTTTCTTCTCTTTTCAAGTTAACACATGCTCCTCACTCAGCTTTTAGCTTCAAGGGCCTTCCTGAGAGAAGCCTTCCTTCATCGCTTTGACTGTGTTAAGAGCATCTCTTACAGGTGCGCGTATCGCCCTTGTATGGCACTTGGCACGGTTGCCATGTTTGTTTGACCTTTAATATGTCTCCAACACTAAACTCTAAATTCTTGAAAACAGGAACTTTTCATCACTGAGTACCCAGTGCCTGGCACATTGACTGACAAACGTGTGTAGTATGTATGTGTGTAGGTGTCTGTGTGTGGAGAACATATTTGTCAAGTAAAATATACATGTGCTAAGTATTATGCTAATTTATATATGCATATGAATGTTTAAGTATGAATACATTTCTAGAAGTGTCTAAGGATATGCATACTTTTACATTTTAATGCACATAATCAATTTGCTTTCAAGAAATGTTTTACCCAATTAAAATCCCAAGATAGATGTGCAAGGATAAGAACCCTTTACCCCGAAACCCCCAAAATACTTATAATTGTCATTGTCAATAATTTTCATTTTTTATTTCTAGTAAGAAGAGGATTTGTTTATGTTTATTGATCATTTGTACTTATTGCATAAATTATCAGATTTAAATCTTTCAGCATCATTTTACAAATAAAATGTATAGACTCATATGGTGCAGCAAACTTCTTGTTGAGGATCTTCATAACTTTTCAGATTTTGTGTTTCTATTTGAATAAAATTATGAAAAGACATTACAGAGGTGTATTCTGGCCATCTGGAGAATCACCATATAATCAGTATCAGTAAATGCTTTTATTACCAGTGTTTGCTTTATGATGAGAAAAAGGAACTTGACACAACTTTCCTTATCAGTCATGAGAAAGAACAAAATACCCTTGGTAATGAAGTGATGCTTTTAGCCTCATGAAGACAGATGGTGCGTGGTGAGCTTGATCAGCAGTGATTCCACGGTGATGGTGTTACTCACTCAGTCATGCCTGACTCTCTGGGACCCCACGGACTGTAGCCCAGCAGTTTCCTCTGTCCATGAAATTCTCCAGGCAAGAATACTGGAGTGGGTTGCCATTCCCTTCTCCAAAGGATCTTCCCAATCTAGGGACTGAAGCTGGGTCTCTTGGTTTGCAGGCAGATTCTTTACCATCTGAGCCACCAGGGGAAGCCCATGGTTATGTAAAAAGAGAAAATTTCTGGGAGGACTCAAAAAAAGAAATTTTCATAAGTACTATAGTTATATTATGGGTTTCCCTGGTGGTTCAGCAATAAAGAATCTGCCTGCAATGCAGGAGACACAGGAGACGCAGGTTCAGTTCCTGGGTCGAAAGATCCCCTGGAGGAGGACATGGCAATCCACTGCAGCGTTCCTGCCTGGAGAATTCTGTGGACAAAGGAGCCTGACGGGCTACGGTTCTTAGGGTCACAAAGAGTCAGACACGACTAAAGTGACAGAACACACATGTGCATAGTTATATTCCAAGAAGAGGTTTCACTTCTGTAAAATAGCATCAATTTTGATATTAAATCATAATCATTAGCTTCGAGTTTATGGTTGATATAAAGATTTTTTTATCATTTAGTTTAAAAATCTGACATGGTTACCTAGCTGTTGTTGTTTAGTTGCCAAGATGTGTCTGACTGTCTTGTGAACTCATGGGCTGGATGTAACCTGACAGATTCCTCGATCCATGGGATTCCCCAGGCAAGAATACTGGAGTGGGTTGCCATACCCTTCTTAAGGGGTTCTTCCCGACCCAGGGATCAAACCCGTGTCCCCTGCTTTGCAGCCAGATTGTTTCCTAATGTGCCACCAGGCAAGCCTATTGTTACCTAGTATAGGATTTATATATCAAGTTTGTATTTATTTTTATTTACCAATATATAATTAATCCTAGTTGATATTAGGAGTTCCAAAGATTATTTTCCTTTTAAAATATGTCCTTTTGCTACTCAACTCTGTGAAGCACAATCATAGATCAACATAGTTTGAATTAAAATCTATAGCGAACACTCATCTGATCAATTGTGAAGAAAAAAACATCAACTATTGTTAAGATGAACATAAAAAATGAAAGGGAGTGCTATTGGTAATTATGCCAGAACAATAGGTATAAGCCTAACCAGTCCTGGGCAGACTGTCTTGTTTGGTGACCCAAAGTATATAATTGGCTTTGTAGTAACTTTTTGTCATGTATTATAAAAATCATGGTGGGGAAAAATACAGACTTAACTAGTTCAGTAGTGGTCTGGCACCAGACCTGGGCTTAATAATAAAGGGATGTTGGCCTTTGGGATCTGACTCAAGTAATTAAAGAAAGACAGGCAATAGAAGTATTTTATAAAATGGTTATGTTTGAAAATGAATAGAAAGAAAAAATGAGTTACCTATAAAACCAAGTAAGCCAAGAAAAAAAGCAGGCAGAATGTGACATGAACTTTTTAAATAAATGAGATTCCGAGCATAATTTGCCAGTCCCATTAATTTCCCTGTGGAGAGGAACCACACCAAGAACACACACCTCAAGCAACACACCTTCAGCTTGGCTTTAAATGCCACCTGTGAGTGAGGACGTCCAATTCCTATCTCTGGATCCAGCTCTCCCCTGAACTCCGGAATCCTACATCTAACTCTCTGCTTGATGTGCAGAAGACATCGCAAAATAACATAGACTATCTTACCCTGCTCAAACTTTCATCACAAAATACCAAAGCCTGAGTGGTTTAAACAACAGAAATTTATCTTCTTATTGTTCTAGAGGATGGGAGGTTCAAGATCAAAGAAGTGGCCAATGTAGTTTCTGGTGAGAGCTTTCTTCCTGGCCAGATACCTTCTTTCTGTTTCCCCGTGTAGTGCAGAGAGAGAGAGAGAATGCATGTGCTTGAGCAAACAAGTTCTGATCTCTTCTTTTAAGGATACAAATCCCATCATGAGGGTTCCACACTCATGACTTCATCTAATCCTAATTATTTCTGAAACGCCCCACCTCCAAATGCCATCACACTATGGGCTAGGACATGAAATTGTGAATTTGGGGAGACACAAACATTCAGTACATAATACATGCTAAGCTTTTTATATATTCTTCAACAAACTGACTACTCTCTTGAAAAAGTAGTCTTAGTCGCCCAGTCATGTTCAACCCTTTGCAACCCTATGGACTGTCGCTTTCCAGGATTTCTGTCCATGGAATTCTTCAGGCAAGAATACTGGATTGGGTTGCCATTTCCTTCTCCAAGGGATCTTCCCAACCAGGAATCAAACCCTGGTCTCCTGCATTGCAGACTGATTCTCTACCATCTGAGCCACCAGGAAAGCCGGCTTCAATACTTATTTCCAGATATTTTCCCTTGTTTACTCAAGTCATCTGTAAGTTGGCCAGATTTCATCATACCAGTGGTAGCATTGTGCATGAGTTCTTGCATGTTTGAAAATGTATGTTTTTTGCCTTTATTCTTGAGCAGTGACTTAATACAAAATTCTTGAATCATATTTTCATTCCTGAATATCTGTTTAAGATTGCTTTACTGTTTTCTGGTATTAAATGTTGCCATTCAGAAATCCAAGAGCAGGTTAATTTTTAGTCTCAGTAGGTGACTTTTTTTAAACCTTGCAGTTTGATAATTTTATAAATATATAACCTGATGTTGATTATTCTATATCAATTATTTTTCAGATATAGCTCAGGGTTCAGTATTCAGATCCTAGTGTGTCCCCAGGCCAGAACACCAGAGTGGGTAGCCTTTCCCTTCTCCAGGGGATCTTCCCAACCCAGGGGTTGAACTAGGGTCTCCTGCATTACAGACAGATTCTTTACCAACTGAGCTATGAGGGAAGCCCCATTCAGATTCTAATGTGTCAAACATTTTTAATTCCAGTTAGATTGTATTCTTCTCCAGTTACAACATATAACCACATGCTTCATCCTCAGTATGTGTCCTCCATTAGTATTTTCTCCGATTTTCTAAAATTTTTATGCATTTTGAAATTCATTTTGTTCATCTGTCTTCCATATCCCCACCTGTGATTTCAGCATTGTCTATGTAATTATTGGCTATATTTTAATCATAAAGATAAGTTGAATTTAACAAAGTTTACATTCATATCTTTACTTATTCTTATGTGTGTATCTTTGACTTCTTAAAACTAAACCAATATTTTCACTTGGTTTTTTCAGATCATCAATATGTTCTTATTTGCCTGACATAATTATTTTGATAATTCCCCATTCTGTTTATGTACATTAATTTCCTTTCTCCAGGTTCCTTTATACTTCTTCCTTCTTTTTCTCAAACTTCTTACGCATTTTTGCCTAACTCCATGGTTGCTTTCTTCTAGTTATTACCCATTTTTTAATGTGGTCAGTTCTATCTGAATCAACTTCCTGTATAAGAAAGGACAGAGAACAATGAAGAGATAAAGTAGGGGAATCAGGAAAATATATTTTAGCTATGGTGTCTCAGACCTTTATGCCAAATACTTTTGGGTTTTTGCCTTAGGGACATGATTTACCCCATCTTCTTAGCTGTCCCTTGGGAAGAGGGGAAGACTTGTGAGAATCACAGCAGAATCCCCTGTCACTGTTTATTGTGTGTGGGCTTAGCATTTGCCCACACGTTTGTAGCTGCCTGTGATCAGCAGCTTCAGAGTAAATAGCCTCCATCTGTTTCCCACCCTAGGAAATAGACTGTTTTCCTCTTAGAGAGGTGACACAGACCTTCTGATTCAGCTTTATCTTCTTCTTGTGATGTATATTGGACTCAGAGATAATCTCTCAAGTCATTCCTCCCCAACGGTACATGGACCAAGTACAGGGACGTGGATGAGGATTTTACTTTAGAAAAATTCTGAAATTCACACTAGATCTACAGAGGTGTATATCTTTCTTGGCTTTCACCTTCAAATTAACCCAAATTTCAAATTTTTGTCATTGGGCATTGATTGTGGCTGTTTTCTAGTTCATTGGAGGTGGTGCTTGCAATTACTTTGTTCTTTGAAATGTTTGGCTGATTTCAAAGAGAAGAAGGAATAGAAATGTCTCTATTCTTTCATCTTTAACTGGAAGTTTGATTCAAAGGATTTATAAACAAAAATATGAAGCCAATTATTAAGAAATTTATAATCTAATCATAGAAAATCATCATCCTTGAACAATTTTTATTTTCATATGTTTTATGGTATAATATTCAATAGCTTGTTTATTTTTAATGGCTTTTTCAGCTCTTATTATAAAATAGCTTTTTAAGCAAAAACATGCATGTGTTTTCATTCCAATCCAAAAGAAAGGTAATGCCAAAGAATGCTCAAACTACCAAACAATTGCACTCATCTCACACGCTAGTAAAGTAATGCTCAAATTTCTCTAAGCCAGGCTTTAGCAATACGTGAACTGTCAACTTCCAAATGTTCAAGCTGGTTTTAGAAATGGCAGAGGAACCAGAGATCAAATTGCCAATATCCGCCAGATCATCAAAAGAGCAAGAGAGCTCCAGAAAAACATCTATTTCTGCTTTATTGACTATAACAAAGCCTTTGACTGTGTGGATCACAATAAACTGTGGCAAATTCTGAAAGAGATGGGAATACCAGACCACCTGACCTGCCTCTTGAGAAACCTGTATGCAGGTCAGGAAGCAACAGTTAGAACTGGACATGGAACAACAGACTGGTTCCAAATAGGAAAAGGAGTACGTCAAGGCTGTATATTGTCACCTTGCTTATTTAACTTATATGCAGAGTACATCATGAGAAGTGCTGGGATGGAGGAAGCACAAGCTGGAATCAAGATTGCTGGGAGAAATATCAATAACCTCAGATATGCAGATGACACCACCCTTATGGCAGAAAGTGAAGAAGAACTAATGAGCTTCTTGATGAAAGTGAAAGAGGAGAGTGAAAAAGTTGGCTTAAATCTCAACATTCACAAAACTAAGATCATGGCATCTGGTCCCATCACTTCATGGCAAATAGATGGGGAAAAAGTGGAAACAGTGGCTGACTTTATTTTGGAGGGCCCCAAAATAACTGTGGATGGTGGTTGCAGCCATGAAATTAAAAGATGCTTGCTCCTTGGAAGGAAAGTTATTACCAACCTAGACAGCATATTAAAAAGCAGAGACATTACTTTGCCAACAAAGGTCCATCCAGTCAAGGCTATGGTTTTTCCAGTGATCATATATGGATGTGAGATTTGGACTATAAAGAAAGCTGAGCACTGAAAAATAGATGCTTTTGAACTGTGGTGTTGGAGAAGGTTCTTGAGAGTCCCTTGGACTGCAAGGAGATCCTATCAGTCCATCCTAAAGGAAATCAGTCCTGGGTGCTTAAGCTGAAACTCCAATACTTTGGCCACCTAATGCGAAGAGTTGACTCATTGGAAAAGACCCTGATGTTGGGAAAGATGGAGCGCTGGGGGAGAAGGGGACGACAGAGGATGAGGTGGCTGGATGGCATCACCGACTTGATGGACATGAGTTTGGGTAAACTCTGGGAGTTGGTGATGGACCGGGAGGCCTGGCGTGCTGCGGTTCATGGGGTCACAAAGAGTCGGACACGACTGAGCAACTGAACTGAACTGAAGCAAAATTTACAATCTTATATTACATAAAGCAGCTGAATTTATGTTTTATTCTTTAGAAATTTAAAAATTCAAATGAAAATGATAATGCAATACTGTTCACTACTTATTGACAAAATTTTATAAAGTTTGATAATTCTAAGCTTTAATGAGCATAACATAGGAAACTCTGATACCATTGACGGCCTCAATGCTACTCCTTACATAAATCCTTAAAAAGAATTCTTTTTTATATAGACAAGACAAATAAGAGGATTTTCATTCTAATCTTATTGTGATATCAAAACATTGACAACCAACTAAAAGTGGCTTTACTGAAGAATAAATTGTAGCAAATAAAACATTGGCACATTATATACCAATTAAAATGAATGAAATAAAAGTACATGTAATAACATGGATTCATCTCAAAAACGTAAATGAGTGAAAAAGAAAATTGAGGAAGAGTAGGTAGAGTAGGTTTCCATTTGCATAAAATTTAAAATAGTATAAAATATACTCTGTTTCTATCAGATAGCTTTTGATCAGGAAATTAAAAGGCACATTATATTCCAGTATTAATAATTCTAATCCAAGATATTACAGGTGTACAAAACAATTGAAAAGACTGGAGGAGTACAGTAAAGGAATTCATTAGTGACGATTAGTTAGTGGTAACAACAGGGCTGTTATTTTTCATGATATTATTCAGAAATCTCAGGACTCAAGGAAAAGCCCTGGCTATCCCAGCAAACAAACACTGACTCTCAAGACGCTTTTACTTGATAACTTAGTTGTCTACAGAACTAGAGCAGGTGAGCTTGCCAGAAAGCTCTTGTGGTCTTCTTGTTTGCAACCTACCCAGTGTGTTTCTGAAAGAACCTCCCAAGAATCCTATCCACATTTTCTTTCCTGCCTTCCAAATGTCACTCGAGTGCTTCTCCCTGGCAAACGCTAACCCAGAACCATGCCAGGAAAGGCACTTTGTGAAAACTTGTCCCTGGTTTCCCTCTGCGATGCAGAGTCCTTTGGACGCCTTGAAAGTGATGGCAGTTATGCCTTACTGACCAAATACCCAGCCTAATATTCTTGTTGGATAAAAAAGAATAAAATAAATGTTTAAAAATAAGATGATAAGCACAGTGCAGTGCTTACTACATTACTTTTGAGCAGGAAGATACTCAAAGTAAAATCATTTCAAGGCTAAGTGGAGAACCTGTCAGTCTTGAAAGAGAATCAGATTCCATTGCAGTTTCTAATGACTAGAGTTGTTAAGCCACATTTCAAACACATGTGTAAATACTGTAAATTGATGGTTTCACTTATCATCTAAGCTTTGTTTTATGTTTTGAATTTAGCCAAGTAAACAAAATTTTCTAATCTTCCAGATTCTCTGATAAAGAAGGAATACAATTGTCTCTAGTCTGAAGGACTTCACATCTGTGACTCTATCCACTGTCACAGAGATTCCTGATGACTTAATTCTGCATAAGATGAGGAGGATAATAAGTGTATATAACTAAATACGCCAGTGTGTGCATCGTTTGAGAATGACGTTAGGACTTTGCAGGCAGATCACATTTAACAGTCCGTGGGTCGCAAAGCATCGGACACGACTGAGCGACTAAGCCCAGCACAGCCGCAGCACACATAACCTTAGCTTGCACTTGAAAAGGAAGGCTGGATAACCTCTTACTTAAAGTTGATCAAAGGACCAAACATTCGTTTTTTTCAAGTTTCTAGTGTATATACATTTCCTTATCTCATTTCATTAGATAAGACAAAAAAAGAAAGAAAATTTAAGGAGCAATGGGGCTGTATGAGGCTGTGTGAAATCCTATCGAGGACCCTTTCTCAGTTATAAGAAAGTATTTTTACATTTTTCTACCACAGTTTAATTTAATCCAAACTTCTTTCTCCCACCCTGTATCTGGTCTCCATAATTACTGACATAGTTTTCTCACAGGGTTTTTATTTTGGCCTCTGACATTGATCACTTTTTTCCCAAAAAGATAATATCCTATTTCCTACAACTTTTATAACATGTAGAACAATTTTAAACTTTAATATAAGTATGTACGCTCCTCTCTAAATGTGCCTGGAGAATTCCTCGGACAGAGGAGTCTGGTGAGCTACGGTCCATATGGTCACAGAGTCAGGTACGACTGAAATGACTTAGCACGCATGCATACTTCTGTAAGATAGCTAAGGGTAAATTCTTAAGTAACTTCTATCAGTCCTTTTGTAAGTTTCTTCATATTCCTAAGAATTTACTCATTTTTTCTAAGAATGCAAAGAAGAAAATTACAAACTATAGTGTTGAGAAGTGAAAACATAGCAATGCTATAATCATTGCTTCGTGTTAGTGTGACTGTTCAAATAGACTGTGAGGCAAAAACTGTTCAAAATAAAGAAGTCAATCAGGTAAGATGGACTGCAAACCAGTCATTTTTAATAGAAGGCAAAAGGAGAGAAGCTTTTAACTGGCTATAGCTACAGATGTCAACAGAAAAACAAGTGACTTGAAAACAACCCGTGAGAGAGGGATTCCTACTGCTGGCCACTTGTAAACACATGCGCATTTTCCCTTGTTCAGACAAAAGTAGCCACGGAAAGTATGGGCTGGACAGTTGCCATGTTCTGTCAAAAGAGCTTGTGGCCGTAGTTTGCAGCAAATGAAAAGCAGACAGAAAGAAAATCATCTAGCTTCAGATTTTCCTCAGTTTACAGTGAACATCTGGAAAAATTAAGAGAAGTAAAGCAGTTTATCTCATTCAAGCCTTTGATAACTTGCAAAGCTCTCCTAGTAATAACTAACCTGGAATTTAAGGTTTGTATAACGTGTTTTCATGTTACACTACTTCCAAATAAAATGCTTGAGCATAGGCATTCAACTGGAATATTGTATGGAACACTTAAAATTTATTCCATTTATTTATTCAAAAGCATGTTCTCTTCACTCCATTAAAAACATAACAAAACAGCAATAAGTGAAATGACAAGAGAAAATCTCATAATAAAAACTGACATTTGGTATTTAATAGAAAGATGTTAGATACAGTTGTCCTAAACAGATTGACATGAGACCAACTGTATTTTAAGAGGATAAGCTTAAACCCAAGAACCTTAAATTTAGACATGTTCAGCCTCATGAAAATTCCCAGCTCTTTCATTGTCCCTGTATACATCAGATATTCCCCAGCAATTAGACAAAAGGACATAGGAAGTGAAATATTCACTTAATGATAGCTGTTTTACACATAAGATAATTAAGCATTAATTATGCCTTTCAGTATTCAAAGTGGTCTCTCCACTTGTTATGAAGATATAGAGAACTCAAGAGCTGAGCTCAAAAAATGCATTTAATGTAGCTCATTGGAACTGTGATCCAAGAGGCCAAGAGTTCTTCAGAGACCATTTTGTACCCCACCACACGGTCCTCTGCAAAGTTATAATGAAGGAAACATCGAGACTCCCCCAGTTGATGGCTTCTGTGATTTCTTGGTCTTCAGCTTCCGCAGTGCCCACGGTGCAGACCAGCTGAGAGAAGGCTGATTAACTTCAGTTCTGAAGTAGACACACAGCTGGCCAGACCAATAGCAGTTGTTCTGAAATCAATTCTGAGCTAGAGAAGATTTCAGTGCAAATCAGATAATATGGCTAATTTTTCAGAGAGGGGTGCTGCACAGTGGAGAAAGCTTAAAGGTCATCTGAGCTAACTGAACTTCCAAGTTACTTTTTCTACTTAACACTTGTTTTTGAAATTACAGTTTATGTTTCATAATTCTCATAGTGTGTGCATGCGTGCATGCATGCTGTCTCTTCAGTCCTGTCTGACTCTTTGTGACCCCGTGGACTGTAGCCCACCAGGCTCCTCTGTCCACGGGATTCTCCAGGCAAGAATTCTGGAGCGGGTTGCCATGCTCTCCTCCAGGGGATCTTCCCAACTCAGGGATATTGAACCCACATCTCTTGTCTCTTGCATTGGCAGGTGGTTCTTTACCACTAGTGCTATGTGGAAAGCCCTCATAGTATACAAAGAAGTTGAATAACCTTTATTCACTCATTGTTCTAACAAACACTTATTGTGTGCCTTTTATATAGGAAGCACTGTTTTAGGCATAGAGGTACTGCAGTGACACAAACAATAAGCTCTGTTCTTATGTAGCTTCCCTTCTAGTGGAAGAAGCAAAGCAATAAACAATTCACATTTCAGATAGAGGTGAATTATATTAATATAATAATGGAATAGAGAGTACTCAGGGGTTGGAGGATAACATAGTTAAGATATGGTTGTCAGGCAAGGCTTCTGAGAGAAGATAAAATTTGAACTAAGTTCTGACCAAGGGAAAGAGGCCAGTCATGCAAGGACGTGAGACAAGAATATTTCATACAGAGAGAATGGCAGGTGCAAATGCCTGGATGCAGTTGCAGGAATAAGATAAAAGTTCTGCAAGAGGAGAGAGAAAGCCATTGTTTCTCGAGCATAGGAAGATTGAAGGATGTAATTTGAAATAAACTTAAAGATATGGGCAAATTATGTAGGACCTTAAGACTATATTATAAGAAAATGGAAACCTTGGAAGTATTTCAAGCAGGGAATCTATAGGATTTCCTAGAACCTACTCTAATGCACAAGAAGCTCATCTCAATGCTCTGTGATTACCTAGATGGGAGGGACAGCAAGTCAGGGAGGGGGGTACAAGAGGGAGGGACAATCCACGAGCCTACTGGATTACAGGCCACAGGGTCACAAAGAGTCAGACCCTGAAGAGCCTCAGGGCACGGCTTGGCATGGAGCATGCAGCTGATTCACTTCACTGGACAGGCAGCAGAAACCGACATAGCATTGTAAAGCAACTGTGCTACAATAAGAAATAAAAATAAGAAAGAGAAGGAAGTAGACGGGGCAAGCCAGAATAGAACCGAGGGGACAAGGCTGGAGTGTTGCAGTAGCTCAGGTGAGAGGAGATGTTAGCTTGTCAAAAGTGAGCATGGAGGTAAAATAGGGGGGCAGATTAGTATTACATATTTTGAAGGTATAATCCCAAGGCCATATTTGTTTATCAAGTGGGATGATGGGAGGCAAAAGACAAGTTAAGATTATATCAAACTCAGATTCCCAAGCCAAGTAATTGAATGACTTACTCATATGGAAAAGACCAAAGTACTAAGACCGAGGACAGACAGGACTAAGACTGGGAATACCATCCTGTTTGTATGTGTTCGATTTGATTTTTTTCCTCTGTGGAGTGAGTATCAAGTGGGTAGATATAAGAATCTTAGAGTTCAGCGGAAACATCAAAGTCTGGAGTAATAACATTTCATTGGCACAGAGATGTTATTTAAAATTGTTGAACAAAGTGAGATTACCTAGATTAGAGACACAGAAAACAGAATAAGGACTAGAGCTGAAGTTTAAAGATATGGACATTCAGAAGTTGAAAAGAATGTAGGTCAGCAAAAGAGAGAGACGAGAACAAGTTTGCAAAATGAAAATCAGGACATTTTAATACTAACAAATGATGTACTATTTCAAAATTGATGCAGACTCTTACTTCTCAATATATCCATTGCTTCCAACTTTTTCCAAACTGCCTCTATCTTGACTGAATTGCTAGAATAGCTTCCTGCTTCCACCCTTTTTTCTCAAGAAGCCAGGTGATCCTGTTAATACATCAGACAGATGATGCTCAAAATTTTGCATTGGACTTCCATCTCATCTGAGGTTAAATTCACCTCTTTCCATGTTCTCGAGGCCTTCAACAGTTTGCACCAGTATTGTTCTTCTCCCCTCTCCTTCCCAGACCCATTCTCTTTGTACCACACTAGCCTCATCACCATCCCTCAGGCACAGCTGGCCCATTCCCACTTCAGTTCTTTTCACGGGTCACCATTCTGCCCAGAAAACTCTTCCCCCGTAAATCATCATGTTTTCTCACTTCCTTCAGGTTCTTTGGCTGTGTTCATTCTTGTAGAATGATCTTCCTGAACATCCTGTTTAAAATGACACCCACCCCAACTCTCCTTAATTTACTTCCCTGCTTCTCTTTTCCATAGCATGAAACAGTATCTGAGGCACTATAACTTTTATTCCTTTTTTTTCCTTTTTTTCACTCCCTCCTGTCTCCCTCCCCATCCCACCCCTCTCGGTTGATACAGAGCCCCTGTTTGAGTTTCCTGAGCCAGACAGCAAATTCCCGTCGGCTCTCTATTTTACATATGGGAATGTAAGCTTCCATGTTACTCTTCCCATACATCTCACCCTCTCCTCCCCTCTCCCCATGGCCGTGAGTCTATTCTCTATGTCTGTTTCTCCACTGTTGCCCTGTGAATAAATTCTTCAGTATCATTTTTCTAGATTCCATATATATGTGTTAGAATGTGATATTTATCTTTCTCTTTCTGACTCACTTCACTCTGTATAATAGGTTCTAGGTTCATCCACCTCAGTAGAACTGACTCAAATGCATTCCTTTTTATGACTGAGTAATATTCCTTTGTGTATATGTACCACAACTTCTTTATCCATTCATCTGTCGATGGACATCTAGGTTGCTTCCATGTTCTAGCTATTGTAAATGCTGCTGCAGTGAACAATGGGATACATGTGTCTCTATCAATTTTGGTTTCCTCAGGGTATGTGCCTAAGAGTGGGATTGCTGGGTCATACGGTGGTTTTATTTTTAGTTTTTTAAGGAATCTCCATACTGTCTTCCATAGTGGCCATATCAATTTACATTCCCACCAAAGGTGCAAGAGTGTTCCCTTTTCTCCACACCCTTTCCAGCATTTATTGTTTGTAGACTATTTGATGAGGGCCATTCTCACCGGTGTGAGGTGATACCTCATTGTAGTTTTGATTTGCATTTCTCTAGTTTTATTCATTTTATTTATAATATTGTTGCCTGTGCTTCCTATGAGGACAGGACTTTTTTTGGGGCCTGAAACAATTTCTGGCATATTGGCAGTGAATAATTTTAATTAAGTAGAGCCTAGCAGAAGAAAGTATTATAGGAAGGAAGAATTCAACTCTATTGACTACTGCTGAGAGATCAGTTAAGATGCTACCATTTTATTTGGTAAGATAGTTGCCACTGATGACCTTGATGGAAGTCCTTTCAGAGAGAGGTGGATATAGAAGCCTGCTGAAGCCAGTTGAAGTTTGCTGAAGAGAAACAGGAAGGGAAGAAAAGGATAATCTGAATTTACACAAATTTTTAAAGTAGTTTTGCTTTTGGTTTCACCAGAGAATAAAGTAGTGGCTAAAGAGGTATAGAATAAAATTTATGTTTTCAAGTAGGAAGATCCAAGAAGGAAGAGCAGTTGATGATACAGAAGAACAAAATAGCAGATGAAAAATCCTTGAGTAGGCAAACAGGATGATTTACTTTATTGTAGAGTAGAAACTACACATTGACAAGCAACTATGTGCCAAAGAACAATTTGAGGAGAGCATGTGTATATCTTCCATTGTAACTAGAGAGAAAGAAAGCGTAAAAGTGTTAGTTGCTAAGTGGTGTTTGACTCTTTGCAACTCCATGGACTGTGACCTGCCAGACTCCTTTGTTCATGGAATTCTCCAGGCAACAACCTGTAGTGGGTTGCTGTGCCCACCCGACCCAGGGGATCTTCCCAACCCAGGGTTCAAACCCGGGTCTCCAGCATTGCAGGCAGATTCTTTACTGTCTGAGCCACCAGGGAAACCATCTCTGCAATTACTATTAAGGTCTTTCATGTGAAGTTACCATAAATGTGTGTCAGTTCAGGTCAGTAACTCAGTTGTGTCCGACTCTTTGCGACCCCATGAACCGCAGGCATCACCAGTCTCCCTGTCCGTCACCAACTACCCTGAGTCCACCCAATTCATGTCCGTTGAGTCAGGTTGATGCCATTCCAACTATTCATCCGTCTGTCGTCCTTCTCCTCATGCCTCCATCTTTTCCAGCATCAGATCTTCCAATGAGTCACCGCCCTTCGCATAGTGGCCAAAGTATTGCAGTTTCAGTCTCGCATCAGTCCGTTCCATGTGAAACCCAGGACTGATCTCCTTTAGGAGAAGACGTGATCCCTGCAGTCCAAGGGACTCTCAAGAACCTTCTCCGACACTACAGTCAAAGCATCAATTGTTTCAGCACTCTAGCTTTCTTTAGGTCAACTCGTCACATCCATACAGACAATGGAAAAACCATAGCCTTGACTAGACGGACCTTTGTTGGCAAAGTTAATGTCTCTGCTTTTTAATATGCTGTCTAGGTTGGTCATAACTTTCCTTCCAAGGAGTAAGCGTCTTTTAATTTCATGGCTGCAATCACCATCTGCAGTGATTTTGGAGCCCAGAAAAATAAAGTCAGTCACTGTTTCCACTGTTTCCCCATCTATTTGCCATGAAGTGATGGGACTGGATGCCATGATCTTAGTTTTCTGAATGTTGAGCTTAAGCCAACTTTTTCACTCTCCTCTTTCACTTTCATCAAGAGGCTTTTTAGTTCCTCTTCACTTTCTGCCATAAGGGTGGTGTCATCTGCATATCTGAGGTGATTGATATTTCTCCCAGCAATCTTGATTCCAGCTTGT